>NC_090251.1:32113590-32141090 GCF_037325665.1 Littorina saxatilis
CCCATATCTTTCTCTCGCTTGCACTCTCTCTCCCTCTCTCTCCCCTTCTCTCTTTCTCCCCCCTTCCCCCCTCCTCTCTCTCTCCCCTTCCCCCTCCCTCTCTCTCTCTCATTCCCGCCTCCCTCCCTCCTCTCGCTCTCGCTCTCTCTCTCTCTCTCCCCTTCCCCCTCCCTTACTCTCTCTCTCCCCCTCTCTCAGTCTCTCTCTCACCCCCCCTCTCTTTCTCTCTCTCTAGCTCTCTCTCTCTCCCCTCTCTCTCTCTCTCCCCCCCCTCTCTCTCTCTCTCTCTCTCTCTCTCTCTCTCTCTTCATGGCTTTCAGGTGTGTACTAATAGCAACCCGTGTGGGTGTACTTTCTTTTTTATATGCCAGCGCAGCAAATGTTGACTGTCGGTTCCAGATCAGAGCGACCCAGAATCGAATGGCGTTTTACTATTTTGCCTACAGGAGATTTAGAGTGATTGTTATCAGCAGGGTTTGATTAAATAAACGAAGAAAGGAGTGAAGAAGCAATGAATATTATTCTTTCTCAAAAAATGTAGTTGTTCTCACGTTAGTTCGTTCTTGTCCTATAAACTAGCACAGGTTAGTGCCACACACAAAACGTGACATGTGAACATAAAAAGGGCTGGTTTATTCCTACTGGAAAATCAAAAGTACTTTACTTTCCGCAACATTTTATTATCTGTTAACACTAGCCACCGCTAGTGACAACGGCTGCATTTTAGGGACAGGGAACGATGTTGAAATATGATGTACTTTTCCGTCCTTCCCTTCTACCTATTGATGTATCTTTGTTAGTTACATCTGATTTGTTTTAGAAACAGCAAATTTGCACATATTATTGATTATAGGTACCAGGCAATATTCAGAACTAGGAATAACAAACCTATGCTGATGATGGTAAATGGACAAGTAAGTAGCAGTGGGAATGTTAACTCAAAGTTATGTTAACCGTTCCTCTCTGTACTGTATGCATTTGTGTTCCGTTATCATGTACTTTCTTTCTTTCTTGATTTGGTGTTGAACGTCGTTTTCAACCACGAAGGTTATATCGCGACGGGGAAAGGGGGGGGAGATGGGATAGAGCCACTTGTTAATTGTTTCTTGTTCACAAAAGCACTAATCAAAAAATTGCTCCAGGGGCTTGCAACGTATTACAATATATGACCTTACTGGGAGAATGCAAATTTCCAGTACAAAGGACCTAACATTTCTTACATACTGCTTGACTAAAATCTTTACAAACATTGACTATATTCTATACAAGAAACACTTAACAAGGGTAAAAGGAGAAACAGAATCCGTTAGTCGCCTCTTACGACATGCTGGGGAGCATCGGGTAAATTCTTCCCCCTAACCCGCGGGGGGTTATCATGTACTGAAAACAACACCTGAAAGACACGTACAAACAGACAATCTTGCGATCTCTTGCCATCTGGTATAGTGTAAATGGAAAGCTCTATAGCTGATTGTTATACAAGATTGTGTAGACAAATACAGCAGGAATGGATTAAAGAAACAGTGTAATAGTTTACCAGCAGTTCGCTTCATTATCCTTGCAACTTGCAATTACTGATTCCCAGACTAAACATTCACAGCGGACTGTCAACGGCTGTGGATCAAACAACGTGTGTACTTTTGCCGAATAGATAAGCAAGATTCAATAAAGGAATATCTGCACAACACGGTCTGATAGTTTGATAGAGACTATATGGAACACGGACAAAGGAGACTACAAAAAAGCTCTTTAGTAAAGTACACAATATCAGGAGAAGGTTATGCACGGAGTTATTTGACTTTATTAATGGTGTGACAATAATAAACTCGCTGCATAATGAAAATGATCTGACCTCTTATTACACAGCGAGAAACTAAGTGCATAAGGAGAGCCCAGAAGTTTCGGTACAAAATGTTGAAACCCCTCAGGCTGGGGAATAAGTGAAGTCACAGAAACAGCAGTCTGCCAACGTCTGTCGGTACAGTGAAACTATACAGTTGTGCCAGAACTACTGACAGGTGAAACCTAGGTAAAAACCTCAGGGAAAAGAAATCAGCAGAAAGAGCAATCTGTTCACACATGATGTCAATCTCTCAGAACAGTGAAAGTACAGATGTTTCAGAACTAAAGGTGAACACCCTCGTGCAAACCTTCGGGGGAGGAAAGTATCTGTTCATACGTGATGGTAATCTATCTATTCTCTGCAGATGTATATGACTATACTAGAACACCTCGTGAAAACAACACACAAAGAGCAATCTGTTCACTCGTGAGATAATTATCCATCAATCTACTCTCTTCTATGCAGTACTGAAATACCGATGTGTTACTACTAAGCAAAAATTGAGAAACCTCGTGAAAACCCAAACAGTAGAAAGATCAATCTGTGCATACAAGATAATTATCCATGGGTAAATTCCTTCTGAGCAGACAGTGTATAAATACCGAGGTGTTTCTACTAAAACAAAAATTGGGAAACCTCGTGAAAACCCAAGCAGCAGAAAGAACCATCAAGTCTGTGCATACAGGATATCCATTTTCTTGTAGTAGTCCTTGCCATTAGTCTATCTCTTCTGTGCAGACAGTTCCGATGTGCTACTACTACCTAAAAAAAACTGGGAAACCTCGTGAAACCCCCAGCAACAAAAAGAGCAACCTGTGCATACAAGAAGTCTACCAGTCTATCGCTTCTTTGCAGGTACTGTACCAGGGCCGGATCTGGGGGGGGGGGGGGGGTTCCTGGGGTTCCGGAACCCCCCCCCCCCCTGGCCATCCAATGTACCTCTCAGAGAAAAAAAAATGTGGACTTTGGACCCCTGCCTTCAGTTGGAACCCCCTCCCCCCCCCCCCCCCCCCCCCTCAAACGAACTTGGTCCGGCCCAGTGTACCGATGTGCGAGTACAAAAGGTGGACAATCTCACAAAAGCTTGGACGACATGGAGAACAAACTGTGCATACAAAATATCCATCGGTCTATCTTTTCTGTGCAGGCAGTTAATGTACCGATGTGTGAGTACTAAAACCTTGTGAAAGCCTCAACGACAGAAAGAGCAATTTCTGCACTATAAGATATCCATCAGTCGATTTCTTCTGTGCAGACAGTACCTAGTATGTGTGAGTACTAAACGTGGAAAACATCGCAAAGGCCTCAGCGACAGCAGGGACCTATATTAGAGGTCTATGGCGACAGGAAGAGCAATCTGTTCACACGTGATGTCCATCTATGTGTACACTGAGTGTAGACAACACGGCTTCCTCTTGCCTGGCTATAAGTGAATGCACGTGGTGTCCGTCAGTTCTACCTGTCTGTCTGTCTTTCACGCATAGCTGACGGGTCGCTAGGGAGAGCATCTGGCCGTGGTCTGTGTGGGTATAACGCCACGCACAACAAAGATATACACCTGAGAGAAATAATGGCAACTATGCAACTAGCTAGCTTTGACCTACACAATGTGTCGACGATTGCACGATTTTACAAGGGCTTTACAAAATGCATTACTGCAAAATGTCAATTCCTTGCGATCTCAGTGGTTGCATCTTGGCAGTTGCCCATCAATAAAAAATGTGTCTGCAGGCAGTTTACAAATTTTCTGCGAATGGTTTTCCTGTGTTGGCCGTTTTGTGTGTGTGTGTGTGTGTGTGTGCGTGTGTGTACGTGTGTGTGTGTGTGTGTGTTTTCTTTTTCGCTAACAGAGAGACACCCCAAACACCCCATAGTCACGTGACTAAATAATTGAATGGACACCCGTATCGTTATTGTTTTACTAGCTGGTTCTTCTGTTTGATTATTAACCGACACTGAAGAGAACATAATTTCCTGACTCGGCATTTACCAAAATATGAATCAAAATACAACCATTCAGTCATTGCATGTTGAGCTTCCATAAGTACGAAACAAAACGATGTAACGTATTCTCAGAAGCTAGGCAGTCAGCAGGTTAATGTGAAACCTCCAGGAGACTTGGCATACATCTGACCTGTTTTCGTACACTTTGTTACAGTATTATTGGTGCTCGCTGTTGCGTGAAAACGTACAGTCACAGAAGCGTAAAGTGGGATTAAGCGGCCTGGTATTATGTAAAGGCGTATGGTTCCAGTGCTCCAAATGAGCACGGCATGGTGGTTAATGACTGTAAATAAGCTAAGAACGGATTCGATATGCACACCAGCATAGCACTTAACACGAATAATTGAAGAACGAACCATGTCCGTGAACTATTACTTCAGTGTATGCATGTATTAATTCTTCACATAGTAATACACTCACAGACATCCAGACACAGACACACAGACACAGACACACACACACACACACACACACACACACACACACACACACACACACACACACACACACACACACACACACACACACTGAAAGACAGACAGACAGGCATACTAACAAACAGACAGAAACAGAGAGAGCAAGGTAAAGAAAAGCTATTAATTGTGCTTAGTCCCTCCACCTATCTCTCTTCCCCCCTCCCCTCGCCCAACCCATCACTTACGCCTACATACCCCCAGCGGGACTACCCCCCCCCCCCCCCCACCCACCACCCCCGCCTCTGCCCCCCACTCCTTCCCCTACTCTGCGTAGATAATGTAGTCTCTTACGTAGCATGAAGCGTGTCTGTTACTGATGGATGACGCTGACATAAATGCACGCCAATCAGAGTCGATGTACGGTATGTGCAGAAATGCCTCTGCCTACACAAATTGCGTCCAGTTATGCCAACAACTGTGGAGTGTTTTCCTCCAGGAATGCAGCACTAAATGATGCATGTTGCTGTGATCTGTTAACAAAAGCTGTGGTTGTAGACAAGAGTCAAGAAACAACTCATTCTAGGTGCCAAAATCACCCCCAGCATTGTTTGTTTGCTTGTTTGTTATGGTGCAGCCACAGGATTCTTACATTTTCCTTTTTGCTGAATTTACTAACAGTGAGAGAGAGAGGCCTATCTTTTTCAACGCATTCGTTTGTTTTCATACAAAAACTAATTTGCTGTTGAGCACTATGTTGTTCCCCAGATCCAACAACAGAGACAGACAGACAGAGGGAGCGAGAGAGGGGAGAGAGAGAGAGTCAGACACTGAGAGGGGAGAGAGAGAGAGTCAGACACTGAGAGGGGAGAGAGAGAGAGTCAGACACAGAGAGGGGAGAGAGAGAGAGTCAGACACTGAGAGGCAGACAGAGACAGACAGACCAAGACATAGACAGAGAAACAAAACGGCATAGATTCAAACAGACTAACTAAGCTACCAGGGACAAACTCAAAGACAGCCAAAGTGACACACACACACAAATTTCAGCAAAAACTATACTGTCTCCGAGCTTATTGCTTCTTCTTCCTGTCTTACTATTTTTGTTGTTTTTTAATCATGCATTACTTTGCTCTGGCACTGGAAACCCGTTGGCTGACATCCAAAGCTCTGCCGGCTGTGCACAAGACTTCGTAATTGAAAATTATCGCCGACTGCGAGCGAAACGGCATGATTAACTGACGCCGGGGATAAGGATGGGGCACCGTTGCGTAAATGCACATGTGGCGTCTAATGGTGGGTATTTTGAAGACCAGTATTTATTTGTCTAACCTTTGCCTTGCTTCCAGCAATCAGAGGACGTGTATGATTGGATAAATCGTTGTTGGGGGGGGGGGGGGGTGATAGGTTGGGATCTGGGACATAATAATTAATTGAATGATTGCGTGTTGATGATTTTCACGAGGTTATTTGTCGAAATTTAGGGTAACATTACTTCTGAAGCTACGAATGTGTGTCCTTCTCTCTCTCTCTCTCTCTCTCTCTCTCTCTCTCTCTCTCTCTCTCTCTCTCTCTCTCTCTCTCTCTCTCTCTCTCTCTCTCTCTCTCTCTCTCTCTCTCTCTCTCTCTCTCTCTCTCTCTCTCTCTCTCTCTCTGTGTGTCTGTGTGTATGTGTGCGTGTGTGTGTGTGTGTGTGTGTGTGTGTGAGTGTGTGTGTTGTATTGAGTGCGAACGTGATTATAGGCATGCGGCGCGCGTGTGTGTGCGAGTCGAATTTTCGTTTCCTTTGTATTATATTGACATACATGTACATTTCAATGTTCTATTATGCATTATGTAGTCGTATAGGTAATGCTGTAATTAGTAATACTGTATGTTTGCGATTGACAATTGTCCTTTTATTGTCTTTATTTTTATGTCTTAGTTTAGCAGGGACAGATTGTAAGACTAGGCGTGAGCCTAAAATCTCCATCCTTGAGTAATAAAGTTCGCTCGATCGTTCGTTCGCTCGTTCGTTCTCTCTCTCTCTCTCTCTCTCTCTCTCTCTCTCTCTCTCTCTCTCTCTCTCTCTCTCTCTCTCTCTCTCTCTCTCCCTCCCTCTCTCTCTCTTTCAGACATACACACGCGCGCAGTGCCTATCTCAAAGTAATCATATTGGGGGCATGGTTGTTTGTTTGTTTGTTTGCATGGAATTTAGTTTCTTTGTTTGTTTCTTTTTATGTTCGTTAGTTTGTTCAACCCAGCGAAATGTCCTCAGATTACTGATTTACCAGATCAATGTCAACACGACTGGTCTAAAATTACACCTCCCAATCCCCCCCCCCCCCCACCCCCTTTCCCTCTCCAAAAACTTTAAGACCGTTCTTACTTTCGGCAACCTCCCTGACAACAAGAAAACTTTCTTGAACTTGTACACAGGAATCATATCGAGACAAGCAATGTCTTATATTTACTTTTACTTCAAGGCATGCAGGACAGTGCCCGAGATTTCTACCGTCCCAGACCCAAGATTCCGCAGAAGACCCAGGTAATTTGTAGCCCTACCTTATCACCCCAAGGTTAGGTGAAGACGCGCCTTATCACCTGTATCTCCCTTACTACAATCTTTACACCGGCTGCTTCTCAGGATTTTCGTGTAACATCCGCTACCCCCCTCTCTCTGACACTTCAACCTGAGAGCATTCCCCTACGGACTTTCACTGTAAGGGAACGCTCTTTGCTTCAACTATAAAGAGTTCGGAAGAGACCATACTTTTACCGTGTACAACTATACCGTCAACTGAATGAAATTCATGGCTATTGGGGGGGGGGGGGGGATTCTAGACAAAAGGTGCATGCTACTGCCGTTAAAATTGTACTGGAATAAGATTCCTGGGGACCTCAAAAGCGAAAAACGCATACGCAGGCAGCCATGAAGGCAGTCACGCACGCACACACATACACACACACACACACACACACACACACACACGCACGCACGCACGCACGCACTCACACACGCACACACACACACACACACACACACACACTCACACACAAAACACACATTTGCAAGTCCAGACATTAGCGTGCATAGGAAGACTAGTCAGGTGCATTCAAATCCTGCCTTACAGTTACAACACAAACCTGTGCCAAACATTTTGTTAAAAGTAAAGTTTCTTCACCAACCTGAAGCACAGCATCAACAAAACGCGAAGCGACTCTTCTTTCCCGACTTCGTATCTATACTTTGTTCGAAAGGACGAGTGCATGAGGAGGGGTGGGGGGCGGCTACAGACGCTTATATACATTGTTTGGGGGTATTAGGCTCGATTTTGCTTTAGAACGTGCACTTTCTTCTTCTCTTATTCCTTCTTGTATAATAAAAAACAAGTCGCGTAAGGCGAAATTACTACATTTAGTCAAGCTGTGGAACTCACAGAATGAAACTGAACGTAGTCCGCCGCTAGTGCAAAAGGCAGTGAAAGTGACGAGCCTGTTTGGGTAGCGGTTGCGCTGTGCACGCTTTACTGTACCTCTCTTCGTTTTAACTTTCTGAGCGTGTTTTTAATCCAAACATATCATATCTATATGTTTTTGGAATCAGGAACCGACAAGGAATAAGATAAAATAGTTTTTAAAACGATTTCGGAAATTTAATTTTGATCATAATTTTTATATTTTTAATTTTCAGAGCTTGTTTTTAATCCAAATATAACATATATATATGTTTTTGGAATCAGAAAATGACGAAGAATAAGATGAAATTGTTTTTGGATCGTTCAATAAAAAAAGTTTTTAATTACAAGTTTCCGATTTTTAATGACCAAACTCACTCATTAGTTTTTAAGCCACCAAGCTGAAATGCAATACCAAACCCCGGCCTTCGTCGAAGATTGCTTTGCCAAAATTTCAATCAATTTAATGGAAAAATGAGGGTGTGACAGTGCCGCCTCAACTTTTACAAAAAGCCGGATATGACGTCATCAAAGGTATTTATCGAAAAAATGAAAAAAACGTCCGGGGATATCATACCCAGGAACTCTCATGTCAAATTTCATAAAGATCGGTCCAGTAGTTTAGTCTGAATCGCTCTACACACACACACAGACAGACAGACAGACAGACAGACAGACACACATACACCACGACCCTCGTCTCGATTCCCCCCTCTATGTTAAAACATTTAGTCAAAACTTGACTAAATGTAAAAATTAAAAAACCAGCTAAAGATAACTGCTTCCATCGTTTGTGCTGCACTAAGCACTTTGCTTCGCATCCGCACCTGTTGCTTCTAATCATTTCCTTGTCATTTCCTTTTCACTGACTCGGAGTTACGTGTATATTTTGGGCGACGTTATCATCTCTGCTATCTCCGGTAATCGTTTTTGTTTGCGTTTTGTTTTTCAGTGGCGACATCATCATCCTCGCTGTCTACAGAATTCGTTTAGTTTTTATAATTGTTTAGCAGTTCTTTCAGCAAGTCTGTTTCCTTCTTTGTATCAGTTTTGGGTTTGTTTGTTTGTTTGTTTTACTGTTCGGTCATATGGGCTATTTGTGGTAATCATTTAAGGGGTACTTTTTCCTGGTTATACTTACTGCAACCTGTGTGTTTGTGTTTTAGCGATCATGCTCCACTCCTGTGATCTACAGTTCAGTTCAAAACCTCATCGCGATGTAATTAAAATAGATTCTGCGTTGGGCACCCACTCCCCTCTTCCGTTAACCCACCCTACCCAAACCCCATCCTGACACCCCCTTCCACCCCCCACCCCCCCCCCCACACACACACACACACACACACCACACATACACACACACGCACGCACACACACACACACACACACACACACACACGTCCGCCCCAAACCCCCATCTCCTCAATCCGCATATCGACCCCGCAGTCTTTAGTGAATAGACTTTTTGGTATTGCTATTTTAAGTCAAGATTGCCGCAAACAGCAACTTCCTTCGCGCTAAATACGATACAGTTGACCCTTTTAACTGGCTGGTTAGTTGGTTGGTGTGTTGGTTGGCGGATTGGCAAGTTGGTTGGTCGGTTGAATCGCACAACTATTATATGTTTGTATCTTTGTGTTTGGACATTGGTAATTCACTTTCTTGATCTCGGTATCACTGGCACAGCATCTACCATCGGCTCTTTGAAAGGATTGTTATGAATTACTTCATCGTAGGATTAAACTGAATCAAAATGGGTTGGTGCAGCATTAACTTTTAAAATGTCAGGAAACTGTACGTTGGAAGTAAAGTAAAACCATACTCCAGCAATATAAAAAAACAGATAAAATATTGTGGAGACGCGTATAAAAGTATGCGTACATTGCATTATAACATTCTCAGCTTTCAAGCGGTTCCAGCATGCAAGGGAGGCAACTCCTGTTCTTACACAGCAATACGTTGTACAGCCAAGGGCAAAGAAGAGATGAGCTGAACTATGTTGCATCATAGGCTAGACTGAACAGGAAGGAAAAACGACGCGTTTGCTAAAATTAAATTCCACGTTACACTGCTCATAATTATCTGCAATCTATGACAGTATTATACAGAGCAAGGCGTTACACCTTGCCAACGACGACAGTACTGAGGATTTTTCAAATCACAACAAATGCCCAAGATAAAACGTCAAATACGATCTTATAAATATAGACTAGGCAGAAAAGCTTTAGAAATAATGTACAAATCCTTCATATTGCCACATTTTGATTATGCTGATGTTCTCTGGTATAACTGCCCTAAGGAGTTAGCCACCGAGCTCGAAAGTATTCACTGTGATGCAATTCGAACCATTGTTGGAGCAGTCCGCGGTACAAGCCATCAAAAATTGTACGATGAGTCAGGCTTTATTTCATTACTAGAGAGGCGTAAACGTCATAAATTGATATTATTTCACAAGATCGTTCACCGCAAGGTGCCAAACTACTTATTTGCGATATTGCCACCATTGATATCAACCCATATCACCGGCGCAGACCTCTAGACAGGAAAGTTCCATCGTTTAAAACTGAATTATACAGAAACTCATTTCTCCCATCTACTACACAACTCTGGAATTCTTTACCAGACTATATAAAAATTAGTGACTCCCTAAGTGAATTTAAGCACTTTTTGTCAAAAAAACGATTTAAGTCCGCCGTGTTATTTTTATTCTGGAGATCGTATGTCACAAATAATTCACTGTAAGCTCAGGTTATATATAAGTGATCTTAATAACGATCTAGTGAGACGTCACGTTGCTACAGATGCAACTTGTGACTGCGGATTCCCGTCCAAATCCGTAAAACACTTCATACTCGATTGTCCGAATTATCGCGAAGCACGTCAAGAAACTATACATACCCTCCCTAATCACACAATTCACCTCCCCCACCTTTTAAACGGAGACAGACAGTATTCTTTAGATTTGAACAGGAACATTTTTTCCACCGTACACTCGTTCATTGAACGTTCAGGCCGCTTTGGGCAAACCAAAACTGATAAATGCTCTACAAGCCGGACAACAACTTTAACTTCTGCACATCTTCTACCCATCCCTCTTCTTTTATTCATCTTCTTCCCCCCCCCCCCCCCCCTCCCCCCCCCCTCCTTCCTTTTACTGTCTTTCTTTATAATCATTATGCAACGTTTATTACGTTATTAATAGATTTGGTTTATTTAGACAAATTGTTCAGCCGTTACCGCCTTATGTTGTACTGTCATGCAGGAACACCACTATAAGCTTCTAGCTTGTTGCTGTTTCTGTGAACTGTGTATACAATGTCATGATTGTAACCTTTGTTAAAATAAACTTATGTTTAAACCAAATACGATTGAGCCCAAAAAGCAAAATCTGTATCAGAAACCAAGTTGCTGGTATGGCAGAACTTTTGAGTTACTCTATGCTGGTTAAATGCGAACAACTTGTCTTCGTGTTGTCAACCGTATTTCAACGCACCTATCGAAATGACGGTAAAGTAGCCAACTGACGATAATCAACTGACCTTCAAACAAAGTCTGACCTAACACAAACAGAGCCCCAAGTCAGTTATTCCAAAGAGAGAGAGAGAAAAAAAAACCATGTAAAGGCTTGGAGCAGTCTACCTCCATTCATGCCCTTGATCATCCTTCGGCGAAAGGTGTAACTCACAGAGGTGACTGCTTCGCCGGTATTAGGGGGCGTGGCAGTGCCAACAAGATGGCGAAAACACAGGTAAAAGAAACATCCATGAGCCTAAAAACCAAAACACAAATTCTTTCACAGCATGACTGAATTGAAAAATACTTACATAGACAGCAACCGTGGACAAAAAAAGCTTCACAGGTGTCAAAATATAGATCCGACTTTCTCTGTATATACTACACACTGGCCGCGAACTTCTCACTGTGTGTTGGTTCTCGCCCTTCTTCTTCTTCTTCGCTTCTTACTGGGGGTGCTTGTAGCATAGACACACACACAGACACGCGGTCCCCCCTCCACAGAAAAGATCAAACGTCGTGCCACTTCCCCAGCCCAAATGCAAAAGGCCAGAGATGCAGAATCAATCCGAGATGGAGATGGAGAGAGAGAGATATTTTCGAGCACAATACTCAACCACCAACCGGCTCCGAGCCACCACCAGAGAGAGAGAGAGAGAGAGAGAGAGAGAGAGAGAGAGAGAGAGGAACGCAGAACGTCATAGGTTGAAAGTGGGGAAAAAGAGCATGCATCGGACATTAGCTTCGCTTTTACCTGCTTGCACCCAGCCCCCACAGACAGGTGACTGAAAAATGCTTTCCCTCTTTGGAGGATGGAGAGGGAGAGAGAGTGAAAGAACGGGGGCTTGAGTAATTGAGTGAGACGCATGAACTGAGAGAGAGAGAGAGAGAGAGAGAGAGAGAGAGAGAGAGAGAGAGAGGAATAGAGAGAGAGAGAGAGAGAGATACACACACACACATGAAAAAATTAAGAGACATAAGCTCGCTCTCTCTCTCTCTTTCTCTCTCTCTCTCTCTCTCTCTCTCTCTCTCTCTCTCTCTTTTTTATTTTAAACGCAGACAGCATCGTATTTTTCTTTCTTATGAGACAGGGAAAGTACTTTCACCTTCTTGTACGCCAAAGAGACAAAAATGCAGTTAGGTAAAAACAAATTTGGCATCGACCGAACTAAGTGAACTTACGAAAAGAATGCGTTTCTTTATTTTTACATGTCACTGAAGCGGTTATATAGCGTAATTTACGCACAGAAAATTGGCATGTCATAAAATACACACACATCACTTTCATGTTGCACGCTATTCTGGTGGAATGAGGGTTTGTTTGTTTGTGTGTTTTTAAATACTACTACGGGAAATTGCCAGGTGTATAATTCTCTCACGGTGATTTTTTTTCCTTTTCTTTCGTGTTATTTTTTTTTTTTATAAAATCATCGTTCTGAAACAAACTAAGGCCTGTTGTTTTGTTCACGGTTGTTACATTTTCACATTTATGTGCATCGAAGCTACGGAAACGGTGCCATTTTTCTACAAAGCTGAGAGCATGCGCAGTAATAGCGAGTGTTTTTATAGCTATGCACATGCATATTTTCGCCTTGCAGGTTCGTTCCTTCTCCATCTTCATCCAATCTCGTTGGCTGCAGGGGTGACCCTAAGACCGATTATTACTGGCACAAGAAATAAGAAGCGACAGCACTATAACACACACACACACACACACACGTCACACACACACACACACACGGCACACACACACACACACGTGACACACACACACACGTCACACACACACACACACACATACGTGACACACACACGCGCGCGCGCGCACGCACGCACAACTAAGAGAACGGTTCATGTAGGTATCAGAAGGGGTAATAGGAAGAGGAAGGACCCGGGAGACGTATTCTTAAATTAGGGCATGGTGGTCATGGGAGAAATTAATCCAGTCCCAGAAGTGGGGTTTGAAGAAGAAGTCGGGCTGGAGGTTAATGGAATGAATTTGATGGAGAGGGGGAGGGGGTGTGACCAGAATTCCCACAATTACGCGGATAACTTGCTCCAAACCCTCCACAGTAATGTTGTTGCTGCGTTAATATATCTCGGTCCGGTGCAACACACCGAGTCGTAATTTTCCTTCCGAACCGCAGCAGAGGAGGAAAAGGTTGAGACTGCTTAATGTACAAGCTGCCCCATAGAGGGAGGAAATGAAAGCAAACCAGACAGGTTAAAATAACATCCTAACGGGCGCAACGTTCTGAAGCACAGGTAGACAGGCAGCATGCAGGCCTCATTCAAGGTGCTACGCCGAGTGCGCCGTCCTGTGGGCAATACAGCCACTACAAACCTTGCTGAAAATACATACACTTCAACCACTACACAACTTTGCCCAAAACACACACAACTTAAAGGTGCATTGCTTCCCGCGTGAACGAACATATTCCCAAGCACAGACTCCTGTCCAAGATGTTACTAACCTCGCTGAAAATACATACACTTCAACCGCTACACAACGTTGCCCAAAACACACACAACTTAAAGGTGCATTGCTTCCTGCGTGAACGAACATATTCCCAAGCACAGACTCCTGTCCAAGATGTTACTAACCTCGCTGAAAATACATACACTTCAACCACTACACAACGTTGCCCAAAACAGACACACAACTTAAAGGTGCATTGCTTCCCGCGTGAACGAACATATTCCCAAGCACAGACTCCTGTCCAAGATGTTACTAACCTCGCTGAAAATACATACACTTCAACCACTACACAACGTTGCCCAAAACACACACAACTTAAAGGTGCATTGCTTCCCGCGTGAACGAACATATTCCCAAGCACAGACCTGTCCAAGATGTTACTAACCTCGCTGAAAATACATACACTTCAACCACTACACAACGTTGCCCAAAACAGACACAACTTAAAGGTGCATTGCTTCCCGCGTGAACGAACATATTCCCAAGCACAGACCTGTCCAAGATGTTACTAACCTCGCTGAAAATACATACACTTCAACCACTACACAACGTTGCCCAAAACACACACAACTTAAAGGTGCATTGCTTCCCGCGTGAACGAACATATTCCCAAGCACAGACTCCTGTCCAAGATGTTACTAACCTCGCTGAAAATACATACACTTCAACCACTACACAACGTTGCCCAAAACACACACACACAACTTAAAGGTATATTCCTACTTCAAGGTACATTCCTTCCCGTGTGAACGAACATGTTCGCAACCATCGATCTGTCCAAGATGTCACGTGACAAAAGAGCATTCTTCCACTTGGACACACGCCAAAAATCAAGAGCCTGGCTGATTTCTGACAGAATTAATTTACGAGATTGACATGGGTTTCACCTGGTCCTGCAAACTGAAATAATTTAGCACCAAAGACTGATCCAACTCTGCAGTGAAAGCAGCATGCAAAGCTGTAGTTTGGTGGTGTATGTCCATACAAGCAGAAGAATGTTCGTATCCCACGTACGAGCCTGGACACCATCAGCGTTTTCTTGCCGCTGACATTGTAGTTTGAGTCTGAAGTCCCAAAATGTCCCTTTCTTCATCTACTTTGTTTTAGATTATAGGCCACATTCTTTATTTCGATATGATTTAAAAGTGTATTAGCATTATTTTGACCTAGTTTGACCGGCAGCGCCTGAATAAAACGTTTTCTGTGTAGGTTTAAATACATAACCACACTTAATGTAAGCAAAGTTGTTGTGTGGTCCCAAGTTTTTATTTTAACATAAGTCAAGTTTTGACTAAATGTTTTAACGTAGAGGGGGAATCGAGACGAGGGTCGTGGTGTATGTGTGTGTGTGTGTGTGTCTTTCTGTCTGTCTGTGCGTGTGTGTGTGTGTAGAGCGATTCAGAGTAAACTACTGGACCGATCTTTATGAAATTTGACATGAGAGTTCCTGGGAATGATATCCCCGGACGTTTTTTTTCCGTTTTTTTCGATAAATGTCTTTGATGACGTCATATCCGGCTTTTTGTAAAAGTTGAGGCGGCACTGTCACACCCTCATTTTTCAATCAAATTGATTGACATTTTGGCCAAGCAATCTTCGACGAAGGCCGGACTTCGGTATTGCATTTCAGCTTGGTGGCTTAAAAGTCAATTAATGACTTTGGTCATTAAATATCTGAAAATTATAAAAAAAAAACACATATTTTTATAAAACGATCCAAATTTACGTTCATTTTATTCTTCATCATTTCCTGATTCTAAAAACATATCAATATGTTATATTTGGATTAAAAACAAGCTCTGAAAATTAAAAATATAAAAACTATGATTAAAATTAAATTTTCGAAATCAATTTAAAAACACTTTCATCTTATTCCTTGTCGGTTCCTGATTCCAAAAACGTATAGCTATGATATGTTTGGATTAAAAACACGCTCAGAAAGTTAAAACGAAGAGAGGTACAGTAAAGCGTGTTATGAAGCACAGCGCAACCGCTACCGCGCCAAACAGGCTCGTCACTTTCACTGCCTTTTGCACTAGCGGCGGACTACGTTCAGTTTCATTCTGTGAGTTCCACAGCTTGACTAAATGTAGTAATTTCGCCTTACGCGACTTGTTTATTATAACATGCCACCCTATGTTACCTGAATAAAATAAGGACGAATCTGTGGCGGTGCACAATATCGTGTACACAAGAAGGTGAGTAACTTTAAACCACTCAAAATAACTGGCTGAAAATACATAAACTTGCCTTCTGCTTGTCACAAAAGTGAAGGAGTTGAAGTGTCTGTTTGGCAGCTAAGCTGGACTTGAAGTGTTACTGACCTAATTATCGCAGCTAAAACGACTGAATGAGCTCCAAGCCTTACTGACATAATTATCGTGAAAACGAACTGTTACGCCTCACTCGCCTGTCTATCGTCACAGACGCGAATTTTCTGCATTGTGACCAACATAATTTTGACAGCTAAAAGTGACCCTGAAGCAAGACTGGAACAATTATCTTCCACAATGAACGAGAACGTTAACACCCCCCCCCCCCCTCCCTACTCTTCCAAACCGGGAAGAAAAACGCGTCAAAAGTACTACTTCTACTGGTGAACCCTACTGCTAAACCGTATGTCGAATCCACGGTCAACTGGGCACCTGAAACATTGTACAACCTCAGCCCTATACTACTAGCTGGCAAAGTAAAATCAATGATATTCCACTACTACAGTAATATCAGCCGTGACATAGGTAGATATCATTGGTAAACTTACAAGCAAAGATATTCCACTACCACAGTAATATAGCCGTGGCAGAGGCAGACATCTTTGGTACAAGTCAGCTCTTTTCCATCACACTGCCGCTACCTGCAGATGTCTTGCAGACATCAAAGCATTGTAAGCGCGGCAGGAATGCGTGTTTGGTAAACAGTTAGATCAGAACCGTGCACACACGCCGGCCGGATGCCAAGAACGCCTGGAGCTTTCGTCATCGAGACCCACTGCGCCATGCAGGACCCACTCTACACACAATATATTATGCTGAGTATAGAAACGAACGAAATTAGTTCCGGTAAAAGACTAAATCATCCCTTGTCTCAAAGATTTCGTGATGTTAGCGGTTGCCACTGAAGTATATAGGAATCAACGATATTGTAGGCTACGCTAAGTAATGTAGGTTAGAATATCCTTTGAAGGAACCACTTAAGTTTTTCACACAAGCTCCTGAACAAGACCAAATCGTTCCTTGTCTCAACGATTTCGTGATGCTAGCGGTTGCCACTGAAGTAAAGGTATCACTTGGATACGGTATGTGCTTGAAAGAAAAAAATCCAAACTTTCTTATCTACCTTGGATGCAACTCGTGTTCTTCAAAACATTTTAACCTGTCAAGTAACAGACTTGTTCAAACAGGCGAACAGACATGAGCCACGAACGTTCACTTCAAGGAATACCTGTCTCTGGGTGGTCCTCTCTCTCTCTCTATCTAAACAGGAACCTTAAAAATAAGACCCAGCCGAAAAAAGAAAACTCCTTTAAAGACCGGATAGGTGGAATAAAACCAGGTTGGTGGGAAACATGACGGGCGCTGTGGCGGGGTGGTAAGACGTCGGCCTCTTAATCGGAAGGTCGAGGGTTCGAATCCCGGTCGCGGCCGCCTGGTGGGTTAAGTGTGGAGATTTTTCCGATCTCCCAGGTCAACTTATGTGCAGACCTGCTAGTGGCTTATCCCCCTTCGTGTGCACACGCAAGCACAAGACCAAGTACGCACGGAAAAGATCCTATAATCCATATCAGAATTCGGTCGGTAAAAGAAACACAAAAATATCGAGCATGCTTCCGCCGAAAGCGGCGTATGGCTGCCTGGATGGCGGGGTAAAAACGGTCATACACGTAAAATTCCACTCGTGCAAAAAACACGAGTGTACGTGGGAGTTTCAGCCCACGAACGCAGAAGAAGAAGAAGAAGGTGGGAAACAGAAGTAAAACTATAGTGTCCCCCCCCCCTCCTCATTTTTTAAGACACCCCAATTTAAGACTCCGCCCCCCCCCCCTCCCCCTCCCCCCTCTTCTTTTCAAGACCAGGATTTGTCAGATTTACTATTCGTAACCTCTGTAAATTTACCTCCGTTTTACGACTCCCTCCATGTAAGACTGATTTTTTCAGATGTTTGAAGGTCTGTACAACTAAAAACTGACATGACATAATTATACCCTGTGGAAATAAATTGAGAACCCGTCAACCTACTTCCCCACAGAAACACCACCTTCTTCAACCTGTCGCCTAAAATAAATGCCAGACTCACAGAAAAAAACACACACCTGAGGTTCGTTTTCATTGCCTTCGAGAAAAGGTACGTTTTGAGGGCTCTGTATGTTAGGAGGAAGGGGGGGTGGCGTGATTTGGGTAAGTTTGTAAGGCTTGGGGATTTCCTGTTGACTGCCTATGAATACATTACCACACAAAAGTGCCAGATTAGCCGAAAAAGAAAGATCATTATTACTGCATTACAAACAAAACAAAAACTGCCAGATTAGCACAAAAAGAAGGCTCAGGAGGAAGATGTCCCAGGGCTCTGGAGCAGGGAAGAGCGGAAGAGGGGATGGGGGTGTGTGTATGGACTGGGGTGGTGGTGGTGGTGATGATGACTTACCCAGTCTAACCTGCGACTATGTATACATGTACTTTTCCCAGGTAGGTTCAGAGCGCAAGAGAACTACACGGAACACAGGGCAGACGGGAAGAGGCAGTCAAAGAGAATCAAACTGAACACAACTACAGACAACACGCCATACCTATGTTCCTCCCGGCTTTACTGGAAACACCTTCGCCTAATCGCAGCGCCGTTCTTCCAACCACCACTACAAGACTGGAGGAAAAACACTGCCAGCTGTCTTTACGTTGCCATGGAAACGGGCCAGTGGGGCAATGATAAAGCCAGTAAAGGTTAGAGGGGGGAGGAGGGGGAGGAGGGGGAAGGCAGGTAAGACTGAAGAAGCTCACCGGCCTCACCTGGCGGTACTTAACTGATTCCGATGGAGCGGTCCAGATTTAGACCACGCGGGTGGGTGACGTAACGAAAGTGCAGAGGGCAGAGTGCACGTTGCGGCAAAAGAACTGAACCGGTCGGTATCAGTGTGTGCTGTGAGAAGTAGTTCAAATCTAATTGTCTGCCACTGATTGACAAAAATTCTTGTCTTGGAAATTGTCTATGTTTGATTCTCAACTAGTCGTGCAGTCTTTGGTGTAACGCCACTGAGATGATCTCTCAGTCTGGCATTCCAACTGTCTGCACTCCAAAGATAAAATAAAAACTTATACAAGGATCATGTCCGCCGCCTACCTAGGGTCCATTCATGGCCGTCTGGTTCCCAGTCTATGTCTTAAGGCCTTTCTTAAACTGACCCTGAAGCTGACCAAAAAGTCAGTGCCAAAGTTACGTGAAGCGAGCTTCATCAAGTAGACTTCGCGAAGACGGCGACTTCGCCCAAATCATTTCACTGATTTGAAAACTTCGCAAGAATCTTAACGTACCAGATGCAGCGGTGCCTCCACCACCCCCACCCCAACCCCCCACCCCACCCCAACCCCTCTCTCATCCCTCCTTTCACCCTCTGCGTACGTGGCTACAGGTAGATGCGAGCGACTCAGAGCTGAGTTGTGCACACCGACATGCAAGCACATGTAGCACGTGCATGTTCGCTGATGATCACTGAGTGCTCCTTTCGGGAACTTGATATAACAAAAGCAATCAATCAATCAATCAATATGAGGCTTATATCGCGCGTATTCCGTGGGTACAGTTCTAAGCGCAGGGATTTATTTTTTATTTTGTTTTTATTTTTATTTTATGCAATTTATATTGCGCACATATTCAAGGCGCAGGGATTTATTTATGCCGTGTGAGATGGAATTTTTTTTACACATCACGCATTCACATCGGCCAGCAGATTGCAGCCATTTCGGCGCATATCCTACTTTTCACGGCCTATTATTCCAAGTCACACGGGTATTTTGGTGGACATTTTTATCTATGCCTATACAATTTTGCCAGGAAAGACCCTTTTGTCAATCGTGGGATCCTTAACGTGCACAATGTAGTGTACACGAAAAGCAGGTCAATTAGTGTTAATGTTCCCACCACAACAACAAAACATGTCATTGGTCCCACTTCCTAGATCTAGACAGCTAGCACTGACTGCATTGTGGATCCTCTCTTTCTCGGGAGGGCTCATTTTAACAATGCCTTATGCTTATGTGGCTGTCTCGCGAATACGCGCCCTGGGTGTGACGCAACATGGAAAAGGGTGAACGTTTTGAGGTTCAATCAACGTGATAATTAACCTCACATTGGTGTTATTCGGGAGATTACCGCTGATCCAATCCATCATCTGCAAACCTTGCCTAGGCATATTAGCTACCAAGTTTTAAAACGAGCGACTTCGCAAGACGGAAGGACTATGGGGGGGGGGGGGGGGTAACTGACGGGAGGGGGAATGTTACATCAGCTGCCTGTATACCAATTTATTCAGATTTAAGACTTCGCAGGATAGGAGTAGGGTGGACGGGGTATCACACACTGCCTGCATACCATTTTATTCAGACGAACGACTAGCAAGACTAGAGGAAGGGCGGGAGAAGGGGTGGGGGTGAGGGGGGAGGAGGAGGGGGGGGTGTTGGGGGAGCACCAAGTGCACGTGTACCAATATTATTCAGGCGAAAGACTCAGCAAGATGAGATGTAGAGAAAGGGGGTTGCGGGGGTTTCTACCTGAAGATGGGCCGGACTGTTCCTACCTGCCTCACACCTGTAGAGGGGCCATCACTTTCATCATCAAGATTGCCTATCACTACCTGAGCCATGTGGCGTCCCTGCTACGCCTCTGCTTACTCTTCGCTTCGAGTTTCTGCAACTTTTACCGCGTTTCTCACCTCATTAATTTTACTGTCTCTGCGTCCCATTTCGCTGCCTGGCTCATTGGGATTAACGACATTGGATAAGGTAAACACCAGTTGGAGCATCCCAGCGGTGCCGTTCTCGTTTTCTGTTCGAGAGATTAGTTTCACTTTTGCTCAGTTGAAGATTTGTTGGAAGAAGGATACTTGTTTGGAGCTGGTCGCGTAGCTTCATGCTACACCGTCGTTGACCAAAGTTTTCAAACTAATGACCATATGCATTTGTGCATCCCTCCATAAAAAACACTTAAAGCAGTAAGTTATTTAACCAGAAGCCCCCAAGAAAATAAAACACACGCAACATTTGTTCAGTAAAATATTTTAGATTGATTCCTCTATTATCAAGAGCCTTTTCCGCTCACTCACTCCATTGTCTACGGATATATTCAAACATGTCTCCAACTTCGCGGCCTCCAAGTTTGAAGTGACTTCAAAGAAACTCAAAGAAACTCCGCTCGCAAATGTTGGCGTAGTGATTTGCGTAGTAGCACGCACATAAATACACAGACAGACAGGACAAAAACATATGCACGCACGCACGCACGCACACACAGACACACATAACACACACACACACACTCATACTCACATACACACACACACACACTCACATTCACACTCTCACACACACACACACACACACACACACACACACACACACACACACACACACACACACGGCACAAAGAAAAACGCATCTGCCAACAGACAGAAACAGTCAACTTTTTACCAAGACAAAAACACAGGGTCAGTCAAGGACGAAGAAAAAGACAACTTACAGAGGCTAACGCCTTGGAATGGTGAGCAAGGGTACGGCCTTACTGTCACTTAAGTTCCCTGTAAAAGAAAAAGAAGCATTGATTAGTCACAGTCACTGCAAGTTTTGAAAGCAATTGCAAAATAAATATTCTCAAAAAAGAAAGAAATGCGCACAAAAAAGTTTTAAAAAAAAGAAAATAAGGGAAAGAAACATGATCAATCAATATACAAAGTCCTACACACAGGAGCTTGTATCCAATCGCCGGTCGATCATTATTTACAGTCCACTACTACGACATACTACTACTAAGTAGTAGTATGTCGTAGGTAGTAGTATGTCGTAGTAGTGGACCGTCGTAAATAATGATCGACCGGCGATTGGATACAAGCTCCTGTGGTCCTACATGCACAGTAATTCTCCATTTATCAAACAATATCATCATCATAGTTGGACCGGTACGGTTGGGAATAAGAATTGGTACCACACTAATAGGGTTAGGCCTACATCGAGTCATTGGACCACCGTAAAAGGAAAAGATATTCACAGGAACCAAAGCCCGACTACAAAACATAGGCTAGGACTTTCTTTCCCAGTAGAATTAGTCCAATCAAATTCTAGAGAGAAAAAAAAATCCGTTGGACTCTTTTTCCCAAAATGACAATTTTTCCGTTTACACCGGTACGGTTGGGAATAAGATTTGGTCGCACCCTAATACGGGTACATCGAGTCATTGGACCGCCGTATACCACCACTGAAGAAAGACAACCCGTTATTACACATCAGGGGCGGGGATGTAGCTCAGTCGGTAGCGCGCTGGATTTGTATCCAGTTGGCCGCTGTCAGCGTGAGTTCGTCCCCACGTTCGGCGAGAGATTTATTTCTCAGAGTCAATTTTGTGTGCAGACTCTCCTCGGTGTTCGAACACCTCCGTGTGTACACGCAAGCACAAGACCAAGTGCGCACGAAAAAGATCCTGTAATCCATGTCAGAGTTCGGTGGGTTATAGAAACACGAAAATACCCAGCATGTTTCCTCCGAAAACGGCGTATGGCTGCCTAAATGGCGGGGTAAAAAACGGTCATACATGTATGTAAAATTCCACTCGTGCAAAAAAAAACACGAGTGTACGTGGGAGTTTCAGCCCACGAACGCAGAAGAAGAAGAAGAAGAAGAAGAAGAAGAAGAATTACACATCATAGCACAGGAAGCAGGCCAAAAGTACACGTTTTATTTTGACCAGCCTCTGAGCTATCTCCTAACTTCGTGAAGAGTTAACGAAGGAAGACAACCCGTTATAACACATTGCAGAGGAAGGAGGCTGAAAGTAGCCTACAAGTTTTATTTTGACCAGCCTCTGAGCTATCTCCTATCGTGGAGAGTTAACGAAGGAAGACAACCCCATAATTGCACGCAGCACCGACGGAAGAAGGCCAAACAAACACGTTGTATTCAATCCAGCCTCTGAGTGTGTAGAGAGTAAACGAGAGAAGACAACGGGAAAGAACACTTTACATTCTTGTCAGCTTCTAAGTGATCTTGTGCGGAGAGTCAACTTGACGAGGAAAGACACCTCATTTTTGCACACTACATTGGAGGAAGCCAACATAATCCATTTTAACCGATGGCGCAGGACTGAGAGCACCCACAGACCATCCAACTCATGCCCCCGACCCGACCCTCTCTCCCCCAGTCTTTTTGTTCCTGTCCACACTAGTTCCTCCGCCGACCAATTCACAGACTCTTCACGGACTGTCTGGTCCCGTTGAAAAACAACTGTTGCGTCTTAGCTAAGAGCTCCTGTGACAGACATGCATTATCCCCCTAATGCACGTGCGTATTTTTGGAACACACTGTCATTTTCAGTCGTCAGAAGAATTCACAACCGCTATCTCGAGGATCTCCAGCGGATGCATATATCGGGAGTTTTGCAAGCAAGCCAGAGAGAATCACACAAACAAACAAACAAACAAACAACAAACAAAGAACAAACACAAGAGTCCCATCTGGGCGGTGCAATTTTCAAGTTGCATGAACATTCAAAACAACAAGAGAATATTCTCGGAAAAGTACTTTATAAAACATTGTGCGAGGATACAGTAACAAGTAAACTGTACACTTTCTACCAGCAACAAAATGATGTTATTTGAATAAACTTAAAGTTCCGCCATTTCAGGACTATCTGTCTATCTGTCTGTCTGTCTGTCTGTCTGTCTGCATGTGTGCGTAAGTGCGTAAATGCGTGCGTAAATGCGTAAGTGCGTGGGTAAGTGCGCGCGTGTGTGTGTGTGCGTGCGCGCGCGCGTGTGTGTTTTGTCCTGTCTGTCGGAATGTTTCTGTGTTAGCTACTACGTGTGCGTACGTCTGTCTGTCTGTCTGCCTGCCTAAACAGGTATTTTCTTGTAAGAATGAGCATCTCTCTCCCTCTCCCTTCTCCCGGCCCTGCCTCTCACAATCTGTCGAAGCATGTTTAGTCTTCCCTTGCACTCTGTACAACTTAGCGCTTCAAATCTCTTTTTTGTCGAAAAAGATGCACTGTGTAATAACAGTAACAACAACGAAAATATACAAAGTACACATCCACAGCAACATCTATACACCAGGAATACAGAATGACTCCAACAGACGCCATCTACGTGTACATAAAACATCTCTTTATATTCCTCGCTATCGGGTGCAATCTTTATAAGATTTGTGCTTGGAGAAAGAACAGCACCGACGCTGGTTTTATCGGCGCTTTGTGAAGTCTTGCTGAAGTCTTGAAGTAAAAATACCGCTCAGTGGTGAGTTATTCTTGAAAACGTTTAAACATAATGGTTCCCTGAAAGGATGATTTTCCTCACATTCCAGCCCTATGATTGTCGAGAACAGAATTAATAAACATACGTATACTCCTTCAGGTTCGTTACAAGACTACGACATCAGTGATCAGAATGCCGCACACACACACACACGTACGCATGCATGCTCGCACACACGCACACACACACACACACACACGCACACACACACACGCACGCACGCACATACACACTTACTCCCTCACACACACACACACACATGTGCATACACACACACACACACCTTACTTCACACACACACACCTACACACACACCTTACTTCATACACACACACACACACACACACACACACACACACACACACACACACACACACACTCCGACGCTCTGACATTAATATCTCAACGTCTAATAACTTTAACACAACTCTCGTGATGAATTACAGACAGCTTTTCAACACAGCAACAAAATGGGAAAACCCCAAAAGAAGCGCTTTTCAAAACGACCTTTCTCTCACCTCAAGAGCCAATCTCCGATCTTGGAATAATGCTCATTGCACATGTCACGTATCACCTACTCCTCTTTTAACAAGCACCCTGCATCTACACAACCAAAATACTGCAAATAAAAACAAATGTCTTTGTAAAAACACAAACCTGGTGAAATCGTTCCGGCTGATTATCGGAGCACACGAAACTATACAACGTGAAAACGCTTTCGACTGGAAACGTGGCAACTGTCAGCAGACTGACTGACACAACGAAAAAAGCTTCCTTGAAACTGGAGAGGTTCTTTTGGAATCTCAAAAACAGAATTTTTCGAGCCCGGTCTCTCCAGTCTGTCTGTGGTGTGGGTGGGGGGGGGGGGTGGGGGGGTGTTGGCAAAACGGCAGTCTAGCTGCTACACAAAACTTTATCTGGCGGCGCACAGATGGGGCAACTGCCAAAAAAGAACGAAGGGATAAAAACTGTGTGGTGAAAGAACGCATCACTACCATTCGAAATTAAACAATGTGCTGCCAGCGAAAGAAAAAGTTAAGTCAAAGAAATGTTTGCTTCAACGGTATTAGTTGCTGGAAACGTTGAGATGAACCTCGAAGACAATGTAGCCTTCTGCTTCAGTGTAGGTGAAGTCTTCTCGACCTCGCTCCCCACGGTAAGAAAGTAACAAACATCATGTACAGGGTTGAGTACAGGAACGAGCTTAGGTGGAAATCTCACTGAAGTGTTTGGTACCTCACCAAATAACTGGATACCACCGCACGCTCTCATAATGACTAAGTCTTTTTTTTTCTTTTTTTTTAAACAGACAAGCAAATCTTGCATGCTTTATGTGACCATCATGGGAGAAATCCATACTCCGAAGATACACAAACTACACCAAGTTATGATTGAAAACAATGTCTGGAGTATGAAAGATGGACCGCTTTAGAGTGTGTAGGGGGTTGTTTTTGTTTGTATATACCCCCAACCTTTTCCCCCACCCCCATCACCACCCCACCCACACCTCTCTCTCTCTCTCTCGCTTTCTCTCTCTCCCTCCCCTCCCTCTCTCTCTCTCTCTCTCTCTCTCTCTCTCTCTCTCTCTCTCTCTCCCTCCCACCCACACCCTCTTTCTCTCTCTTTCTCTCTCTCCCTCCTTCTCTCTCTCCCTCCCCCTCTCTCTCTCTCTCCCTCTCTCCCTTTCTCCCTCTCTCTCAGTCTCTCTCTCTCTCTCTCTCCCTCTCTCCCTCTCTCTCAGTCTCTCTCTCTCTCTCTCTCTCTCTCTCTCTCTCTCTCTCTCTCTCTCTCTCTCTCTCTCTCTCTCAGAATTCAATACAACGTAGATGGCCACTTACGCTAAAACACTGATGAAGATTGCTTATTTGTTTTAAAACGTGCGCACTAATTCACGTAAACCAAAAATATGCATGTCTTCACGTCAATGTTAACAAGACAAGTTCTTTTGATCATCATTCCAGGGTGAATAGCAACATAGCTGCCAATTAGATATCATATGGTGAGGAATCTTGATTCTGATTACAACAAATTAGGCTTTCGGGGGCAGATGGCTAAACAGCCAAATCCAAGAAGCAAAGATGTCTTTAAACTACGCTTCTCCCCCCCGGCCCTCTCTCTCTCTCTCTCTCTCTCTCTCTCTCTCTCTCTCTCTCTCTCTCTCTCTCTCTCTCTCTCTCTCTCTCTCTCTCTCTCTCTCTGCCCCCCCCCCCTTCCTGTCCGCAGTAGTTTGTACCAAGTTTACTGAGCACCTGTAGATCAGATAAGCTTCCCCGTTTAGAAAATGAAACGAGCAACTATTTTGAGATCAGCACCTCCCAAACATGAGAGGGCAAAGACGGGGAGCAGAGATAGATTGGGGAACTTCTGGACACATTCCACGTTCACCGCGGATGACTCATCTTCTCGGCTCTCTACTTCCGGGAAAACACAAACAACCTCAGTCTCCCTCTTTATAACCTACTCTACTCCTTTTCTTCTTCTTCTTCGCCAAAGACTGAGAATGTGCTCTTCCTTTTCGTCTTTGCAAAAGAGTAGCATTTTTCTCTTCTTCTTTTTTTTTCTTCTTCTAACGATTTTCTTTTGAAACAACTGAAGGCTTTACAAAACCCATTAACAACGCATGAAACCAGACCTTGAAGCAAACATAGCTGTTATAATAATCATGAAAATCGTGTGCTGCCGCATGGGGAATACAAACCTTCCATGTTTGAGTCACTGACTTTTTTGATTCCCAAAGCAACAGACGTTCTCTGTTTTTTTTGGAGAATGCACTTTGATTTTTGTAGCCGTTTCCAATCGCACTCGGTTAAGTACGCACACGCCATTACAAGCATGCTCAAATCCCCTCTCTCAGACAAAACACAATTCCCCCAGGAACTGTTTCTGATATAGACGCAAAGTCAGTAAGTCTGTTTCAATGTAATTGTCATTATTTTGCCATCCAATGTTTCTGATGGCGATATCCTCGAATCAGGTCTATCACGTGGGCAAAGAAAGTGTCAGTATTTGTACATCAAATGTCTTCTGATAGCAAAATCAACTTTACACGTCTATCTCACAGTAATTGAAAGTATTTTGCAATCTAATGCTCTTTACTTTTTCAGAACCCTGTCAACCTCAAGCTCAAGTTCAAATAATTTGCAAACCAACTGCTATGAAAAACACTCATGAGGCGTTCGGGGTGTACGGACAAGCCAAGAAGAACAAGTCGCGTAAGGCGAAAATACAATATTTGGTCAAGTAGCTGTCGAACTCACAGAATGAAACTGAACGCAATGCCATTTTTCAGCAAGACCGTATACTCGTAGCA
>NC_090251.1:32146090-32153590 GCF_037325665.1 Littorina saxatilis
TTTTTTTTTTTTCTCCAAAAAACCATATTTTTACGTTATTTTGCCAAAAAACCAAGATTGTGGTTTTTTTTTCCCCAAAATGCCAAAAAAAAGTCTAGGGTCGCGCGAAAAAACTAGGGTCGGTCGGGTTACCGTAAACAGACCTATTTTTTTTTTTTGGCCTTAGCAAAACAAGATAAACTTATCTCTGTAATAACAGATACAAATATTAATGCTCTCTGTGAATCATTATGTTGCGAATCGGTTTACAGCAGTTGAAAGAAGATAATAGAGGTATGAATTTCCTCTTCGGCGCGGTAAATCGGTTAATGAGCTGAATACGCATAACATTTTGTCAAGTTCCGCCAAGAATATGAAGCGTTGCAGATATTGTTATGATGCCAATTCTGCTTTTCTCGTCCATGTTTTACGTCCACAAACCAAATTGAGAACAATTATTTGTTGTTTGGGGTATTAGCCCATAAACAAAATGTTGCCAAATGTAACTTTTAGAACATGTAGCTCAAGCCGGTAAGCAGAAACATACGTCATAGTTTATTTCCTTTCAGCTATCTTATTATCACGCAAAACAAATCCAAGATACACCTGTCGGCAGGGACATACACAACTGGTCTATGTATAAGCTATTTTTAGTCTGTACTTTCATCGGTCTTCTTCTTACGCTTCTTCTACTTCCTCTCCTTCTTCGTTTTCCTCGTATTTGAAGCACGTGCGCATACAAAACCATTATTCCCCTTCCCCCCCCCCACCCCCCCCCCCCCCCTGTAAGATGCAAGTGACCCAGAACGAAAACGAGTCTACACTTCAACAAATCTACCTGTTGCTATTTTTCGTTTCTTTGACACGACTCGTACAAATCATCGGACAAGAGAACATGGATTTCGAGAGTAGTTCCGATTCCACAGCACAACAAACGGAAAGCACTTTCAATAAATCTCGAACGTTCATACCTGCTGGCTTTCAACAGCAATGTGCCGGAAAAGTTGGCTAGAACGAGCAACCGCAAAAGCACAGGTATGCGCCGGCAAAGGTATTCTTTTTGGCTAGCGTAAGTCATGCGTTCACTACCTGTAACAGTTCCGACAAGCGCAAGTCCTTAATCAGCAGTAGAGGTTACGGAATAGAAAACTATACAGCCTGTTTATGAAAACCTTCCGGCGGTGATATTCCCTACAGTTTGCAGAATAATAGAATAAAGACAGCGTGACATCATCAGTTACCACCACTGTTAGCTTATTGCTTGTTGTTGGCTCTATGATGCTTAGATTTGCATTTTAAACCATTGAATAAGCTTTGTTTATACCAACTACAGTCAGCTCTGAGAACAATATCTTCTTGAAGAAAAAAAAAGGGGTGTATCTCAAACACACACACACACACACACTTTCACACACACACACACACCTTCGCACACTTTCACACACACACACACACACACACACACACACACACACACACACACACACACACACACACACTTTCGCACACTTTCACACACACACACACACACACACACACACACACACACACACACACACACACAGGTGCACACACAGGGGAAGCAAGAGTGCCAGACATACACAAATCAGTGTGTACAAAAACACACTAATCGGATTAAACTGCTCTCAGTAAAACAATCTCCCAATCCTTGCGCGGTGCAGGCAAAGATGGCTTGCAATACAATTCGGCACACATCTAGGCGATGTGAATGCGTGATGTATTGTGTAAAAAATTCCATCTCACACGGCATAAATAAATCCCTGCGCCTTGAATCCGTATGTTGAAATATGCGCGCGATAACAAGCAGCATGAAATAAATAAACATCTAATGGCGGATTAGGGCGATTATGGACGCCCATGAATACTGTGGACCGGTTGAATTTGGTCTATCAAGAAACCTTTGTGGCCTACCACAATTATGTTAGATAATACACTTGTGGGTAGAAAAAAAACTGGGTATCTCGGGCTCTCTTTGGCCCAGATTCTACTGGTATTCATTGTTAAGATAACCAATCAAATTCAGAAATACCCGGTAGATTTGCTAATCTACCGGTAGACTTGCTAATCTACCGGTAGACTTCGGAAATCTACCAGAAGATTTTACAGTGTAATAAGTCAGTTTTGGCGTTCCATAGGTATCTTTCTGCGTTGCATTTGATCTATCGAGAAGCCATTCCTGACCTAGATAATAGTCTAGTGGTTAGAAAAGAAAACATATTTAGCTCCCTAATTGGATTTGGGGGTGGTGAGTTGGGGTACTACGCTAACATCAGCAAATTCCGCTACACAAAGAATTACAACTACATTTTAGTATTGAAACTTTGTGCCTTGATGCAAGGATACAATTTCTGACCCCACCATGCTTGCATTAGTCGGCCCTTTTCGTGATCTTTACCCACGACAAAAAAAGAAGAGGGTCAGTGGTGGTAGGCGGGGAGAGGGGGGTATTCCAACTACACCACACTAGCAAAGAACTGAGGAATAGCCGGGGGTTTAAACCTTTGTGCCGCCTTTATGCGAAGATGTGATTCTGACGAATGTACAATGATTGCAGAATCTAGTTTCGTCATCCATGCAGCTCATTAATTGCCATAATTGGAAACCAGCAGTACAGATCTGTGTATCTAGACTGATTAAAAACCAAAGCAGTATCATCACAAAAACTCCAGATATGATGAAGCCCCCAAATCGCTGAATGTTTGCAAAAGCAATGCATAGAAAAGAGTAATGCCTAGCCTTCATAAAGTCTGCCATAACATGAGATGTATAAAGCACAAGCATGCCTTCACTCTTAGTCACAGCTTTCGCTGAACGCGCCTTGCGTACCCTGCAAGTTCACGCAGATAACAATATCGATAAAACGAATCATTGTATAGCATTGCTTTATACACATGCTTGCAAGTCAGAACGCAGACTCAACTAAACCTTTCAGCGTTGATTATTTGTTTATGCCGGTGCAAGAAAATTCTGTATTCAGGCTTTCCGGTGTCACGATTTCATCTTTCGCCTGTGTACATATTTCGCCCTCGACATATACTCAAGACTGAAATGTTGTTTCCTGGTAAAATTAAGAAGTGAAATTATTTATGGACGAAAAGCATGTCAGTTTCTTGCATGTGAAGAAAATTGGTGGTAAAATTTAATAGATTTCACCCCCCAAATCGAATTCTTCGAAAATGTGTACTGAGTGGTTACGTCCCTTGAGTAAGAAGGAAAACATTTTAGGATGAATCAAATTTCTAAGTTAAATAAAACAAATTGGTTGGACAAATTTGGCCCCATGAATGTAAGGTACACAAGGTCGCTCATCAGTACTATCGAAGGGTGTTTTTTTGTTCAGTGTAGAGTTTATACTAGATCAACGAGGCCGAGAAGCGAAATATCAACACGGCGAAAGATGAAAACGTCACACCGGCATCCAGCCTAATGTATGCTCCAGACCAGGTAAGAAACATGCCATGCTGATGTAATCACCCGGCTGTTCTCAGTGAGGATTTCTGAGCAGTGTACAGGGGAGGCAAAACGTAGGCAGCCGGATTTCTTAGTGTGAAACCAGGAAGGTGTGTACAGTTCTGACTCTATAATGATATGATGATCGTAGGGGTCGTCATGTTCCACGAAGTAGAAATTGGTCAGCGTGCCATAAATCATTGTACTTTTGTATATGGCGTGAATGAGTTGTAGAATATGGGAAGGACATTTTCCTTTTTCTTTATCTCTCTTCGTTTTCTTTATAGAGGAGAATAAACTAGTACGTATGACTTTCTGCCACATCCGGGCAACAGCAAATCCACAAGGAGGCTCCCCTCTAGACTGATGCGGCCACAGAGCGTGAAAGACAAGGTCACAGCAAGTAACTTATTTTCCAACAGTCATACCGACATACCAGTCGCAAACCACAAACTAATAAACAATGCTCATCAACTAACCAAAGTCACACCTACATATACAGCGTCAAAGAAAGGGGAATACAAAAAATGGACAACAAATAAAACTAGACGGTGGTATGACTGAACGAAGCATCAGGGTATTATTAGACAAACAAGCAAGGGGATGTATGAGTGTGATGGCGGTGCACCCTCGAGAAATTTGGCACAGGTATGCTCTCGAACGGTAAAAGGGGGTCCTTCGCCTCACCGGTGGCATGTTTCGTGCCGTCGCCGCTAAACTAGGTCACGGAGACGAAGCCGGTTTCACGTGCCGTTAGCCGAGACCGCAAGGACGAGCTTGGACACACCAAAGGAGCAGAAAAAAAATAGGACTTACCTGGACGCACAGTCGGAGAGGACACTCAAAGCTCCACTGCTAGGGATGTGTAAAAATCGGAAAGACCGAGAAGAAGAGTCGTCGTGGCCTAGTCTTCCCTCTTTCCTTGGCCCTGCCTTCCGTCTCTCACAGCCTGCTACCGGTGAGTGGGCGTGGAGGGAAGGAGAGGGGGGAGGGGGAGCCGGTCACGTGACGATGGCACCGCGCCACTCAAGGCATGCCAGAAAGGGGGGTTCTGGGGCACTGGCAGAGAGGGGTTTCTGTCGGTGTCAGGGGAATTAGTACTACCCCATGAATCTATAGCCATTTACCCTTCCACGTTAAAAAGTTATTTTCTTCTATATTTACCCTTACACGTTAAACACTATTTTCTTCTATATTCACCCTTCCACGTTAAACACTATTTTCTTCTATATTTACCCTTCTATGTTAAACGCTATTTTCTTCTAAATTTACCCTTTCACCCTGACGTTTAACACTATGTTCTTCGATGAAACCCCATATATCTGCAGTCATTTACCTCAACTGAGTAACTCAGGTTCAGCGTTTTGCCGTTCAGTCAGCCCATGAATCCAAAGGCATTTACCTTTCCAACTTAACATTTTTTGTACTGATTCAACTAAACTCAGTCATGAACCCAAACCCCTTTAGTTGTCGTAGTCCAAACAACGCTTTGGTCAATCATCTTATTACAACAAACACTATGATCGAGATGCATCTTCCTGAACAGTAGTAATCTTAAACATCGCTGTATTTATCCCATAATGTCATTTCGGAGGCTGGTTCATTGCTATGATCATGCCAATCATAGCTTGCCCATCACAAGTCATAAATGAAATTTAAGTTGAGGAGTTTAGTTACAGGTCCCAAGACCGACCCCACTTTATTTTGAGTCCACTGGCCTAGTCAAAAGAGACGCTACAACACTGACAAGTTTTCATCGAACCACCACCATCCCCACCTGCCACTTGCATAAATTTACTTTTTGAAGTCGGCCAGGTTGGCTAAGCACAAATTTACATTATGAATCTATGCCTGTTTTCTTGGTTTCTGCTGAAATGTTGTAGATTCACTGGCGATTTTACCGCCACATTGTGGAGATTGGTTATAATTATGGAAGTAAAAATTTGGTGTCGGTCTCCGCCACAAGTTGCGGAAAAGTTTTGGTGTAGCTCATTTTATTTAAGAAATGGATAACCGAAGAGGTCTTAAACACATGCAGAATTGTATATTTCTTTTGGTACGTATTGCGTTTCTGTCAAAGTTACATTATTGCGTTTCTGTCAAAGTTAAATTGGGTATGTTCAGCGGCTTCTATTACATCATGTTCTGCCCGTTTAATTTAGTAATAATTTTCGCTTCTTCATGCACGCACAGCCATTACCAAAGTGACTTGCATGACTATCAGTATTGCGTGCTCTAAAACAAACGCGCCATCCGGCCCTCTCCCAACACCAAACCACCTTCCAACCCCCCCCCCCCCCCTACCTACCCCCACCTTCCAAGAAAAAAAGGGGTCATGCAGAAACGCCTCAGTGAATCGGCAAGTAGGAAAAGAAGAAACTAATCTTGTTGAAGATGTTGTGCTCATCTCACGCGTGACTCTTATAAAACTACGTGTGTTTCATAAAGATGATGGAGTGTGTTTGCAGGTGTCTGTTGGGAGGGGAGTGGGGGGGGGGCGGGTTAGAAAAATAATTCTGCAGTTGTCTAACATATGAACGGTGTTTGTATGCATGACAATTAGTGTTTGTCATGATCCTAAGACCAGCGGGGAATGCGTTCAACAACCACTTGGCTCTGTCAGGTGTTTATTTGCACATCTGCTTGCGTGTATGTTTACTTACTCTGCTCTGACGGTTTGTCCGTCAACCCCCCCTACCCCCCCCCCCCCCCCCCACCCCACCCACCCCCGACTGATAGGACAGAAAACGTGATTTCACGCCGTCTAGTGCATCTTAATCTTCGACTAGCACTACACCTGGAGGCAGATTTTCACGGCGGTACCGAGATTCCAACCCAAGACTGACAAGAAGCGAGCCAGGGAGGCAAAGTCTGGCATCACCATGCAACCCAAACTTTCGCGGAACTTCTCCCCACAGCTACATGTTGCACGTGCGCGCTCTGGGGCACTGTCAGTGCCGGCACATGCCGCGCTACCGGGACTTGCGATAACTTTTTACTGAGTCTGGAAACCGTGTAAATCAAACTGACTCTGCTTCCATATTCTATCGAATTCGTTTTCGGTAATGGAAGGGACTGTTCGGTTGAAAATTCTTTTCAAGAATGTCGGTGAGGATATGTCTTTTGTCTGCCCTTGAAGGGTGGTATATAAGAATGTATCATACCGAGGTCTGCGACGGTGCTGTTGAGTCGGTACCCAAACCAGGCACGAGGCCTGTGATTGGTGGAAGGGCGGCAATGACGTAGCGGGTCGCGGCATATATGGTATATTGTTAGACAGTGGCTGGTTCCACACACAGCGAGTTGGTTTGCCCCACGTACCGTTACTCGAGATCTCTCTCTCTCTCTCTTTCTCTCTCTCGCTCTCGCTCTCGCTCTCTCTCTCTCTCTCTCTCTCTCTCTCTCTCTCTCTCTCTCTCCTCCCTTCTCTCTCTCTCTCTCTCTCTCTCTCTCTCTCTCTCTCTCTCTCTCTCTCTCTCTCTCTCTTTCAGTCTCTCTCTCCCCTCCCCTCTCTCTCCCTCTCTCTTTCGATTTGTATGTTGCTTACTTTGTCATTTTGTTGTTTATGTTTATTTGCTTGTTTGCTTACTTGTCGATTGTTTGCTGGTTCGTTCGTTTACTTTGTTTATTTGTCATGTTGCTTTACTTGTTTATCATTTATTAGACATTTGTATTAGAAGTAAGGACCGGTTGTAAGAAAAGGCGTCGCCTTAAACCTCTATCCTTGAAAAATAAAGTTCCATCATCTCTCTCTGCACCCCACTCGCTCGCTCCCTCTCAGTCTCACTATATCTCTCCATCCCTCTCTCTCTCTCTCCAGTCCCCCTATCTCTCTTTCTCTCAGTCTCTCTATCTCTCTCTCCAAGCATATATCTATGCTTATTCTTTTGTACCCTCGAAAAATACAGATTTGTCTCCATCCCCCCTCTCTCTCTCTCTCTCTCTCTCTCTCTCTCTCTCTCTCTCTCTCTCTCTCTCTCTCCATCTCTCTCTCTCTCTCTCCTCTCTCTTTCTCTCTCCATCTCTCTCTCTCTCTCTCTCTCTCCTCTC
>NC_090251.1:32158590-32213590 GCF_037325665.1 Littorina saxatilis
AGGCTTATATCGCGCGTATTCCGTGGGTACAGTTCGAAGCGCAGGGATTTTTATTTTTTTTTTTACTTTTATGCAATTTAAATCGCGCACATATTCAAGGCGCAGGGATTTATTTATGCCGTGTGAGATGGAATTTTTTTTACACAATACATCACGCATTCACATCGGCCAGCAGCCATTTCGGCGCATATCCTACTTTTCACGGCCTATTATTCCAAGTCACACGGGTATTTTGGTGGACATTTTTATCTATGCCAATACAATTTTGCCAGGAAAGACCCTTTTCTCAATCGTGGGATCTTTAACGTGCACATCCCAATGTAGTGTCGACCAGCAGGTGACCAAAAAGAATTATTACTGCGTTCACTGATGTTGACAACGATGTCCTAGCTTCTCAAGGCGTAGTAGGTTTTTATTGTTGCAAATATAAATGATACGCAGAAAAATTATTGCCTATACGGTAGAGAAATGTTTTGTTGGTTTGTTTGTTTGTTTGTTTGAGATTTGTATTAAGAAAAAATACTTGTATTTTTCTATTATCTTATTTTACTTTATGAAAGGTTAGTTTCAAAACTGAAGCGACGTAAAACTAAAAGATTTCCGATACAGTAGTAGAGCTATAACGGTCAATATTTATATTCGTCTGGTGAGACGAAGCATGCATACGTAATAACCAACACGTTCACACCACCGCTGCAGCGTCAATAAAGGCTAGATTATAGGCACAGTAAGCCTCCCGTAAACCATCACAGATACTGTCAGGCTTTTACACACAGTACAAACACCCTTCCATTTGAACGCTCACCAAACGGGAACATCCTAGGTGCCCTACGTAAAGAGCGAGCAATTTTCAAAGAATTAATTTTGCGGATTGTCTCTCAGACAATCGGACCGTGGTGCGTTTTGGCGCTAGACCTAACTTTTAAAATCTAAATAATAAATTGACAGCTTGTTACACACACATTCTTAAATCATAAAAGAATTCTTTTTTCATCAAGACAAGATCAGTACAATTCGAAGTTTTGAAAGTTTGAAAAAAGAAAAGCCCCGAAGCAGGGTCACGCAAGGTCGTGGTTCTCGTAGCAGACGCCGGACGGTTTATGCCTATCGCCAGTTCCTCTGAACAGTCAAAAGCCACCGCTACAGTTCTTGTGAACTACAGCCGTTTGTTTCGTGCATAGTCATAGGTACATAATAACGTGCTATTGTAGATAGGCTCACATCGAGTCGCATTCAAATTACTAACTGACGACTACATTGTGAAAAAGGGAAACTGGATCACACGGGTTCACAATGGCTCAGGGGTAAGATAAACCACGCAAAAATAAATTCTTTGAAAATTGTTCGCTCTTTACGGAGGGCACCTACGATGTTCTCAAGCGGTGAGTGTTTAAATGAAAGGGTGTTTGTCCTGTGTGTGAAAGCCTGAATGGGCACATCGACAAAGGCCTGTAGCATGGGACACGGGAAGCTGCATTATCATCATCTCACTGTATCAGATCTTGCCAAGCTTTTACGTGGGATTAGACCATCCCTCCACTTGGTCACATACCAATAATGAATAGCCTGGGTGCTCTCTTTGCGCAGTGTTATTTTTTGTTAGAATTTATTTGGTAAAAGGCGCTGGTGCTTTTTTTTCGGAAATGAATTCAAATTCCAACTCGTCACAGCAAGCAGTCAGGGTGATGATGTTTGGTATGTGACCAAGTGGTGTTTGTGTTTTCCAACGCTGTCTCAACGACGAGGCTTGGATAAATGAGGTTGTATTGTACAGTTTGTTACGCCAGCGACGCCGATGTAGTCCATCAAAAATGTGCGTATCAATCCCAGTCTATCCACCTGCAATAAACAACACATACTGCGGTCATAAATTTTATTCTTGTGTTTTTTTGTTAAAGTATATATTCGCACATCATTCTTTTTCATACATTGTCAGCTGCAGCATCAACACCTGAGAAGAGGCGAAATAGTCCGAGGTTTCGAAAAAAACAGTTTCCATTACCATGAAGAGTTACCTACTTCTGTTTTTATATTTAGTCAAGTTTTGACTAAATATTTTAACATCGAGGGGGAATCGAAACGAGGGTCGTGGTGTATGTGCGTGTGTGCGTGTGTGCGTGTGTGTGTGCGTGTGTGTGTGTATGTAGAGCGATTCAGACTAAACTACTGGACCGATCTTTATGAAATTTGACATGAGAGTTCCTGGGTATGAAATCCCCGAACGTTTTTTTCATTTTTTTGATAAATGTCTTTGATGACGTCATATCCGGCTTTTTGTGAAAGTTGAGGCGGCACTGTCACGCCCTCACTTTTCAACCAAATTGGTTGAAATTTTGGTCAAGTACTCTTCGACGAAGCCCGGGGTTCGGTATTGCATTTCAGCTTGGTGGCTTAAAAATTAATTGATGACTTTGGTCATTAAAAATCTGAAAATTGTAAAAAAAAATAAAAATTTATAAAACGATCCAAATTTACGTTTATCTTATTCTCCATCATTTGCTGATTCCAAAAACATATAAATATGTTATATTCGGATTAAAAACAAGCTCTGAAAATTAAATATATAAAAATTATTATCAAAATTTTTTTTTCGAAATCAATTTAAAAACACTTTCATCTTATTCCTTGTCGGTTCCTGATTCCAAAAATATATAGATATGATATGTTTGGATTAAAAACACGCTCAGAAAGTTAAAACGAAGAGAGGTACAGAAAAGCGTGCTATGCAGCATAGCGTAACCACTACCCCGCTCTTCTTGTCAATTTCACTGCCTATGCCGTGAGCGGTGGACCACGAGTATACGGTCTTGCTGCGTTGCATTGCGTTCAGTTTCTTGACTAAATATTGTATTTTCGTCTTATGCGACTTGTTGTGTCTTGCGTTGGTAAGTTTTTCAGTCTTTTTAATAGACATCGTGTGCCATTATTCTATTGTGGGTTGTTAGTTAATTAGTTAGTGAATTAGTTCGTTGGTTCATTCGTTTGTTCATTCGTTCGTTCGTTTTGTGCGTTAATTCGTTTCGTTCGTTCGCTCGTTCGTTCGTTCGTTCGTTCGTTCAGTCGTTCGTTCGTTCCTTCGTTCCGGTTAGCTACTTACGGTTACTTGGTTAGTTAATTAGTAAGATAGTCACTTACTTACTTACTTACTTAACTTACTTAATACTTACTTACCGTTACTTACTCACTTACTTACGTTCCTAGGTTCTTACTTACTTACTTACTTACTTACTAGGGCGGGGATGTAGCTCAGTCGGTAGCGCGCTGGATTTGTATCCAGTTGGCCGCTGTCAGCGTGAGTTCGTCCCCACGTTCGGCGAGAGATTTATTTCTCAGAGTCAACTTTGTGTGCAGACTCTCCTCGCCGGTGTCCGAACACCCCCGTGTGTACACGCAAGCACAAGACCAAGTGCGCACTAAAAAGATCCTGTAATCCATGTCAGAGTTCGGTGGGTTATAGAAACACGAAAATACCCAGCATGCTTCCTCCGAAAGCTCCGTGGGAGTTTCAGCCCATGAACGAACAAACAAACTTACTTACTTACTTACTTACTTACGTTGTTGATATTTTGGTAAGTTATTTGACTCGTTGTCGAGATGGTATGAACACACACACTTTCACGATGCATTACTTAAAGCGTATGCTATATTAACGACGTTATGTCTCTGGTGACATGTTATGGTGAATTATACTTGAAGAAGGTCAGGGACGATTACTTTACTGTGATTGAGAGCTTCTGCAATGATTGATATCATATCAACCTGAGCTGTAACAGAGCTAATCAGTAACATTAATATAAATAAGGGAACCAGCCTACTCTTCAGCGACCCTGTCCCGATTCACTTCAGTCATCAGTCGCTATATTGCTGGCGAGCTCGTAGACGTCTAGCAGACGAAACTCGCAGTTTATTTCACTAGTTGAAGAATAACCCGAGTCTGCTTGTAATAATTATATAACATTACAATACCGTATTATTGTTTTGTTTTGTTTTCCCTTAACAATAACAAAAACAACACATTGTTGTCCATTAAAATGAATACATTAAAACAGAACATTGTCTGCGACACGTCCAACCTGCCTGTCAACGATTATAAAATACACATCGAAATAAAAATTACGAGAACATTCAAAAGAGACACATAAAATACTTATGGTTATTGTATTGACAGGTGCACCAGTGCGGTGTCAACAATATTGTAATAATTATATAACATTACAATACCGTATTATTGTTTTGTTTTCCCTTGTCAACATGAAACAATCTCTTCTCTTTGTTGACAGGGGGCATTTTGTGCGGTGGAGGGTCTGCGGAGGATTCAACCACAAGTCGCTTCGCCATGCAGAAATGTGTTTGATTGCGGCACACATGAGTGCTGCGTCGTGCCAACGCCCTACAAGGGCAGGAAGAAGAGAGACCTGTCCATGCAGTATGTCGGCGTCTGCAAGCCTCTGGGCGCAACCGGATCAAGTAAGATGATGACGATTGGTTTATACAACATGTTGTTGAAAATACATTACATGTATCCATTAATGGGAAGCAACTAGGGTACAAACTGAAGCAGAAGTGGATTAAACACAAAAGGCTTTTCGGCTACCCAGAACGCAATATTTTTGATGACATACTGAATGGATTTATTTCGGGACGACGACGCGAACGAAAATTAAGGGGCTTATTGTCCGTCAGGGCTTAAAATGCCTATATTGGACATGAAATTTTATACGATGTAGACGATGACGCTCTATGAGCGGTTCATTTTATAAAGGGAAGCAACCGGTTCAAAACCGGCGGGCGTCGCCGACAGAGCCAATGAAGGGGGATACCAACTTGTAGTTCTCATTCACTTGTGACTGAAGTTAATGCGTATGCTACGTGACCCAAACAATACAACATGACACAATGTCAAGTATATAACCAAACCAAACCCGGCGTTTAAAATCGACCCGCTTCTCGTACTATAGCGACCGTGTGCGGCTCCATCACAAATGTATTCCAGACTTGTACTTACATGTGATAAGGACAACCTTGGAAAAGTTGCACGAGAAGGAATGTATCCTTAGGCCAAATACAAATATATGTTGGTTTAGGGTAACGTGACCAACAAAAAAATGGGGCGATATATAGGTCGGCTTTTTTCTTTCTTTTTTTCTTAAATTTAGTCGATTTTAATGGAGGTAGTATCGGTACGGTTCGCAAAATGTGCCAAAAGTTTTTGTTTTTTTGATAAATGAAAAAAACGTTTTAGGGTCGGCGGGAAAAAATAGGGTCGGTCGGGTTACACTAAACCAACATATATTTTTATTTGACCTCAAAAAGGTAAAAAAAAAAAAAAAAAAAAATTTTTCAAAAAGCTTTCAACAAAGAAAAACAGTATTTATTGAGAGCAGACGTACAGTTGAAACACTGAAACGCTTGCTTGTAAGCACAAACACAGACATACACACACACTACGAACACGCATGTACACACACACACACTACTCACACACACACACTAACACACACACACACACACACACACTGGCAAACAAACACACATCAGTTCACCCACGCACGCACGTTACAAATCATCCTTCAATCACTCCAAAGTGTTACTAAATTGAAACCTTCGATTGCCCCGTCTTGCCTTGTCTGGACAGCTTGCTACGTTGGGGGTCCGGACATCTCTCCTCCGAGTCCCTTGATTACCTACACCTACTGCCCCTGTACCTTTGGGCTGAGTTGTGGCGGTCTGACCTACACCGACGTACCTCAGGGTCCTGTTGGTAAGTTTACAGGGAAGAGAAAACTCAACATGTTAATGGCAACTTGTTATGTCCCAAAATTGGTATGAGAAACTCACTTAGACATACAGAACTGAAGACTAACAAAAAGACTGGAAGCACGAAAGAAAGATAGATAGATAGATAGATAGAAGGAAAGAGAGAAAAGAAAGAAAGAGAGACTCAGACTCAGACTCAGAACTTTATTACAAAAGGATAAAGGTTTTAGGCAAAGCCTATTCTTCCAACCTGTCCTTTATACAACACGTAAAGACAGACGCACGTACAAAATATAGATTGAATCATATAAAATACAGAAAAATACAGAGAGAGAGAGAGAGAGAGAGAGAGAGAGAGAGAGAGAGAGAGAGAGAGAGAGAGAGAGAGAGAGAGAGAGAGAGAGAGAAAGGAAAGATTGGAAGAAAAAAAGAAAGAGAGAGAGACACACACAAAAAGGAATGAAAGAAAGAAAGAAAGAAAGAGAGAATGAAAGACTAAGGAGCAGAAAAGAGGAAGAGGTCGCGAAAACAGAGATCATCTCATACACACGGTACTTTTGAAGGGTGGAAGGGGGATGGGCGGGGGAGCATGCTTTATCCCCCAAATAAATCATATGAAGCAGAATAATTTACCCTAAGAAATGGGTAACTATGTTCCAAAGATATGTAATAAATGTGTCCTTTGTTTAAAACCTTTAGAATGGCGGACACAGCACATGGTACTGTTTCATTGCATTATCTGCATCACACATGGTACCGATGGTACCTTCAAATTGTAATCTTTTTTGTAAGAGTTAGTAAGAGTCTGATTCAGAAGTTAAACGTTACACTTTTTTTTTAAGTGGCATTGTGCCTTTGCTTGCATAACTAAAATGTGTGTATGTTTAGAATCTGCCTGTTGGTTCAGTGTTGGTCAGTCCGATTGTAGAGAATTTGAGTACGCGGAGCGCGTATTGTACACTGATACCGTAATATCGTTCCTGTGATGACAATGCAATCTACTGTGTTCATTTTGTTGATAATCATTATTATTTATATAATATATTTGATATCATCATCAATCCACAGTATGTTTGCCGATTCTTCTTTTCTTGAATGAAACTATGACCACGAACCTTTTTTTAATTTTATTTGTCATAGCATTATTAATTTACAAAGGAACGTAGAGTGAATCACTCATTGTTTGGCTCCCATAATGACCACCAGTCGTTCAGCAAGCCTTTAAACGACAAAACACGTTTGTTCATTTCAATGCTTTTAAGTCTCATGTGCCAGGAGATTGGTTCAACAAGGAACTCAGTTGTTGTCTATACGTTGAGCGCTAAACCGCGTTTGTTTCTTAGATCTTTGTAATTGTATGTGTGTGTGTATGTGTGTGTGTATGTGTGTGTGTGTGTATGTGTGTGTGTGTGTGTGTGTGTGTGTGTGTGTGTGTGTTTCAGGCACGTGCCAGTAAGTTAAGCTTACAAACTGCGATGTTTTTCCCCCCAAGTGCCGCGGAGACTCCACGGTCTTCAAACCACAAGCTTGGACGCATAAACAACACATCTTTGAACTGGGAGAAATGAAGTGTTTTCTGTACTTAGACCTCCACTCTCTGAAGGGAAGGAGGACAAGGGGTGACCTAATACAAACATATAGAATTATAAATGGGGTGGATGATATTGACATGCACAAAATATTCACATTCAAGCAGACAGACAACACCAGAAACAGCCAGGGAAAAATCTTTGTTCAACACTGTAAGACTAACAAGCGCAAGTTTTCGTTTTCTCATAGAGTTGCTAACAATTGGAATGCACTACCCGCTAACATAAAATTCGCACCCACAGTAGACGCCTTCAAAAACTTCTTGGACAATTCTCCAAAATTTCTTAACCTTTTTTACGACTTTGATTGAAAGCATTGAAAGAATAGGGATTTAGGCATGCAAAGTATCTGACAAAGAAGGGGCACCAATAAGGCCTCGCGGCCTTCGGCTAACAAATATAGCCGCCCCTACTACTACTACTACTGTATTACGTGTGAGCGTTGTACGACAAAATTGTTGCTGTTGATGGGGAGGTGGGGGGTGGGGCTTCATTTTGATTTGCATGTCTCTGGACGTTCCTTAGTTTCTGTAGGCTTATGTTATTAAGAAAGGGAAGGTTAATGAAAAGAGAAACAAAGCAAAATATTATTTGAGAGTAATTCAAGGAACATTCCTCCTGGTGTGAGTGATTATGTTCCCCACTGCTGATGTGTCCAGGCTTTTACACGAGATACATGTTAATATGTATACAATTATTCCAGTGTACACAAAGCATTGCCTGTATTTAACTGAATTGACAACTTGCAGTCTGCCCTTGACATATAAATGAGTACACCACACACGGACACATCGTTTGTTTGTTGTTGTCAGTGTGTGTATGCTTGTGCCACGGTGTGTGTGTGTTACGGTGTGTGTGTGCGGTCCAAAAGTGACAAATGGGTTCTTTTTGTTGTAAACACTCGACACAAATGGGTTCATGAAAAAAAGTGGGTTCATTTTCATAAACCCACTTTTTTTCCATGGTGCAAACAGCGGGAAATGACCCCAAAATGTCACTCCACAAATATCTCGGAAACACTTTTTTTAACGGAAAGAATGCCATATTCAAGATGATGACATTCTTTCCGTCAAAATTCCGTCCCCTATAGGCTACGAAATAGGTCAAATTTTATGCCTTTTTTAGTGTAAAATTCGTCCATGCCGGAGCGGATACTGCAGTCAGTGCGGTTGTAGTGCAAGCGCACTAGAAAGGCACTGCGCGCAGTGCCGTTGTAGTCCAAGTGCACTACAAAGGCAGTATCGGCTATGAACCCACTTTTGGGGTTAGGAAGGAATGTGTGTGTGTGTGCCATGGTGTGTATGTGTGTGTGTGTGTGTCACGTGTGTGTGTGTGTGTAAGTGTGTGTGTGATCATCCACCTAACACATGTTGAGACCGTTGTTACAATTGCTGATGATCAGTTTTTGTGTGGTCTATGGTCAACGCGAAGCAATCACATGTACTTGAATTACAGAAGGAATAAAACACATTACAGTCTGACCAACTGGATGACGTACATGCCTACTGAACCTGAAGTCCCAATGCAGATGTTGTACCTGTCCTATCACAAAAGCCAATTTCGGCCATATGTATGTGACGTTTGGGTGTGCAAAGCGCTGTTGTAAGAACTTTTTGTTCACTAAAATGCTCTTAAACTGCAATCCTTGTAGTACACGATGTTGTGCTTTGTTTGCCTGCTTGCTTGCTCAAGATGCATCTCGTGTTGTTCTGCTAATACCTATATTGGATCAGTGTATCGTTATAGCCAAGTTGACCTAACAGAAATCCCATAAACACTCATGTGGACTTAATAACTCCAATCAAACGTTATTCATTCTCAGGCCACTGTAATATCGAAACTCAAAACTCAAACGTCAAAAACCAGTAAAACAGGAATCGTACAAAACATATGCACTTCATTTTCACATGTTTTTATTTGAGACCAGGTCAGAAAAAGTTCTTCAAAACAAACATGAGAATAACCATCTTGGGAATACTTATCATTTTATAAGAACATTTAATCAGGCAGTGAACAACAGGAATTAAATCAGTATCTATGTTCCAGGTTTTTAACAGTCAATTTGAACAGTAAATTAAACAACACAAGAGAAACTCTTTCCTTTTTTTTCTTATCCTGTGTGTTTGTAATGCAGACTCCACCACCCAAGAAACCCCATGATGCAACACAATCCAACCCTTGATGACTGTACACAACCCAACGTAACCCCACAACCCACCAGACCTAACCTAGGCCAACCCCACCCTCAGTATCTCATCTGACCAAACCCACATGATCTCCCAACAGGGATACACAACACACACACTCTCTCTCTCTCCCTCCCTCCCTTCCCCTCTCTCTCACATCAAAATAAGGAGGATGCATAACCGATATAGCTGAATTATAGGATACTAGTGCGCGTGCTTGAATGGTGAATTATTAGCTTTTGAACTTTCTTGAATCTTCTTCTTCTTCTTCTTTGTTCGTGGGCTGAAACTCCCATGTACACTCGTGTTTTTTGAACGAGTGGAATTTTACGTGTATGACCGTGTTTTACCCCGCCATTTAGGCAGCCATACGCTGTTTTTGGAGGAAGCATGCTGGGTATTTTCGTGTTTCTATAACCCATCAAACTCTGACATGAATTACAGGATCTTTTTCGTGCGCACTTGGTCTTGTGCTTGCGTGTACACACGGGGGTGTTCGGACACCGAGGAGAGTCTGCACACAAAGTTGACTCTGAGAAATAAAAATCTCTCGCCGAACGTGGGGACGAACTCACGCTGACAGCGGCCAACTGGATACAAATCCAGCGCGCTACCGACTGAGCTACATCCCCGCCCTGTCTTGAATCAAAAATACAGCATAACATTCACAGTGGAATACCTTGCTTTCTCACATTTTCTGTTCACTAGCTCCCTCCATTCTCAGACCTCATTTTCTCAGGCTTTGGTTGTCTTAAAAGGGGGGCACAACTGCAATTTTTTATTCAACCGTATAAACAAAAACTTTCATGTGTCATTTTGTATCCTGAGAAATTCAAAATTATCACAGATAGTCAAACTCTGGGTTGGTTCAAACTGAAGCTAAATTTTAGCATGGCACCTTTCCTCCACTCTTTCGTGAGAACTTTTCCTTTTTGAGACAGCCAGTGCTGAACGATCATTAACCGTCGGGCGCATTCACTAAAGCTGTCAGGCAGCGTATGCACTGGTCATACACAACATCAAAGGCCTTAGTTCCATTGCTCTGAAACGTATGAACAAAACCACGTATGTAATGTTTTCAAAGATCAAATACAACAGACTACTGTTAATGTACCTGCACAAACTCCACTAATGGAAGATCAGATCATCTGAATTACAAAGCAAGGTTTCACAACTTAGCTTGCCAATGATAAAAATAAGTTCTGCATCAGGTTTGACAAGCATGACTTCCATGAAGAGCAAAGACAAGTTCTGGAAGAGACCAAGGGCCGCCTATGATATCCTGTGGAGATCTGCTCCATCTTTTCAAAGGGAGACAACTACAACTACTCCTGCTGCTTACATACCTTTTCTATGCCAATCACCCCCACCCACCATGCACACAAAATCTCTCTCTCTCTCTCTCTCTCTCTCTCTCTCTCTCTCTCTCTCTCTCTCTCTCTCTCTCTCTCTCTCTCTCTCTCTCTCTCTCTCTCTCTCTCTCTCTCTCTCTCTCTCTCTCTCTCTCTCTCTCTCTCTCTCTCTCTCTCTCTCTCATTTATTCTGATCAAGCCAAATAGTCAAAACAGCAAACAAAAGTATTAAAATTGAAACAGCTAACACATGTACAACTAATTAACATGGTTTTCCAGTCAACGTCACAATGAACTACAACAAAATCACCATTAAAGGAGGTAAAAAGGCTTGTCACTCACAAAGTAAGGATCCACAATGATTCTTTCTTTCTTGGGATCCCAGTCTCCAAGCATCTGTAGTTGTGCGCGACATTTTCCTTTGGGTTTCATCTCCTCCATGTCCCTGAGGGAAAGTTGGAGACAATTTCATTGATCAAACTCTGAGTTCATTTCCCAAACTCATAAACAAATATAAAAAATAAATAATAAAGTTGGTTCAGGTTGTCATTTATGCTAAAGGAACTTCCCACCGAGAGGTGCAAACACATTTACACAACGAAATAGAGCTGTCCAATGTCGCATTAATAACAATAATGCAAATGTTAGTTACTCTGGAAATGGTCATCAATTACACAGGCAGTCCCAGTCCTGATCCAAGCATAGTCCGACACTACACTGCAAATCTAATCTAAATCATTGAAATAAGCAAAAACAACATCCAATTGTTGCAATTTTGCTTTTCTTCTTCTTTGACATTCATGGGCTACACTTGTAAGCATGATTGACCTTTATGTGTATGGCCGTTTTCCCCCGCCATTCAGGCAGTCATAATTCGGATTAAGGGGATGTATACTGTGTGTTTTCATGTTTCTATAACCCACTAAGCTCTGACCTGGATTACAGGATTTTCATGTGCGTACTTTTACACACGAAGTGGAATAAGGCACTAGCACTAGCAGGTCTGCACATAAGTTGAGCTAAAAGCTCGGAAAAATCTTCACCCTTAACCCACCAGACGTGGCCAGAATTTGTACCCCGAACCTTCCACACAGAAGATTGACATCCTAATCATTAGGCCTTGCACCCGTCTACTGGTAATTTTCGCTCAGAATCTGAGGATCAATAAATGTTCACTTGCCAACAGCTATCAGTCTGCAGCTTGAAAGGTTTTTTTGGGTTTTTTTACCATACACCTCGACGATAAGGATAAGAATAAGATTTCATGTAGTTCTGTGGTTTTACCCTCATGGAAATTCGGGCTGCTTTCTCACTGGAGAAACGGAGCTGCCATAAAGCACAGCGCTACCCTTTTTTCTTTTTGGCCTGCATGTGTGTATTCATGTTTCCAAGCCCTGAGACTTTCGCTGTGAACTCGGGTTCTGTATCATGTGCATGCGCGCACACGGTTTTTTTTTCGGACACTGAGGAAAGTCTGCACAAAGTTAACTCTGGGTAAAAAATCACTCGCCAAACATGAGGATCAAACCCACGCCGATAACGACAACTGGTTTTGAAGCCAGCCATGCTACCGACTGAGCTATTCCCCCCGCCCTTCACGACAATCACTGAAGCTACATAGAAATTAAATGATATCCTTCCAATATATTTTAACAAAACTCTAACAAAGAAGATGACAAGAATCTCAAAGTCAAAATGATATTTCATGACATGTGACAAGCACAAGTCTGTATCCTCCAATGATGAATGTGCATGTTCAAGAAATGGAATGATTGTAAGAATGTTCTTAACCTTACATCATATTCTCTTTATCCATGCCGAAAATGATGTCAAACTTGTTGTAGTCCTCTGGAGTTAGCTAAAACATACAAACACACACACAAAATTAAACATGAGTTTATTACATGAATAAAGTACAAGTAAGCATTAATAGTATTTTTAATCATTTCTGACCTTTTCTCTTGTAGAACTTTGTAGAACAAAAAATACTGTATTTTTTTGTACAATGAATGACGCGCTTTGTTGCAAAAAGGAGCAACCCCCTCTTTTAAAGTTAAAATTAGAAAAATACACACAATAGGCGCTTCCGCAAGTTCCGGTGTATTGGCCGCAAGTCAAAAGAAATATACAGAGAGGTCACTGAGATTTATGCTTGCTCCCGGATGTGCTGTAAGATCAAAGATTACACACATTGACCTTCTGACCCCGGGTCAATGATCAAGTTTGAAACTATGAGACCCACTCCTTTGATGTCTGAGAGGAAACTTTGCCAAGGTCATAGTAGCAGAAGCATGCATTATAATTATCACTAGAGAGGGAGTGTTATGTTTCTCTGTATAGCGATGTGGGAACATGTGAACTCTTCTGCAGTCATACACAAGGCGATACAGTACCAGTCAATAGGGCGAGGAGTCACAGTTGAGGAGAAAAGTTGCGCCTAATAGGTATATATATAGTCCCAAAAGTACTGTACTTAGAATTGAAATAATGCCACATTTTCTGATGATCAACTTGAAGTTGAAAAACAAGACCATTTGATAAAAAAAAATTCAGCATCTTCTGATCTTGTTCATTCAGTTTCAAGTACAGAGTTGTCTGTTCTTCTGTTTGAAATAGTGCAACCAACTTTTCAGCAAATACATTTTCCTTGGTAATGAAGTGCTTTTAAAAAGCTTATGAAATCTGAATTTTAAATGTAGTTATTAACTCAGTAACTGTAGCACAGTACTGGAGAAAAACTTCAATTCTGCAGAATGAAAGTCAAGACTTCAGCTTTCTTTCTACCCTAGAGTCTAAAGAACAACAAACTGCACTCAAAACAAGCTGTACTTACTAACTGAACTTAAGATGACAAGAGTTGAATGAGACTTATCCAGGAAAGATGCTCCATGAACGTATTTTAATCACCTGATATTTAGGTACATGTATTAACTATAGTATAGTATACATATATACATATATATGTATATATTATATGTCTCTACAGTGACACATTTTTGGCTTAGAAGTTCGAAGATCAGTAAACAAAGCCTTACAGTATTTGTTTGTTTTTTCTTGTAACCTAAGGTGAATACTTACCAGCCTGGCGGTGTGGGTATAGCCAGTGATTCCATTTTTCTTCAATGTGGATATGGCGCGGGAATTTGGTGGCAGCCCAATGTTATAATCAGCAACTGCTGCACTGTCAACAACCCACTTGTGGAGGGGAAAAAGAAGAGAAAGCACGTGAGGACAAGTCAAAGACAAGAAGAGCAAACGCTCGATCGAGTCACTTTCGCAGTTCTGAATATTATATGAGGCATCAGATGGACAGGAAGAAATTGCTATTCACAACACAATGAGTCACGTTCACATAAAATTTGAGCCCGGTCACTTTTATAGTTTCCGAGAAAAGCCCAACGTTAAGTTGTGTGTTGCCGAACAGAAAAGGCTAGTTATCTCCCTTGTTTTTCTGATAACGTTCGTAAAAGGCTACAGATGTAAATACTTTGATGTAAAGAATAATCCTACAAAGTTTCAATCACATCCGATGAACTTTGTCAAAGATATAAAATGTCTAATTTTTCCTTTGACGCTGACCTGTGACCTTGAAAAAGGTCAAAGGTCAACGAAACCATCGTTAAAGTGTAGAGGTCATTGGAGGTCACGACTAAACAAAATATGAGCCCGATCGCTTTGATAGTTTCCGAGAAAAGTCCAACGTTAAGGTGGTGTCTACGGACGGCCGGCCGGACGGCCGGCCGGACAGACTAACACTGACCGATTACATAGAGTCACTTTTTCTCAAGTGACTCAATAAAATGACATGACTGTTAGTGTTATGATGTGAACTAAGTCAGAGAGGAGTGAATACGTGTTTTTGTCTATCCATCTGTATCTTTCACAATGTGTTTGTGAATGTGGTTAGCAAAAGAGCATTAAAGTTATCAATGAAATTAAGAATAGTTCAGAATATAAAAAAATAATGTACAAATAACATTAAAGGCACAGTAAGCCTCCAGTAAACCATCACAGATACTGTCAGGCTTTTACACACAGTACAAACACCCTTTCATTTAAACACTCACCGCTTGAGAACATCCTAGGTGCCCTCCTTAACCCTTTCGATGCCAATCAAAACTTCCTGACTGCCAGGGAATATTGGAGTTCGGGGTGTAATAATTCACAAAAAATTCTAGCTCCAAACTGGCAGTAGGTAGGAAAGTAAAACCTATGTTATTTTTAAAGGAAATTCAACCAAGAATCTGTTTTTAGTATCTAATCATGGAAATAATGCACAAGTGCAGGACGGGTATACCCGTCCTAAGGCAGTCAAGGGGTTAAAGAGCGAGCAATTTTCAAAGAATTTATTTTTGCGTGGTTTATCTTACCCCTGAGCCATCGTGAACCCGTGTGATCCAGTTTCCCTTTTTCACAATGTAGTCGTCAGTTAGTAATTTGAATGCGACTCGATGTGAGGTTATCTGCAATAGCACGTTATTAAGTACCTCTGACTATGCACGAAACAAACGGCTGTAGTTCACAAGAACTCTAGCGATGGCTTTTGACTGTTCAGAGGAACTGGGGATAGTCATAAACCCCGTCGTCTGCTACGAGAACCACGACCTTGCGTGACCCTGCTTCCGGGCTTTTCTTTTTTCAAACTTTCAAAACTTCTAATTGTATTGATCTTGTCTTGATGAAAAAAGAATTCTTTTATGATTTAAGAATGTTTGTGTAACCAGCTGTCAATTTATTATTTAGATTTTAAAAGTTAGGTCTAGCGCCAAAACGCACCACGGTCAGATGTCTGAGAGACAATCCGCAAAATGAATTCTTTGAAAATTGCTCGCTCTTTACGTAGGGCACCTAGGATGTTCCCGTTTGGTGAACGTTCAAATGAAAGGGTGTTTGTACTGTGTGTAAAAGCCTGACAGTATCTGTGATGGTTTACGGGAGGCTTACTGTGCCTTTAAAATAAAATGTTAGTTGTTAGTGTTACACTCTTACAGTCAAATTGAATCAACATGAGAAGTACCTTGTCTGTTTCCCCTTTTTCTTTTATCAAATGTAGCAAAATGGCTTCAGCCATGGTTGAACGGCAAATATTACCTGCACACAATAATTATAAACAGTGTCAATACATAAGGGTACAGTAACACTAACACTAACAGTTCCCTGCACATTATGCCAAGAAAAAGCAATGAAGAGTAATTTAAGACAGTGATCGACACAGCAACAGAGACCAAGTACAGTCCTCAGCTACTCAGGTCATGTCTTCAAAACAAGTTACTTGTTCATCAATATTTACCACTCTTACTAATCTGAAAGCAGTCAAACAAAACAAACTTTAACTGAAGAGGAATACACACACACATTAACACTCTTTTTATTTGTACTGTAGCGTAATTCTTCATCAGTGATATATATATATGTCATATCACCATAAATATATATGGATTCCCGAAAAGCGCTCTCATCTTAACACCACCCATGTGTTGCATAGGAACCAAGGTGCTTTTTCTCAGCCAAGTTGCTTTTTTGGCCTGTGCAACGAATCTTACAGAGACAGAGAGCTTCACGATGGCGACAAAAATAAGAGACGATGATGCGAGACGTGAAAGAAAGTTTTCATACTTTAGCTAGCAGACGATTCGGTCAATGAAATCGTCAGACAGAACGTCTTTATGATGGGAAAGTTAGCTGGGGTGGTCCCTATAAACCTTGAAAAGCAGTTAATCCCTCGGGCCACGTCAAAAACCACGCCGAGAAGACCGCGACACGCTACACGCCATCGCAGTTCAAACACCGCCGCCATCTAGGAAAACAAAGTGCACAGCAGGCGAGCATATTTCAAAGCCGCTCGCTGAGTGCTTCGCGTGTGCTTTCCTGCACTGCCCTGAGAAACAGGGTTTCGAAAAGTGCATTGCGATTGCTTCGGGTCACTTTGGCAAAAGGCAACTCGTCTCTGGCAGAATTAGCTCACAGGTTCTTGGTGTATTACTTAAAAGTAATTTTATTGCAATAAGTGAATAATATTACAAACTTGAACTATGATTACTAAGTCCATTGCTTTATTGGACTAGATAAAACAAAAAGTTGTAACAACACTAGCGGAAACCTTTTGTCGTTCTCCCTTTTCCCTCTTTTTGTATTTTCTTTCCTTCTTGTATTCCTTTCTTTTTACTCCAGGAGCCCACCTCTGCCAAAAGTATGGTTTGTTTTGAGATTACAAGACTCTACAATGCAAGGGAAGCAACTGTGAGTGTGAAATAAAATTGAAACTTGGAACAATTTCTTGCACAAACAACCGTTTTCGATGACTGGCAGCGACAAATGCAATCCCAAAATGGTATTCAAGCAAACTTCAAACAACTTCAGTTTTATATCCATCATTGCTCGATTGAAATTTCAGCTCCATTTTTGATCCTACCTAAACAAACGAACAGCACGGAGCGCTTCTTTGCCAAGGGCGCAGCCATCTTGATCCTCAGGTACCGGAAGTGAGAAATTTGTCGTCGGCTGTCTTTCACGAGTTCTTCGCATTCTTGGATTGGATTTGGATCAAGGTAGATGACGTTAAATCTTGTTTTTGACTCGTAATCATAATCAGCGATGATGTTTTAATCAGCTAGAGAGTTTTTGTCGTGTTTCGTTCTGATTCAAAGTCTGATTTCTTATTTTAGTGGTGACGTCGGCTTTGTTTGTGTTCAACAGTTCATCATCGACATCGCAGACTCCGAACTGCTTCCGTGTAAGTCTTTGACAAAAAACAGCTGCATCGATTACATAAATTTACAATGCTAAGTTGGGAAATGTAGCGCGTCACAGCTGAGACGCCGTTCTTAATTGTCTGTGTGAGAGACACTTTTTTCTGCAAACTGAAGTGTCAACAACACCTGAATCCGATGTGAATGTCTGATTCTGAGACCACCTGCACTTTATTTCACCAGCAGGAAGATTATACCCCTCCTGTCTGGAATTTAAAATTCACAGAGGATTACCACTGTGTGTAGCCTTTGAAAGATAAGGGCTACAATCTTGTCCTACTTTTTTGTACAAGCCTGTGGTGTAAGTGCTGTCTAAAAAATGGTTACCTAGTGCAGTTACTGTAACTGTAAGTGAAACTGTACAGTTGAGTTAGGTCTCAAACTCATAAGCTGCATTAATCAAACCCTGAGGATTTTGGCAATCTCTCTATATAACCTTGTGAGGTTTTTCATCACATTTAATCAATGAGACTTATGACTATGAGTTGATCGATCTAAAAATGTTTACTCTTTTTGCAGTAATCAATGCGTACTGTATGCATAAATGTATATAAACGTAAGTTGTAATGGCACTTCCAATGGGCTATTTTTGAAGATTCAATTCTCAGAACTAAAATTAATCATCACATAATTTCTGTCTGTTTTTGCCAGTGTGTGGAATGCCTGCATGCCAGGCGAGGAAAATTACGAGGAGGTAGTGTGGCTTCTTTCGCAATACCCAGAATCCCCATCGCCAACCATGGCCACAGGAGGGGGTGGGGGCAGACCAGCCCCCATGCCTCGCCATTCCAAACCCAACCTGGCCCCTAAACCCCACCCGCAAGGGGGCGTCCATGCACATTCGCAACTGGGCGGTCGCAGCATGGCGACTCTGGCGGCAGACGCGGCGGCGAGTGTGGCACAAGCGCATCGCGGTCATGGTCAGATGAATGACGCTCGAGCCAAGACAGTGCTGAAAGAAGCGGTGGATGCTGTGGTGAACAGCTTTGCAAAACATACTCATGGTTACGGCAGAGGTAAATTGCAGTTTTCTTTTTATCCACACATTTTCTTTCTCTCAGTCTCATGGTCAGGAATCTGTCAAGGTGTCCAAATGCAAAAATCCTGTTCTGGATACTTTTATTACTTTGTATTTTATTCTGTTTTTAAATGACTACAATATAAACAATACAGTTATGAAGTATTCCTCATGCAGATTCTATCCATACCAAATTTATGTCTGTCAGTCGTCTGGATGCTGAGAAAATTGACTTTGTTCAAGAAAAAAAGCACCTGTTTGGGCACACAAGGCGTTACGCGAAACGCATGGTACATTGGGCATTGAATAACCAAGTTACTGATACGGGTATCATCTCAATCTAATTTTTAATAGGTCCAGAAATGGATGGAGAAACATATGTTAGATTAATGAAAGTTTGATCTGAACATAGGTTTTGGATTTTGAGCGTTCTTTTTTAGCTGGTCTGCATGTTACATTTGGTGTAAATAATAATGAAAAAAGAGAAACTATCTTAAAAAAAAATTCTGGTCAAACTTACTTAAAAATCATTGCTGAGGAAGGTCATTAGGTAGGATGATTGTAATTTGTTTTAAATTGAGCGAAAAAGTTGTGTTTGATGTAATTTAATTGTACTTCTAAGTTAAAAATATGCGTTTGGTGTAAATGAAATTGTATCTACATTCTACTTGCCCAAACAAGTTTTGTCACACTCACAGTCTTTAAATAATGCCATAATACACAAAAGTGTGTGTTTTCTTATACCTCATGCAGACACCTGGTAGTTAAACTATGGTCACAGGATTCCTAGTGCTTGCACCTGTTGGCTTGTAGAGAGACTTTATAGGTGAGGCCTTCTGACAAGGGTGTAAATGTAACGGACATACTGAGGATACTTGAAAATGACAATGAATTTGTTTTAGAGACAGAAGATAACTTATCAGTGCTTAAGAACAACCAGCAAGACCAAACCTTTGTTTCAACATGAAAACAAGCACACTGGATGACAAAATTGACCTCAGAAGGACCACTGTTGGGACATTTTGGTGTAAATGTAACATACATCACCTTGTTTTTTTACTGAGACCATAAATTATGCAGCACATAATAATGCTAAAAACAGCCCATAACAGTCTGTTGAGGGTTTATGAGCTAAATAAAAGAGAAATTACCCTTCAAATGGACCTGCAGATCTTCGGAGCCTTCTGTATGTTACTTTACACCATCCTTTTGTGTAAGGCACAACCATTAATTTAACCCTTTATTTTGACTTGAGACAGGTAGCTTAGAACAAACAAGTTAGAAATACTGTTTAACTGATGTGAGCATAGCCCATTAAATGTAAATTCAGTACCTTGTACTTGCTGTTTGGTGTAAAGTAACGTACAGATCATGGGTAAAATTAACATTTGGTACCGTAGTGGAGTACCAACCTGACTGTTCTATCGTGAAAAGGATTTGCTGTGATTTCTTGTTTGTAACTCAAAAAACTGCAGACCAAAATAGTGTAAAAATATTTAAAGAGGGTGATTTGATAATAATTTCTACACCGCTGACCGTGCTTTTTTCAAATTAAGTAATAACCTGATGATTGAGGTTAAGGTTTGCAAAACAAATGACATGAAAATTTACTGGAACCTTTTCTGCACTTCCATAGAGAATTTCATTGTTTTAAAAACAGTGTAAATAGGTAAATGTTGAATTGTATCTTTGATTCTGGGCTTTGGTGTAAAGTAACTAACGGATAAATGATTTTGCTTATATTGAGACAGGAGAAACTTTTTTCAAGTGTTGCTTTAGTACAGATCAGTTCTACATTCAGCCATCAAGCCATTGGATAGTGAAACAGTTGCCTAAAGCTGAACCTGACAAAATGACAGCACCTTGAAATTATGTTATGGTGTACATGTACAGTAACATACAGTCCTTTGTGCTGTATCTGCAAATATTTGATAAACCGAACACTTGACTGGAAAATAAAATGCTGCAATTGAAGGACAGGAATACCGAGATGTTTATTCATGTAAATTTAAGGAGGTTTAAAAAAGTCTAAAAATTGTAACACTTGTTAGACTCCTCGACAGATTCTTGGCCATGTATAATTTTGTATTTCTCTTTTTTTCCACTCCAGTAAATGTTGTGGAGGCCTTGCAAGAGTTCTGGCAGATGAAGCTGGAGAGAGGAGCGGACTTGAAGAACGGCGCCTTGGTTGTCTATGAGTCCCAGCCCACCACAACTCCTCCCTATGTCTGCTTTGTCAGCCTGCCTGGGGGCAGCTGTTTTGGCAGTTTTCAGGTACTGTTTAACTATAAGTGAGAATACAGTGGTACAGTCGATCCTGGATGTACCCACCACCCAAGGGACAGACCAAAAGTGGTTGTACTTGTAGTAGACAGGTGGTCAGCTATGAAAAAGTGAATTACATAGAAGAAGAACTCGTGTGGGATCCTTGGGATGGTCGTTGTCAGCCGGTGATTGCTTTCAGGAGGTGGTAGCAAGGGCAGGCTTGACTGTACCACTACCTGCCATGTAATGCACATTTGATGAAAGGACACCTCCTGAGAAAGAACTCCTTTTCTTGTCCCTTTGTCTATTTATGTAGTAATGTATTATATTTACCAAAGAGTACCTGTCATGACACTGCCACCATCAGTTTAACTGTTTGCTGGTCCCACTCCCAATGGAGTTTTTTCATTGCTGGTACTGTGGCTAAGCCAATATTTCTAACAGTATTATAGCCCATGGTAGAAATGGTGGTCACGAGTGAGTGAACACACATGGAGAGGGTTATTATTGAGAGGACTCAAAAGTGTAAAGAGTGACATGCTACGTTGACAAGATAATGACAGCTCTGCTAATGCTATTCACTAGTCAGAAGTGGCAGTGATTGTGAAAAGGGCATGCATTACTGATGAGAGTGCAAACATGTACATGTAGTACAAACATTGCCCTGAAAGGGGGTTGGGGTCGTGGGAATGAATTTGAAAGGCCATTCAAAGCACTGACCTGCCCTAGGCTGAGACTTTACTCAAGTTAGTAAGCACTCATGTCTAGTGTACTTTTACAAAACAATATTAAATAAATGTTATAAGGGACGGGGGGTCACGATAAGATTATATGTTATCATAAGTCTTACTCTTACATTTCATATTTGGAATGTTTCACAGAAACCCTTTCTTTCTTGCTTTCTTTTTAGCTTGCGTTCTTTCTGTCTTTCTTTCTTTTTATCTTTCTTTCTTTTCTTTCTCATTTAGATTGTACAAGAAAAACAGGTTTGGGGGTTCTGAGTTCAGATGTTCATTGATTGCCTACTGGATTGGAACAAAATAAAATGCACATTTTTCCTTGAATTGTCGCATGCTTTTGTTTTAATCTTCATTGACCCACAGCTGCTCTCGAGACAGTGCTTAGCCTCTCTTGGCCTGGAAAACATTTTTGTTGGGAAAACAAGTACATATATGCAGAGAGCCGACGGGCGCTGTGGCGGGATGGTAAGACGTCGGCCTCTTAATCGGAAGGTCGAGGGTTCGAATCCCGGCCGCAGCTGCCTGGTGGGTTAAGTGTGGAGATTTTTCCGATCCCCCAGGTCAACTTATGTGCAGACCTGCTAGTGGCTTATTCCCCTTCGTGTGTACACGCAAGCACAAGACCAAGTGCGCACGAAAAAGATCCTGTAATCCATGTCAGAGTTCGGTGGGTTATGGAAACACGAAAATACCCAGCATGCTTCCTCCGAAAACGGCGTATGGCTGCCTAAATGGCGGGGTAAAAACGGTCATGCATGTAAAATTCCACTCGTGCAAAAACACGAGTGTACGTGGGAGTCTAAGTCCATGAACGAAGAAGAAGAAGCAGAGAGCCATTCAGTAACAAAGGATCCAAGAGATTCAAGTTACAGGTGCCGTACAATGGGAACCCCTCTTAAGACACCCCCCCCCCCTCCCCCACTTTAAGACCTATACCCCTTTGAAGACCTTGCATTTTCAAATTTTCTGTTCATAACTTCTGTAACTGTAAGTTAACCTCCGTTTTGAGATTCCCTCCTTTTTAAGGCCAAGTTCTCAGACTTTTGGAGGTGTTGAAAAGGAGGTTCCTCTGTAGCTATTAAAGTGAACGGCAGTCGGGGCAGGGATGTAGCTCAGTCGGTAGCGCGCTGGATTTGTATCCAGTTGGCCGCTGTCAGCGTGAGTTCGTCCCCACGTTCGGCGAGAGATTTATTTCTCAGAGTCAACTTTGTGTGCAGACTCTCCTCGGTGTCCGAACACCCCCGTGTGTACAACGAAAAAATCCTGTAATCCATGTCAGAGTTCGGTGGGTTATAGAAACACGAAAATACCCAGCATGCTTCCTCCGAAAACGGCGTATGGCTGCCTAAATGGCGGTGTAAAAAAACGGTCATACACGTAAAATTCCACTCGTGCTAAAAACACGAGTGTATGAGGGAGTTTCAGCCCACGAACGCAGAAGAAGAAGAAGAAGAACGGCAGTCGGACATTGTCTAGTGTGCGACTTCTGCTTTTGAAATGAGCTGTTATGTATGATTTCAGAACTGTGCCACAAAGGCGGAGGCCAGAAGGAGCGCAGCCAAGATTGCTTTGATGAACTCTGTCTTTAACGAGCACCCATCACGCAAGATATCTGACGAGTTTGTTGACAAGGCTGTTGGTGATGCCATCTCCACGTTCAAGGTGCGAGTTTTGTGTGTGTGTGTCAGTTAGAGAGAGAAAGATTTCTGAAGGGTTTGGCTGGTTCGTTGAGAGAGACTTTTTATTTTTTATATTTTTTTTTTTATAAATCTTCATTAATTATTTTCATTCATCATTCCAAATCCAATAACTACAAAAAGGTTACAAAAATAATCTATAACATTCATGATAATGCTTTGACCTTTTATTATGCCATAATTTCATTATTATCAAAAATAAATATTCCTAATTTGCTTATGACTGGTTTGTTGTTTAATTGATTGTTGTAGAGGTTTGTATTAAGAATCAGTATGTTTGGTTCTTTGAAGTGGGATATTAAAAATAAAGTCCATTTTCATTTGTAAGACTGAACATTTTTGAAAACCAGGGGTGTTATGTATGAGTGACGTCGAAAGTACACGCCGACTTCAGCGAAGTCATGACTTGAAAGTCGCCGCCTACCGCAGGCGCTCAGTCGGTATGCACGGGTGACGACCAGACCGCCGACTTTCAAGTTGCCGTGTAAAGCAAGGTCACCAGTCAATCTATTTTTATAACGAGGAATTCCTTCCTTTGCGCATGCGCTAGGGTCATTCGATAACATCCTCCCGCTTCCTCGCACGGGGAGTTCGACTATTCAGAGACGGAGAGCAGTGAAATATGGGTCAGTGGGACGGAGAGCGTGGAGAAATGGAGGCGCAAAAGATGAAACGAGCAAGAGGGTGCCTGTCGCGTAAAAGGTGAGAGTCAAAAACGGCACCAGTGAAATATGGGTCAGTGCTACTTTGCTCTGAAACGAATCAAAGATGTCTTCGCTAATCTTATCGGTGTTGGTTCTAAAATAATATGACAAGGGAAGTGAATCTCACAACAACAACAAAATTTTAGTCCAGCACTTCCAACTATTGGGTTCTGTCTAAAAACGATTACGGCGAAAAAATTCGTCGACTTTGATGGCGGAAAACCATGAAAATGGCCATTCTGTTCACTGAAGTCGGCGTGTAAACCATTTAGACGACCTCCGGAGCACGTCTAAATTTAGTCGCCAGTTTCGGTGGTACAAGCGTGTAGTCGCCACCCGTGCATACCGTGTATCTCGCGGTTGGCGGCACTCGCTGTTTGCACGCCGCCTAAACGTTTAGACGTCACTCATGCATAACTCCCCTGAGTACAGTATTTAGTCAGTCTGCGGTCATTGTTTGATTTATTAAATTCTCTCACAGGGGAGTTCAGCAGACATTGAGGACCCCAGCACTGGCATCGGAGCATTCAAGTTCATGCTGGAGGCTAACAAGGGACGTTCAATGCTGGAGTTCCAAGAACTCATGACCGTCTTCCAGCTCTTGCACTGGAACGGCAGTCTCAAGGCCATGCGCGAACGCAACTGCTCAAGGCAGGAGGTCAGTTTGTGTGTCATGATTTTACTGTTTGAGGCATTTCACACTGATTACAAGTACAAGCTACAGGCAGGGTGAATGAAATATTTCTGTGTGAATAAGTTTAAAAGTTGTGTGTATTTGACATGGCCTTGATTGTGGAGAGAAGAAGAAAACTTTTCGTTACAATCCAGGGATTTTACAGTACGACTAATAGCATACTCTTAGTCTTATGTTCAAGTAACGGTTCGTATTTTTGTTACAATATATAATACAGTCTAAAGCTTTACACAACTATTTCACAGATGACTACACATACCTTTGATGTTGCCAGCCAAAACTTTATGCGGTTTGTCAGTTCAAGTCTCCCGTCATAATGTGATTAACATTTCTCAAGATCACGTTCTGGGGCTGAAGGCTGTGTGCGGTGTGCCAAAATGGACCCACATACCTTTTACACACTGTTTACATAATCAAACACAAGGTCTTGGCGTAAAGTACCCAAAATAGAAAGAATTCTCCCTCTCGCTGAGATTAATAGACATGTAGGCTTTTGATGTAATTAGTTCACGTGTGGGACCTGACATGAGCCTGATCAAGGGCCACGCTTTCCAGCACGGAGAATGATCAAAATTAATTTGTAAAAATTTGGAGTTTTTAACTCCTTTTTGTAGGAAAGTCAATAAAACTTCACTTGGTATTTGTTCAAACGGAGAGCTGTCTGAGGCATGACTGAAAGCCTTAGGGGCTCCGTGCACCTAAATGTGACAAGTTCAGTAACTTTACTGTATCCTGGTTCCAAGATTAAAATTTAAAAAATTAAAAACAGGACAAACAATTTCGACCATCTCTTTACCACACTGATGAATAGAAGGGAGCTAACAACTAACATACCGGTAACTGCTTTCAGTGAAACTACAACATTGTTTTTTTATTAGATGATGCTGCTGCAACAAAGTACAAACAGTGTGTCGTTAGAGGTTGGTTTAAAAGAATAATTAAGTTTTTGTGCTTTTTTTTCTGGGTTTATTAACTTTGATCAATAGTTGAAAAAAGAGATAAACAGCAACAAAGTGCAAACCAAGTGTCTTTAGAGTGTTTTTTACATTTTATTTGTGTGGGTTTCGTTTTGTTTTGTGTGAGTTCATTAACTTGGATCATTAGTTGGAAAGGAGATACAGAGCAATGTTACATGTGTTTTCCAGGTGCTGGCTCACTATTCTCATCGAGCACTGGACGACGACATGAGATCGCAAATGGCGCTGGACTGGATCGCACGAGAGCAGGAAACACCCAACATCATCAGCCAAGAGCTGGATGTAGCTGAACGAGAGCTGGAGAGTGCTCGCCTGGCTGGGAGAGAACTTCGCTTCTACAAAGAAAAACGGGACATTTTGGTCCTGGCGCTCAGCCAAATCAACCCCGTGGAAAGCTTGGCCTAAGGCTGAGGAAGAAGCCTTTGGTGTGGAAAATGAACAAAACAACATGGACTTTGATATTTGGGGGGGGGGGGGGGGGGGGGGGGGCGCAGAAGTTATGATCTTGGTCAGGAAAATCTTCAAAATATGTGGGATATTTATGTCAAGTAGAGCAAAGCTTTAAATTAATACTGTGACAGCCCCGTTTCTTCTCCCTCTCCCTCTCTGCCCCCCCCCCCCCCCCCCCCACCACCACCACCAAGAACCGGATCCCATTTCCACCTCCCTCCTAAAAAACTGAGGACACTAACAAGAGAACGTTATGTTAAAGACGCAAAGAAATTCACTATAAAAGCATGAACTAGGGGCCCTTCACATCCCCTTTAGTTTGTTGCTTCTGCATGTCCCCCAAACCCTAACCCCCAAACCCTAACCCCCTGGCAACACCTCCGACCCTGGAAAACATACAAACATCACCACCACCCCCTTTCCCAGTACCCTCTCTGCTCCCCTTCTAATGAATGATTGATAAGGACTGTAAGTGTAACCCAAATCGTATGAACTATGAGATTTTGAAGGCTGTGAGAAGTATGGTTGTCAAAATAAGTTTGTATCTGTTGAAAACCGTCGCGATATAACCTTGAATGGTTGAAAATGACGTTAAACACCAAATAAAGAAAGAAAGAAAGAAAGTATCTGTTGAAAAGGGTATTTTAACGTTTGGGTTGCAAACTCAAGGCAGGATTTATGATGTTGTGTGGAAAAGAAAGTGCCCTTGTCTAGTATGTCTTTGAGAGCATTCGCAAAGGCTCGCAGGTTTTATGTGAGAATTTCCTCAAGAAAAAAGACTTGTGAGCATTGTTTTATTTTATTTTATTTTTCTCAAGAGTCAAAGCATTATCACTGTTTAGTACTCCATAAGTGATTAAGTTGCATATGATGAGTTGCATTGTGAATTTTTATCTGCTAAGTTTTGGTGCACAAAAAGTGAGATCACATATGAGGCCTAAAAAAAAAATAGGGGTGGTTACGGTAACCCAACCTACCCTATTTTTAGGGGCCGACCCTATAACTTTTTATTACATTTGTCAACAACAACAACAAAAAACGAGTGCAGAAAGCGCAATGAAAGCGACAGCGCTCGAGTCGCACACTTATTTCCCTGTCGAGTAGGTTTAATTTGTACACATTAGAAAAAAAAGTTTTAAAAAAAAAGTGATTGCCTACCTTCCTACCCTATTTTTTTGGCTATGTTACCTTAACCACACCTATTTTTTTGGGGGGGGCCTGATCAAACACTAGCATGTACTTGCGCTTGCTACGAAAGCCATGTCAAGAGGGTAATACAAAATGTGATTGTTTGAAAGTTGCAGTTGGTCCTTTACTCAGCTAGTAATGTAGTACATGGAATGTTTGCTATGCTATTCTGTTTACTTTGCTGTTTCTTTATGAAGATGTTCTTCCTTTTTTGTTGTGCTCTTTCCGACTTGACAATTTAGTGTCTTTGCAGGTTATGCCCGTTTCAATTAGCATCTGAGAAAATTTTGTTGTGATTGTTTTTCACCTCACAGAGTTGTTTTAAAACCATTTTTTTTGTAAATGTTTGAGGGATCTTACCTAGAACAATCGTTGAAAGTTAATGATGCTTGTTTGTTGTTTAGGATCGTTTTTCATTTTTGATGCATTTACAAACATCCTTTTGGAAATAATAACTAAAGATGTGTTCTCCCAAAACAATCTTGTTTGCTGAAAGGTTGCTATTGTTGTGTCCTGATTATGTATAAATCTCAGTGAATAAGTATCCTTGCTTACACAAAAGCTTATTGGAGACCAAGATATTCTTCTTGGGGTTTTTTTGGGGGGAGGAAATTGGCCACTTGAAAAGGTCTGGTTGAGAAATTCTGATGATATTGAAATGTGAGGTCTCTATGACAGAAAATAGTCCCAGTTGATCTTTGTACAGATGTTGGAGATGGAAAAAAATATCCTTACTGTCCCCTTTGATATTTAAACACTCTGATGTTGAAAGACATGTTCTGGAGAATGGTGGTGAATGAATGCTGCTGTCTCAGAGGTCCATCATGGTATGGATTTTTCTGGAGAATGGTGGTGAATGAATGCTGCTGTCTCAGAGGTCCATCATGGTATGGATTTGATAAACGAGATGAAAAAGTTGAATATTTTTGATCAAATGAAGCCGAGAATTTCTGGTCAGTCTGCATGTATTATGTACACCTCTATAGTGACTTTTTAGGCTGTACGTCCGCCCAAATCCTTACCCTTTAGTGCACACCCCATGGTGACTTATCGCACACCACAACCCTATTTACCTTCCCCAATCCCATCTATACATATATATTCCTTGGTTCCAGTTTAAAAAATATAGATATATATATATATATTTGTTTTTTTTTTACTATTTTCAATTGTCTTTAATTATAAGTTTTTCTTATTTATTATTCATGTTTTGACACAAACTGTAAATACGCTGGAAATCAATAAGACCAAGGTTTATGTGATTATTTACAGCATAAGAGCTGAAAATCGTTCTATTGTAGATAAGGGCTCAAAGTTTGTGTTCTGTTCTTGTGTGAGCTAGTGATTGTATGAGATTTATAGCACTGAGATACTGTGTTTGAGTTCCGTTTCCTTTTTCAAAAATGGTAGCTATACCATTTTTGGGGGGGGGTTTCTTTTCTTTCTTTCCTTTATTTTTCTTCTTTTTTCAAAAATCTTTCTTTTCGTGATTGCTCAGTTATAACAGTGTGTCCCTTGTAACCAGACCTTTTGTAAATTATGACATACATACTCAGTGCTTGTGCTCATCTTAGTATGAGAGGAAGTTTTGTTACAGAAGAAAAGACGCTGTCCAAAAATAACTGTCAGGTTTATATGTCTTTTGAAAGAGATGTTTTTCCTGGCCAACATTGAGGCAAACAAACCCACGTGGCATTGTTGGCTAATCACTAGTGAGCAGCGTGACTTCACACGTGGTCAGCGATCTGTGCACTACGGGGCGCGATCACATCGGCAGCTAGGATGTGCGTCATCAAATAAAAAGAGTGTTATATTGAGCAGACAGTGCTGAAAACACAGATCAGAGCTAATTTTCACTGAGCGGGAAGTCAGTTGTTTTAACAGATTGCTAACCATGTGTGGAGCCACGCTGCTCGCTAGTGATTAACCTACTGTGTCACCTGCTGTTTGCCCCAGTATTTCCAAGGTTGAGCAACTCTTCCACAGCCAAGGAAAACTTGACAGTTATTCCCGAACATCGTCTGTTGTGTATGTGGATGATCGAGCAGGTGCTTGTTGAAGGTACAAACCTTCTTGTGTAAGGTATCATGTTCACTACCACAGATCTTTTAAGGCTTTTACGTGAGGTAAGATAAAAGGTCAAGGTAGTCCCATAACCATTTTTGGTGGTAGGGGAGCGAGATGTTAGAGATCTCCACTACCCTGCGGCCAGCTTTATGAAGGCGGTCCCCCCCGCGGGTTAGGGGGAAGAATTTACCCGATGCTCCCCAGCATGTCGTAAGAGGCGACTAACGGATTCTGTTTCTCCTTTTACCCTTGTTACGTGTTTCTTGTATAGAATATAGTCAATTTTTGTAAAGATTTTAGTCAAGCAGTATGTAAGAAATGTTAAGTCCTTTGTACTGGAAACTTGCATTCTCCTAGTAAGGTCATATATTGTACTACGTTGCAAGCCCCTGGAGCAATTTTTTGATTAGTGCTTTTGTGAACAAGAAACAATTGACAAGTGGCTCTATCCCATCTCCCCCCTTCCCCCGTCGCGATATAACCTTCGTGGTTGACAACAACGTTAAACACCAAATAAAGAAAAGAAAGTATGAGGGCGGTGCTCACTCCTCTCCCTCGCTGCCTTTGCCTTCCCTGTCCCTGAATAGGGTCAGGTTCCCATTTCCAGCTGGGTGGACTCCAGAGCGCTCAAACAAATTTGGAATTTGTAACTGCCGCGGGTGGGGATCGAATCCACAGCCTCCAGCGTGAGAGGCAAGTGCTGTAACCACAGTGCCACTTCTTCTCATTAGACCCATGCAAACAAAACAAAACCTGGCCAGTGCAACGTGGGAATTTTTGGTTGAATGAATTTCTTAAGAGACACCTATTTCAGTCTGCTAACTTCTATCTGCCGAAAATCCCCATTCTGTGCAGAATGCAGCCACACTGTTGATTTTTCATATGTCCAAAGGGATGCATGCTGTTATATCGTGTAAAATCCTGAGCAGATCTGAGAACATGAAAGACCGCTCCTTTAAATGAAAGGATGCTCTTATTCCATGTGAAGTCCGGACAGACCTAAGTCAGTGAACATGTAGACTGGAAGGGCGTTACCTGTGATGTTTGTATGGATGGATGACCTGGCTTTAGTGAACGGGTGCCTCAATGTTTCTCAGTAGTCATGCTGCAAAATATATTGTTCAGTCTAGTATTCTCCCTTTGGTGTTTGCGTAGCTCATATTATTGAATGTCTTTTATGTAATACATGGATGTATCGGGTAAGCTCAACAGCTTATTGTTTATAGTTATGTAGCCATTGCCAGCTTAAATAAGTATCCACGTTGCTTGCTTTATAGGTTGTGAAATTGTCTTTCCTGTCTTTTTTTCAAGATTGTCCTTGATTGTTAAATATGACTTATTTCTTGTTGTCTCTCAGTTATTCTTATGAAAGTGTGTTTGTGTGACATATCACTCATTCTGCATAAGTCTTTCTTTTTCTGCAGAAGAATGTTCTCATATATTCGCCTTATTATTTACAGTGAAAAGGGGAAAAACTGTCTGTTGTTGTGAATTTATGGGTATATGTTAGGCTGTTTTACAAACTTTTGTAAATATATATGTTCTTCCATCGTCAGAGCTATAGATAATTGTTCAGTGTTTCAAAAATTCAGACCTATGGCTTCGCTTTTTTTTTTAATGTATATAAAAGTTTAATGATATACTATATAATTACACAGTCACTTCATGTGTTCGTTTTCTTCCAGACCCTTTGTTTCATTTTGCGACATGTCAACAAGACGGCCGTTACTCTTGAATACCTAAAAAGCTAGGACCAGGTTGATCTGGGAGATATCTGTACTGGTAATAATAATAATAATAATAAAGTGTATTTATATTGCGCCTATCCCTTACAAAAAACAAAAATATTTGGCTCTAAGCGCATTACAACATGTGAAGGACTTGGTACAATCAAGTCTGACAAATACAACAGCACAATATACAGTCGGTCTCTTAGGTAAAAGCAGCTTCGACAGTTAAACACTTCTACTAAAAGATCCTCTAACAATTTACAAACATAGTTAAAGAACATCGAGTTAATAGGAATTAAAAAAAGGTTCTTATAATAAAACTATCTAGCGAACGACGAAGAAGAAGAAGAATAAAACTATCAATGGTCAGAATACAATTTAGACTGCTCATGTTGAGTTTAATCAAAATCATGAAAAACTTGTTTTATTTAATCGTTTTCAACGTGAACAGTTCTCTGTAGCTCATATACAGCAGTCGGCATTTATGACTTAAAATGTGTCTGTTGAATAGGGGTTTTATCTGAAATCTAGATTTGAGCAGTGTAGTGTTCGGAGTACAAATATACAGAGCAAATAAAAACGAGGCGTACAGAAGAACTGCGACTAATTTCTGTGTCAGAAAGAGCATTGTTGATACAAAATTGTTCCTGTGTTTTGGCTTTGCACTCTTGTTGTAGGATTATTTTTTAAAGAGTCATTATGGAAAAAAGAGCTGTCTTGTCTTTTCGTATTACTGGTATTTTTGTTTTTCTTGTTGTGTGGAAGTACAATTTATGTATTCACCTCACAGTTGTTCTCCTTCTTTACTTGGGTTGCTTAGAAATCATGGATTTGATTATTTTTACTGTTATGGCTTCTTTTTTTATTTTACAACGTAGTTGGTAAATGTTATCATAATTACTTTTGAGTGTGTCTTTATTTCTACCAAGATTTGTTCAAGAACTTCATTTTTTTCAGCATCTGCATTTTGGAACTTTTTATTGTGGTACCTGTCAATGTTTTTTTAATGTTTGTTTTTTTGGTTGTGAAAACCATGTATCTGCCATATGTATGTGTACAGAAAATAGTTCAGTGCTTTTCACCTGGAACCTCTGGATTGTGCTTGTTCGTGGGCATAATATTGTATGTTTTGTAAATAAAAAAAAATTCGGAAAGTTCAGAATTCTGCTTCATGTTTACATCTCTGTGTGCATGCATGTGTATGAAAGCTGAAAACAACTTTTTGTGTGTGTGTTTTTTGTTAATACCTGTGTGTTACATTTTTTCCCTTCTCTGGAGGGGCAAGCAATGAAAAGAAGACAGTGAGAAAGGAGTTTTTTTTTAACTGTGGGTTTTATTTCTTGCAAGGGATGCATGGCACCCTCTTTTTCGTCTTTTTATATTTAGTCAAGTTTTGACTAAATATTTTAACATCGAGGGGGAATCGAAACGAGGGTCGTGGTGTATGTGCGTGTGTGTGTGTGTGTGTGTGTGTGTCTGTGTGTGTGTGTAGAGCGATTCAGACTAAACTACTGGACCGATCTTTATGAAATTTGACATGAGAGTTCCTGGGTATGAAATCCCCATACGTTTTTTTCATTTTTTTTATACATGTCTTTGATGACGTCATATATCCGGCTTTTCGTGAAAGTTGAGGCGGCACTGTCACGCCCTCATTTTTCAACCAAATTGGTTGAAATTTTGGTCAAATAATCTTCGACGAAGCCCGGACTTCGGTATTGCATTTCAGCTTGGTGGCTTAAAAATTAATTAATGACTTTGGTCATTAAAAATCTGAAAGTTGTAAAAAAAAATAAAAATTTATAAAACGATCCAAATTTACGTTTATCTTATTCTCCATCATTTGCTGATTCCAAAAACATATAAATATGTTATATTCGGATTAAAAACAAGCTCTGAAAATTAAATATATAAAAATTATTATCAAAATGTCCAAATCAATTTAAAAACACTTTCATCTTATTCCTTGTCGGTTCCTGATTCCAAAAACATATAGATATGATATGTTTGGATTGAAAACACGCTCAGAAAGTTAAAACAAAGAGAGGTACAGAAAAGCGTGCTATCCTTCTTAGCGCAACTACTACCCCGCTCTTCTTGTCAATTTCACTGCCTTTGCCATGAGCGGTGGACTGACGATGCTACGAGTATACGGTCTTGCTGAAAAATGGCATTGCGTTCAGTTTCATTCTGTGAGTTCGACAGCTACTTGACTAAATATTGTATTTTCGCCTTACGCGACTTGTTTTTTGTTAACACATCCTCTGAAATCTATTTACAACACAGTAAAAAAACAGCTTGCAGCAAACAATCTATGAAAGCAAAGAATTGTTTGTGGTTTTACTCTCGTTGCTAATGAACGCGCGCCAGCTTGCATTAAATGTTTATTTCGTACACTCTCGGACCCAATAACTAACATTTATTATTGGGTCCGTGGTACACTGAACACAGACATTGAGATTATAATCTGCGATTATCTCCCTTGCTCGAAACCGGAAGTGCCACGTTAATTTTCATGTCACCAAGCAAAAATGGCGTCGAACCTGAGAGAAAAACAGACGGCTGCGTTGAAACGCATGTTAAACTTCAACGCGCCGCAGACAAAAGCAAATGTAGCTGAACCACAATGGAAGATACTTGTCTACGACAGGTTCGGACAAGATATCATCTCTCCTCTGCTGACGGTGAAGGAGCTACGCGACTTGGGAGTGACACTTCACCTCAACCTTCATACCGACAGAGACCCCATCCCCGATGTTCCTGCTATTTACTTCGTGTTGCCTACTGACGACAACATACAGCGTATATGTCGCGATTTCCAGAATGGTCTGTACGAGTCGTATTACCTCAACTTCATCTCCGCCATCTCTAGACAGAAACTGGAGGACATTGCCAGCGCTGCAGTGCAGAGCGGTACGGTACAGCAAGTGTCGAAAGTTGTCGACCAGTATTTGAACTTTATCTCACTTGAAGATGATCTGTTCTGTCTTCGGCATCAAGACAGAGAGCCAATCTCGTATTACGCCATAAACCGCGGTGATGTTAAGGACTCTGAGATGGAAGCAACCATGGACATTATTGTGGACAGTTTGTTCTCTGTCTTTGTGACTCTGGGCACAGTGCCAATCATACGGTGCCCACGAGGCAATGCTGCAGAGATGGTGGCAGAAAAGCTGGACAAGAAGCTACGAGAGAACCTGCGCGACTCACGCAACAGTCAGTTTGCCTCCGAGGCTGCCCCAGGTCAGTTCAGCTTCCAGCGTCCCATGTTGGTACTGCTTGACCGTAACATTGATCTTGCCACCATGATGCATCACACATGGACCTATCAAGCTCTCATTCATGATGTTCTGGACTATCGCTTGAATCGAGTTGAGATTGAAGAGGTTTTGGATGAAGCCGCTCACTCCCCTTCCCGTAAACCCCGCACCAAAAAGAAAGCGTATGACATGGGCCACAGAGATCAATTCTGGCTCACACAAAAAGGCAGTCCCTTCCCCACTGTAGCAGAGGCTGTGCAGGAGGCGTTGGATGCCTATCGTGTTGAAGAAGATGAAGTGAAGAAGCTGAAATCAGCAATGGGTCTTGAAGGGACCGAAGATGATGCGGCCATCGGCATGCTGTCGGACACTACAGCAAGACTCACCTCTGCTGTCAGCTCCCTTCCAGAACTGCTTGAGAAGAAGCGGCTGATTGACATGCATACCAACATCGCTACTGCTCTCCTTGACCACATCAAGCACCGCAAACTGGACAACTACTTTGAGATGGAGGAGCGCATGATGAGCAAGTCCACGCTCAGCCAGTCTCTCATGGACATCATCACTGACCCTGAGGCTGGCACACCTGAAGACAAAGCTCGTCTTTTCATCATCGCCCTCATCTGCGGACCACCCATGTCAGAGGCAGAGATCGACCAGTACTGCACGACGCTGCAGGCCAGCAACTGCGACTTGGCTGCTGTGCAGTATGTCCGACGCTGGAAGTCGTACAGCAAAATCACCGCCACGCCCAGCATGTACACCGGCGGTGGCGTTAGCTCCACTGGCATGTTTTCCAACCTCCTCTCCAAGGGCAGCAGCTTTGTGATGGAGGGGGTGAAAAATCTGGTGGTTAAGCGTCACAACCTCCCCACCACTCGCATCATTGACGCTCTCATGGAACAGAAGTCTGTGCAGGAAGTGGACGACTTCCGTTACTTTGATCCAAAGCTTCTGCGTGCTGAGAGTGGGAACGTTCCTCGCAGCAGGGCCCCCTTCCAGGAAGCGTTTGTGTTTGTTGTTGGTGGTGGTAACTACATCGAGTACCAGAACTTGATGGACTACGCGCGGTCCAGGGCTCCGGTCTCACCGAAGAAGATTGTGTATGGCTGCAGTGACTTGGTCAATGCTACGCAGTTTCTGCGTCAGCTTTCTCAGCTTGGTACCGAGATGTAAAATGGGAGTAGAAACTAGAATTAGGCCCCCCCCCCAAAAAAAAATAGTCTGTTTACGGTATCCCGCCCGACCCTATTTTTTCGCGCGACCCTAGACTTTTTGGGGGCATTTGGGGAGAAAAAAAGTCTTTGTATTTTGGCAAAATAACTTAAAAATGGTTTTTTGGAAACAAAAATTTTAAAAAAAAATCCCAACCTACCGACCCTATTTTTTTTGCCTATGTTAGCGTAAACAGACTTTTTTTTTGGGGGGGGGGGGGCCTTAGCTGGGTTAATAACGGATTACATGTCTGTTACTGTTCATGTCAGCATCATAATAGATGCAAGTGAAGTAGCAGTGATTCACCCAAAACCAGAATCAGTCCTAAGTAAGCACTAGAAGTAGAAGTAAAATCATGTATTTATAGGGCCAATAGCTACAAGTATGAATTTTGTAATGAATGCTCAAGTGGTATCATGCCTGAAGTGTCCAGAAACCTTAAAATAATCTGAGACAGTTCATTTTGAGCTTTCCAGTATGTTTGAAAAATGTCCCCACACCACACCCAAAATTAAGATTGAAAGTAATCAATAAATGAAATAGGATGGGAATGTAAATGTAATCAGTACCGCAAATACTGTACTTGAAAATGGTTATTAATATTTCCGAAAATGTCTTCTGAACAATGTTGTGTGTGTTTGTGTATACATGTGTACTCTGTGTGTACTCTGTGTGTGACAGTGTGTGCGAGTATGCCTGCATGCTTGTCGATCTATATGTCTGTTTGTTGGTAGTCGTGTCTGAACTGAGAGTGTAATTTTCAGTGTTCTGATTTTTTGGCAATTGTAAATGTTTTGGAGTAATATTTTATCTACATGTATGTATTTACTTACAGTTTTATGTGTTTTGGTCTCCCAACCCCTTTTTCGCATCATTTCTATATGTTGTCAAAAGATTATAATGGCTACTTTCAGAAAGGCAAGTTATAGAACCTAGATTTCTTTCTCCACCTCTCTCTCTCTCTCTCTCTCTGTTTAATTATTAACCCTGAGGCTGGATGTCGCGCTACTTTACGTATACTGTCACCTGGTTGTCACGATATGTCGCGCTACTGGCTCAGTCTGTTTGGTCGGTTCCGATTACCTCCCATGGATGCGAAAACCTATGTGACTGTTTATCTTTATTTTTCTCTCTGTTAATTCACCAGTGGCTATGTAACATGTGCTACAGAATTGCACCAGTGTAAGGGTTAACAATGGTCTCTCAGAGGTGGATCAGACATCAGCCAACAACAGCAGTGAATCTTTTACTTTAGCACAAACTGCTTCACAAATCACATGCATAATGTGATAAAATCACCATTGCGAAACTGTTGAAACTTTTTTTTTCATAGGTCACCATTTCCAAGCACAAGATGAAATCCTGTCATAATTAATTTATGTCCCGCAGTGGGGCACTGCGGTTATGAAATTAAAGGCCCCTCCTGTTTTTGGAACCGCAGGAGCTTTCTAGTTTGCTGTTAGGTAGATTTTTGGTTCCTCTTTCCTGTCATGCTCTCTTTTTCTTCATGAATTCTTTTCTTTTTTCTGCCTTCTTGCTCATTCACCTGTATTTTTTCCAAAAATCTCTTCTCTTGCCGCTTGTCTCGCGATTCATGTATAGTTTAATCTGTTAGTGTTCTGATGTAAGTCCAGCAGTAGATAGGTTAAGCCTATTTTAACATACTGGAAACTGGTAATCTTCCAGTAGGTATTAATTTAGTTTTACTAAAGCCTGCTGGGACACAAGTAATGGGTTAGTGCATTTGTAAACAGGAATCGCTTGACAAGTGGCCCCCTTCATCCCCCCCTTCCTCGTCCTGATATGGCTCTGCGTAGTCGGCTGGACGTTAAGCAACAAATAAACAAACAAACAAATTAATTTATGTCACGAGTAATAAAAAAAATGTAGTTTCATTAAAAGAATGTTTGGGTTTAACCTGAGGTGAAACATGTTTCATGTGTGTATTTGTACTGTACATTACAGTTTTCACTCGTACATACTTCTATACAGTGGAACCCCCCTCCTTTTAAGAACTCCAATAATCTGAGAAAATCAGGTCTTAAAAAACAAAGGTCTTTAAATGCTAGTATGTTTACAGAGGCTATGAACAGAAACTGAGAAAAGTCGGTCTTAAAAGGAAGGGGGTCTTAAATTCTGGGGTCTTAAAAGGGAGGTTCTACTGTGTAGATTGTGTCCAGGTGCGGAAGACAGTGGGACTGTATTCCTTTAAGTGTGGCTGATTTGACTTTAATGCATTGTAAATATTTATGTTAGCTCCTTTTCTCCTCTTATTTAATTGCTTTTGATTTGTGTGTGTTTATTTTGTGTTTGCGTGCACATGGTTTCAAATTACGTGTACAGTGTCTTCAGTAGATGATTATTAACCAGTGCCGTAAACTCAGCATGCTGAAAGTGAGCGAGTGAAACAAGCACTGTGATGGTGTGTTTGCGTGTGTGGGTGCGTTTGTGCGTGTGTGCTTGAGGGAGGAATGTTAACTGACTTGTTAGATATATTGTGCTGATATATGTTTTTCTGTTTGTTTTTGACAAAAATGTCATATTGCTTTGACTGTGAATAAATGTTGGGTCATATTATTTGTTTTCATTATTTATTTATTTATTTTCCGTGTGTGTGTGTGGATGGTTTCAATTCTTAATGTATAAGTCTGCCTGCCTATCTGTTTTTGTGTGTGTGTGTGAGAGAGAGAGAGAGAGAGAGAGAGAGAGAGAGAGAGGCATTTGTAGACCTTTCATGTGGCTTTCACATGTTTCTGACCCTTGTAGGTTTAAACAAAAAAGAAAGAAACACAGTAAGGCAGTTTTTAGAGTGCTAGACATAACAAAAAAATCCCCAACATCAGACACAGTATTACTGTTTAGACACTGCACACCTTGTGTTTTGTGTGACAGGGAGACTACTGCGTCACCCTTCACAGCAGACTCTGCATTAGTTGGCCGTTGAAGAGCGTGGAATTTTTATTGCTCGCCGTTTCTTCTACGTCACTGACACCTGTGCATTGTAGAGTTCTGTTTGTGATAGGGTCTGGCTGCTGCTGTCTCCTTGTATGTTCTTGGGAACCTTTGCGTTATATCTATAATAGTTATTATAGGGCTATTAATTTAGCTCTAAAATCATCAACCCTGTTTGACTGGGCTTCGCCTCCAAAGGTGATTGGTGTATTTCGTCACATTTGCAAAGCATGACATTTCTATTTCACATGTTTATTTCCAAGCACATGAAAAAGTTCAGGTCCATGACCAAATTTTTATGAAGTTGCTAAGTTTCTTCGTTACCTTGTTGGTTTTTCTTTTTAACCTTCTCTCTCTCTTTTTGTTTGTGTGTTGTTGTGTGCTGTTTGTGTGTGTGTGTGTGTGTGATGCAAATCAGGGACTTCAGAAAATGTTATTTGCTGTAGAAAAAGTTGCATACATATGGTATATATATTTATCCGACATTTTAATTTTACAACTAAATAGCTATCATGCACACACAATGACACATGCACACAACAATTAACCAGAGAGCAATTGATGGATCAGAGCTCAAAGCAGCTGAAATCGTACACATCGACGTTCTTAACGTTTTTCATTTGGAGATTTAATTTTATAGTTTGGTTTTGAATACGCCACAGCCCCGCTACCAGTCGAGCGATTGGGGATCCATGCTCAGGTGTGTATAGAGTAGTTTCCCCTAACAACTCGACCGTGGGCCTACTTTTCCAAAAGTTTATATCACATCACACGAGCAGCTAGGAAATACAGGCGTTGACAGAGAAAATGAGTCCTAAATCTGTGTTGATAACAGGCGCAAGCCGAGGTTTGGGTTTTGAGTTTGTAAAATGCATTCTTTCCCAGCCCTCTCCGCCAGAGATTCTCTTCGCAACTTGCCGCGACCCATCAAGTGCAGACGCACTCCAAGCACTCGCCAAAGAAAATGACAGTCTCAAAATCCTCAAAATGGATGTTACAAAAGACAGCGAGATAGAGTCAGCGTTCGAGGAGACGCAAAGGACCCTGGAAGACAAGGGTTTGAATCTGCTGATCAACAATGCTGGCATATATGACAAAAGTGATTCTGGGTCTTTGGAGACACAAACCCGAGAGAGGTTGCAGTCCCACTTTGAGACCAATGTTACCGGTAAGATACCTCCCCTCTCTCTCTCTCTGTCTCTCTCTCTAGTAGTTCCTCTCTAGGGCGAGGGCTCCATGGGTGTTAAAAAACAAGAAAAATGTTCATTCAAAATGAACAGCGTCGATGCAATGTCCACCAAAGATTTATTTTGGGAAGTGTTAAAAGGTTAGGGTCAAAAGTCAATGAATTGCATGTTGTGCTGGATATATAAATTGTTTATTTCAGTCAATGCTTGCTATGAATTGATCAAACAGCCACAAGAAAAAACAAGTCGCGTAAGGCGAAATTACTACATTTAGTCAAGCTGTGGAACTCACAGAATGAAACTGAACGTAGTCCGCCGCTAGTGCAAAAGGCAGTGAAAGTGACGAGCCTGTTTGGCGCGGTAACGGTTGCGCTGTGCTTCATAGCACGCTTTACTGTACCTCTCTTCGTTTTAACTTTCTGAGCGTGTTTTTAATCCAAACATATCATATCTATATGTTTTTGGAATCAGGAACCGACAAGGAATAAGATGAAATAGTTTTTAAAACGATTTCGGAAATTTAATTTTGATCATAATTTTTATATTTTTAATTTTCAGAGCTTGTTTTTAATCCAAATATAACATATTTATATGTTTTTGGAATCAGAAAAGGATGAAGAATAAGATGAACGTAAATTTGGATCGTTTTATAATTTATTTATTTTTTTACAATTTTCAGATTTTTAATGACCAAAGTCATTAATTAATTTTTAAGCCACCAAACTGAAATGCAATACGGAAGTCCGGCCTTCGTCGAAGATTGCTTGGCCAAAATTTCAATCAATTTGATTGAAAAATGAGGGTGTGACAGTGCAGCCTCAACTTGTACAAAAAAGCCGGATATGACGTCATAAAAGACGTTTATAAAAAATAAAAATAAAAACGTCCTGGAATATCATTCCCAGGAAGTCTCATGTCAAATTTCATAAAGATCGGTCCAGTAGTTTAGTCTGAATCGTTCTACACACACACACACACACAGACAGACACACACACACACACACACACACACACACACACACACACACACACACACACACACACACACACACACACGCACATACACCAAGACCCTCGTCTCGATTCCCCCCTCTATGTTAAGACATTTAGTAAAAACTTTTTAATTAAAAAATAGAGCTTGTTTGAAACAGGTAGAAAGGAAGAGTTGATATTGCAATATCTGTACGTGGGAATGTGGTGAAAAAGAGTGCTAAAAGTAGTAAGTCGGCCTCAGATCCATTTCAAATATTTATTGCAGAAAAACAAAATACAAATTAAAAACAAAACCACAGAACCATTACCAGGTGTCATAGGAATGTTTGAAAACAATAGTTTTAATTTTACACTGTAAATACAGGAATCAGAATTAAACACCTCAAATTGGCACATGCATAATGAATCACCTGGAATTGCAACAGGGAGATACTGAAGTAATTGGAAACAAACACTTGAAATTGACAGAGAAACAATTGAAAATATATTACTGACATGAGCGTACAATATTTTAATGGAAGTGCATTTTTAGCACGAAGCATCCGCAGGAGGATGCACTAACAATTACATAGTGCCACAAAATGTGTACGGACATTTCACAACCGTGCATTATTAGCACAGAACACATACATGGGGGCGCACAAAACATTATTGTACCATGATGATGATCGGGATTGTTGAAGATCTTTTCTTGTGCAAGGCGCCCCTGTATGACCGCAACTGATCCAACCGGCCGCATCTGAACAAACGACGTCGAAACGGCGCGAAACACGTCCTCTCGGTTGGTCTCGGATTGACTCGGCTCCTCTCGGTCTTTTTTTTTGTGTGTCTTTTTTTCTTTTCTTTATGGTCGGAGTGGTATATTTATGTACATCTTAGATTAAAAAAAACACACCCGAAAGCTGTGTTTAATCGTTTCGCGTAAATTGTACATTTTTTTTCAGCTTTGAAATTGTTTTGGCTTGGAGAGTCAGCGCGCTTTGGCTTGGAGACTAATTCTCCACAGGCACGTTCTTCCCAACCACAGATACCAGCGTCGTCCGCGACGCTGGAATAAAGACCTCCCACCCACCCTGCATACCCTTGCACATGTGCACACTCTTTCTCGATCTTTCTCTCTCTCTGCTTTTTACCTGTGATCAGGGCTTACTTAATTGGCATTACAAAAAAAATCATTGTACGGTCAAAATGGAAACACTCAATGCTTCCATTATATTGTTGTATAGTAATTGTGTGCCAGGGCTTCATAGCTTGCCGTTAACTGCTCTGCTGCGAAATCGGCTTGCCATATATTGCCAATAACAGCAAAATATACAAGTCCCCTGCTGTTTGTTTTTCACTCAAAGGATATTTGTTACCTAGCTGCCGTCAATCATTCACCTCACATTACGAATATTACTATTAGAAGTAGAAATTAATGCCCTCACACAACATCCGTACACAGATAATCACCCTCAACATGCATTTCCATTGTTTTTGTTTTTCTAGTCCTAGAGAGCTCGACAGATTCAAAATAAAACTTCTTGCAGGGAGGAAATGACATAATGGTGCATTCAACACACAAATAAGGGATGCAAATTTGTTTCCTACTCGTCAGCATATCTGATACAGTGGTATGATATCAGACTATTTTTCCTTTTTCCCAATAAATGTCTTCGATGACATCATATCCGGCATTTATTAAAACTTGAGGCGGCACTGTCACGCCCTCATTTTTAAACCAAATTGGTTGAAATTTTGGTCAAGTAATCTTTGAAAAAGCCCGGACTTTGGTATTGCATTTCAGCGTGGAGGCTTAAAAATTAATTAATGAGTTTGCTCATTAAAGTTGTCATTAAAATGAAATTGTTGCAAACAGATTCAAAATTGATTGCATCGTATTCTTCACCAAATTCTGAATCTAACAATATATACAGTAAACATGTATGTAATGTTTACTCTTAAAATGTGATCACAATTAACAAAAATAGGTTAATTAGTGCTAGTCGATTAAAATGTAAGAAATCGATCCAAATATGGTTTCATCTTATTCTTTATCATTTCCTGATTCCAAAAACATATATAGATATAATATGTTTTATTCAAAACAAGCTCAGAAAGTTAAAAAGAATAAAGAAAAGCGCGCTTTCCTGCATACCGCAGTACGCTATTGCACTATTCTGCCTCATCAATTTCACTTCGTGTTGCACGGGAAATCTGCCACGGGGATTGACGAAGCTCTATTGTCTCGGTTAAAAAAAAAATGCAGTGCAATCAGTTTCATTCTGTGATTTCAACACCTTGACTAAATGTAGTAGTTTCGCATTACGCGACTTGTTAAGACCTGATTTTCACAGATTTTTTCAGGTTACACTGTACTGTACATACGGTAAGTTGGGTGGTGCCTATTACCTGCTGATTTACACATACAGTTTTTTTAAGGTGTCTTTTCCATTCTGTGGTTTTCAGCGCCAGTGCTAACCGTCAAACAGTTCCTCCCACTTCTCAAGAGAGCGGCTGCTAACAACGCCTCTCTCCCCATGAGCTACAACAGGGCAGCTGTCGTCAATGTTTCCTCCAGCATGGGCTCCGTTCAACGGACGCTGGAAGGGTCTGCATACAATGGCTGCCATTACCGTGCCACCAAGACTGCTCTCAACATGCTGACCGCCACCATGTCCTCCGAGCTGAAGGATTGTGGGATACTCGTGGCGGCGATCCATCCTGGGTGGGTGAAGACGGACATGGGCGGACAACAAGCGGCTTTGGATAAGAGCACCAGCATTGAAAATTGCTGGTCCGTCATTTCTTCTATGAAGGAAACATCAACGGGAAAGATGCTCAGTTATGATGGGAGTGTAATGCCATGGTAATTAATGTGAGAATTCTGCTACATGTACAACAAAAATTAGCATTGTTTGTCCATAATGCTGCCTTTGGCTTCAAAATATATATCATTATATGGGACAAAAGATAATAATAATAATAATAATAAATGAGCATTTATATAGCGCAACATCATAACTTTACAATTATGCTCTTTGCGCTTGACACATTTAAAATTAAAACACAGTTATACAAGCATTTACATCTACATTCATAGTCAGCAACGCTTAATTAAAAGCATACACCATCAAACATACATTACAAAAGATTCTTCCACTAACTAAGTAATAAAAACATGAATAAAATAGGTAGTGAAAACAAGGAATAGCTGTAATGGTAATATCATTCCAAAGAGAATCAAAAATGTCTCTGCCAATAAGTAATTTTTCATGAACTACATGTTAGTACATGTACGTACCATCGTCTCCTTTAAAACGGATCTGCTGTGGACTCTTTGCTTCTGGAAATGTTAATTAATTTCCACCTGCATAATTGTTTTTGGTTTTGATTTTAAAGATTTATAACAGCATTGTTAATGTTATTGTTTGTTTAGTTCCAGCAATCATGTTTTTAGAATGTGTAGCAGATATTGAAAGCATTACAGTACTGGAACAATATTGAACACAAAAGTTGGAAGAAATATCATAGGCAGCAGCTAGGCTGTACATGTAATATTATACAAGGTGCTGGTAAAACTCCTCTTGTCTATGTTATTGTATGCCAACGGCATTATCCCTGAGCTTTTTATTCCTCTACTTCTAACAGCATTATATATTAGAAATACAAAAGTAATCATAGTATTCAGCTAAGCTTTTAAATGGCCATCCATTTTTAAATGAAGTAAGTCCAAATTACAAATCTATCTATGCTTATAATAGCAATTTAGCAACCTTCTATGTTTTTGTCTTGAAAATTTTAAAAATTCTAGCTTAGCATATGGTTTAGGAACCATCATTTTCTTCTTCTTTTTACATTTAGTCAAGTTTTGACTAAATGTTTTAACATAGAGGGGGGAATCGAGACGAGGGTCGTGGTGTATGTGTGTGTGTGTCTGTCTGTCTGTGTGTGTGTGTAGAGCAATTCAGACTAAACTACCGGACCGATCTTTATGAAATTTGACATGAGAGTTCCTGGGAGTGATATCCCCAGACGGGTTGTTTTTTTTTTCGATAAATGTCTTTGATGACGTCATATCCGGCATTTTGTATAAGTTGAGGCGGCACTGTCACACCCTCATTTTTCAATCAAATTGATTGAAAGTTTGGCCAAGCAATCTTCGACGAAGGCCGGACTTCGATATTGCATTTCAGCTTGGAGGCTTAAAATTTAATTAATGACTTTGGTCATTAAAAATCTGAAAATTGTAATTACATTTTTTTTTATATAAAACGATCCAAAACTACGTTCATCTTATTCTTCATCATTTTCTGATTCCAAAAACATATAAATATGTTATATTCGGATTAAAAACAAGCTCTGAAAATTAAAAATATGAAAATTATGATTAAAATTAAATTTCCGAAATCGATTTAAAAACAATTACATCTTATTCCTTGTCGGTTCCTGATTCCAAAAACATATAGATATGATATGTTTAGATTAAAAACACGCTCAGAAAGTTCAAACGAAGAGAGGTGCAGTAAAGCGTGCTATGCAGCACAGCGAAACCACTACCGCGCTAAACAGACTCGTCAGTTTCACTGCGTTTTGCACGAGCGGCGGACTACGGTCATTGTGAAAAAATGCAGTGTGTTCAGTTTCATTCTGTGAGTTCCACAGCTTGACTAAATGTAGTATTTTCGCCTTACGCGACTTGTTTCATTGTTAAAGTGGGTGTCACACTTGTGTTATGTTTCACAGCTTATGCATCGCCTTATAAGATGTGCTTATGAAATCGCGGTCACACTTGCGTTACGTTTCATAACGCGGTTCAACATTACCACTTCCTCTTACTCACTCGCACGAGAAAATTGCGGATTTCAAAGAAGGAACTAGTCTCGGCCCGCTCTAAATAACAATGACCAAGACTTCTTGTAATTCCTTCGCGTGACGTCGAACCCTCTTACGCCATAATGTGACGTCTTCAAGACATAACCCTGACTTTATTCATGGATACATTTCAAAAAACGATCACCACATATGCTTCAGAATCCAAACATAATGTGAGTACATGTATTCTTCTACGGATAATCACATTTTCTGTTGGATTAACGCAGTTGTCCGACAATGGTGCTAGAGGAGAGCAACACTGCAATCGGGCAACTCTCTGTGCAAAGACGAACAATCAATTGACTGGCATCTCCTTCGTGAAACCCGATTGTGTTGGATTTCTGTATTTCACTGGTTCAACAGCGGCAGTCGACCGTCTGTGTTTCTGTGTTGTGAAACTGGCCCCTGGCCTCTCCTGATTGGTCAACTTGCTCCTCGTTATGAAATCTACTGGTCCAAAGCTTATGATTTTGACATAAGATCATGCACAGAGGTGATTGCATAAGCGTAAGGCAAGTGTGATACCCTGCATAACGCAAATGTGACAGAGCCTTAACGGTTTGGGAAGCAGTATAAAATGGTGTTAATTGTTATTGTATTATTATTATTATACTATTATATCTTGAAATTATATTTTTTCAGGCTTACTCTTTGCCTCAGACTTTGGCCGGTGATACAATCATGTAAATATGTCTGTGTCTGACTGTCAGAGTGTACACTTAAGCAAATTAAAATTGTGAAAACATTTATAAGGGTGTCATGCCATCAGTGTGTACAGAACACATGTACCTGGAACATCTGTGACAGACATAAGGTTAAAAAACAAAAGGTAGATATGTTATGTGGAGTTTTACAGATCAATGCAATTTTTCTTACAGGCATTTATTTACATGATGTGAATGCGTGATGTATTGTGTAAAAAAAATTCCATCTCACACGGCATAAATAAATCCCTGCGCCTTGAATATGTGCGCGATATAAATTGCATTGAAAAAAAAAATTTAAAATAAAAATCCCTGCTCTTAGAACTGTACCCACGGAATACGCGCGATATAAGCCTCATAGTGATTGATTGACATGATGTTTAGAATTGAGTGATGGTGTTGACCTGACGGATTAAATATTGATTGGCTGTTTCTTCTCCTCTTGCAATATTTATAAATCTGATGATTGATAAACTGGGTTGTTGTAACCTGTGGCCCAGTAGTTGACCTGTATGTTGTCACGACGTTAAACACCAAATAAAGAAAGAAAGAAAAGAAAGCATGTTGTCTCAAATCAGTGATTTTGAACTCTGAAGTCAATTTTGCATGATTATGTCGCAGGCACAGTATAATACATAAAACAAAATCCTCAAATTATTTTTGTTTTTGTTTTTATGCATATTACATGTAGTCAAGTTTTGTAATTAATGTGTTGTTGTTGTTGTTATGTCGAGACACCACTTATGACATATTTACACATATATACACACAACGTCCATCCTCATACCGCACAATCTAAGCCTTAACTCTGGTAGTAACAGTTCCAACATTTATTGAACTGGTATATACCCATGTGTATCCACACATCAACAAACTCCCCTGACTGGGGTTCAAAATTCCACTAGCAACAAGCTTGCTGCTGTACATTCCCCTTTATTGCTTTAAGCAAAAAACCCCGACTCGGGTAAAATGTCTATACACGTACACCCATACATTTAGCTGTTCTCTTTCTCTAAAGCACAATTCCTCTGACACAGATGCAGAGGTTCAAAAACAAAACATATTGCTGTTCTATCAGATTACTACTTTTTGGTATAATCGGGCACAGAGTGGGGAGATAGACATAACCACAGGCAGTAGACTAGCAATGGATACAGGTCGGTAATGGTGCAGCCACAGGACCCTCCTCCACTGACTGAACCAGACCACAACAACATGGCCTTTTGTAAGGGCTCAATCCTGGGAGGATCCTGCAGATATCCTTAGTTACAGAATAGTGTGTGCTTCCAAGCCGAATTACTTTCGCCTGTGGCCATGTCTATCTTATGCCCCCACAAAGCACCGTAACACAACAGTAATGCAAAAACACATGCTATAAAAATAGTTTTTAAAAAAAGAAGAAAAAAACAACAACAAATGTAATGAGATTTGGCACCTGTGAATTAAGCGACTAAAATAGGATTAAATTAAGCAATCCTTACTGTTGTAGGTCGAGCAAAAGCAAGATGACTGGTATAATTACACCAGTGAGAAAAAGAGACAAAAAAGAAAAGAAGAGAATTAAGCTCCTGCAGGTGGATACGTCACCTGCGGCTCTGTCGAATATCGACTAACTCATAAAAATGAAAGAAGAACCAAATAAAAATGAACAAGTCGCGTAAGGCGAAAATACAGCATTTAGTGAAGTAGCTGTCGAACTCACAGAATGAAACTGAACGCAACGCAACGCAGCAAGACCGTATACTCGTAGCATCGTCACTCCACCGCCCGTGGCAAAGGCAGTGCCAGTGGAATTGACAAGAAGAGCGGGGTATTCGTTGCGCTGAGAAGGATAGCACGCTTTTCTGTACCTCTCTTCGTTTTAACTTTCTGAGCGTGTTTTTAATCCAAACATATCATATCTATATGTTTTTGGAATCAGGAACCGACAAGGAATAAGATGAAAGTGTTTTTAAATTGATTTCGAAAAAAAATTTGATAATAATTTTTATATATTTAATTTTCAGAGCTTGTTGTTAATCCAAATATAACATATTTATATGTTTTTGGAATCAGCAAATGATGGAGAATAAGATGAACGTAAATTTGGATCGTTTTATAAAAAAAAAAAATTTTGTTACAATTTTCAGATTTTTAATGACCAAAGTCATCAATTAATTTTTAAGCCACCAAGCTGAAATGCAATACCGAAGTCCGGGCTTCGTCGAAGATTACTTGACCAAAATTTCAACCAATTTGGTTGAAAAATGAGGGCGTGACAGTGCCGCCTCAACTTTCACGAAAAGCCGGATATGACGTCATCAAAGACATTTATCAAAAAAATGAAAAAAACGTCTGAGGATATCATACCCAGGAACTCTCATGTCAAATTTCATAAAGATCGGTCCAGTAGTTTAGTCTGAATCGCTCTACACGCACGCACGGGCACGCACACACACACACACACACACACACACACATACACCACGACCCTCGTCTCGATTCCCCCCTCGATGTTAAAACATTTAGTCATAACTTGACTAAATGTAAAAACGACACTTGTGTATTCCGAAATACATGTAACACGGAAAGCCGAAACAAATAGTTATTGTCACGCGTCAGTGACTGTGCCGGACCGGTACCTACACCATCAGTAGTCAGTGTCAGTTCAGTTGTATTACATGTACAGTCTACTTCGTTTATAACGTCGCCGGATATAACGTCACCCCGTTATATCGTCACCCAAACACCGGTCCCGGCTCAATTCCTTCTTTCCAAGACTATTTTAACTTCGGATATAACGTCACCCAGTTATAACGTCACTCATCCATGTCGGTTATAACGTCATATCAATCCCCATATGCAGCAGTTTGCATGGTGAACGACTGTCAAGGCATGTTCATTTACCCTTCACTTGTCACAAGTTTAAGTTTTTTCGTTTTGCCGTTGTTAGAGGCCCAAGGAAAACTAGGTTCAAGGCATACTCATTTTTGCTGCATGCGTTTTGTGAGTTCCTGTTCGAGGTTTTTAATCAAAAGAAAAATGTTTTATTTCATTTCGTTTTGTGAGTTCCTGTTCTATGTTTTTAGTCAGTAATGAAAAATGTTTCATTTCATTTCGCTTTGTGAGTTCCTTACTTAGGTTCCTCAGTGTTCTAGGTTTTTACTTAAAAAAAAAATGTTGCATTTCATTCGTTTTGTGAGTTTCTGTCTTGGTTTTTAATAATAAAAAAATGTTAAAAAAAGTTTTATATCGAGCATACATGGTTACTCCTGCGCTAGCGCGTGCGAATGAATCTGTATACTTCTGTCCTTCAATCACGCATAATTATTTTTAAAAAAAACTCGATTATTGAAATGACGGTAGGAGAAGGTCGAGAGGATGAGAACAGACTACGACGTTTGTTTGTTTTGTCCGTAGTATACTGACTACAACTGCCCACGACGAGGAGGCTGAGCTTCACTTTCAACTGGGCGTTGTCGACAGGCTGAGTAGGTCGCTCAGGCTAAATTGTAAAGGTAAAACACCAAGTGCAGTGAACCGACAAATTGAGACAAGTGATACTGCACTCTTAAAGCACTATTATCCGGGAACGCAGAAGAAGAAAGCACTATTATGACTCTACTTGGAAAGCCATGGACGTACGTTATATCAAGTGACTTTATAATGATAATAATAATACAGTTGTACTCTAACGAGTATAACGTCCCGCTCACTAGATGTGGTGGAGACGGCGGATGGGGGAAAGGGGGTAACTATGAACCCAAAGTTGTTACTACCAGAACGATTGTGCGTAAAGGTGGGGAGCCACTTTGCTGTTGACGAGAAACTTCTTCGTTAATAATAATAATATAAGTCAAATAGACAGTAATTACGTATAAGGACCCATGAAGTTCTCGTCATTTTTACATTTAGTCAAGTTATGACTAAATGTTTTAACATCGAGGGGGGAATCGAGACGAGGGTCGTGGTGTATGTGTGTGTGTCTGTGTGTGTGTGTGTGTGTGTAGAGCGATTCAGACTAAACTACTGGACCGATCTTTATGAAATTTGACATGAGAGTTCCTGGGTATGAAATCCCCGAACGTTTTTTTCCATTTTTTTGATAAATGTCTTTGATGACGTCATATCCGGCTTTTCGTGAAAGTTGAGGCGGCACTGTCACGCCCTCATTTTTCAACCAAATTGATTGAAATTTTGGTCAAGCAATCTTCGACCTAGCCCGGACTTCGGTATTGCATTTCAGCTTGGTGGCTTAAAAATCAATTAATGACTTTGGTCATTAAAAATCTGAAAATTGTAAAAAAAAATAAAAATTTATAAAACGATCCAAATTTCCGTTCATCTTATTCTCCATCATATTCTGATTCCAAAAACATATAAATATGTTATATTTGGATTAAAAACAAGCTCTGAAAATTAAATATATAAAAATTATTATCAAAATTAAATTGTCGAAATCAATTTAAAAACACTTTTATCTTATTCCTTGTCGGTTCCTGATTCCAAAAACATATAGATATGATATGTTTGGATTAAAAACACGCTCAGAAAGTTAAAACAAAGAGAGGTACAGAAAAGCGTGCTATCCTTCTTAGCGCAACTACTACCCCGCTCTTCTTGTCAATTTCACTGCCTTTGCCATGAGCGGTGGACTGACGATGCTACGAGTATACGGTCTTGCTGAAAAATGGCATTGCGTTCAGTTTCATTCTGTGAGTTCGACAGCTACTTGACTAAATGTTGTATTTTCGCCTTACGCGACTTGTTATTTCTTCGGACATCAAGGACAGGTCAAGATCTAGCAGAATATGAATGAACGACAGCCATGTGTGTGTCAGTGTGTGTGTGTGTGTGTGTGTGTGTGTGTGCGTCATTAAAGCTAATAACGTCGGACACTATAATTAAAGACTGAGATTGTCGATGCCGATGGAACCAGACGGAGCTTGACACTCCAATTCTAGCAATCTGTCTCAGAATCAGAATGTAGCCTACAATACTGTACGTTGATACGATTGCCGAACTTCGGGGAAAATTTTGTGTATACAATTTTGTATTCATGGTCTAGCCAGGTTTTGGAAATACGCAAAGAAGAGAATAGTCCACAATTCTATATATGAGGAAGTGAATTAAAGATTATTGTAATAAGTTAGTTTAAAACTTACAACAATATGTTGTTGTGATTTTTAAACAACACTAATGTTGCACTTTCCATTTCTGCACAGTTTTATTAAAACAGTCAGTACTTTAGAAAGGGACATAACTCTTGGACTCCGGATATAACATCACCCGCGCGTAAAAGTGACGTTATAACCGATGAACCGGATACAGCGTCACCGCGTATAACGTCGCTCAAAAGCATCCCCCGAGGGGTGACGTAATATCCGGAGTCGACTGTATAATTATGTCAGTCGGTGAACGCGGCAAGGTGTGTGTGTGTGTGTGCGGGAGACGCAAACACTGAGGGAAGAGAGAGAGTATAGACAGGCAGACGAACAGTCGGACTGAGATAAGTAGAGAGAGACGGGGAGACAGAGAACAACACAAACATATAATTATGAGATCATAGTAAATCTTTATTTCCCAAGGGTAATAGAATAAGCCGTAGTCTCTCTCTCTCTCTCTCTCTCTCTCTCTCTCTCTCTCTCTCTCTCTCTCTGAAAAAACCCACACAGTTTGTGAGTTCTGGAATGAGTGTAAATTGTAATCACTGATTGACGACATTTACACATTACCTACATTTTGAGTGTATATACTGCAATCAATACATTCCGCAATGTAGTCAAAGTAAAACAGATAAGGTGTAACGTTTCTGTCACAAGAACACCCATTCTTATTACTGTGAAAGGAAAAGGAAAGCAAAATAAAAATTATAAAGGAGTGGAAATACGCACACCCGTGAGCGATCGTGGTTGCAATCGTGGGTAGTAGTTACTTCCCTTACACACTCCCGACTTTCGAACTTTGACCTTATTGTTCGTCAACATCACATGCGCCGGTTGGAGATAACAGCACATCTTCACATCAAACAGGAAAATGGGCCCCAAGTCCGTCTTGGTCACAGGTGCAAGCAGAGGATTAGGGCTTGAATTTGTCAAGCAAATACTGTTGCAAAGTTCTCCGCCGGAGTTTCTCCTCGCAACATGCCGCAATCCTTCTAAAGCAGACGAACTCCAAGCAATCGCCAAAGAAAATGGCAGTCTCAAAATCATCAAAATGGACGTCACGAAAGACGACGAAATAAAAGCCGCTTTTGAGGAGACAAGGAGGATACTGGGAGACTGTGGACTGAACCTTCTTATTAATAATGCCGCCATCAATTCGAAGGAAACTGCGGGTGTTGCCGGATGCGGGGACGTTGAAGTCACAAACACGGGAAAGGTTGCAGTCTCATTTCGACACAAATACCACAGGTAAGAGACACACAGGTGCCAGAAAAATAACGTCTTTACCGTAAACAGTAGTAGGAGAGATACATGTACATGTATTTCTCAAGTAGATCAATATGTGTCATAATGTCTGGGTCACGCTCTGTCAGTGTGTGCGTTGCTGTCTGCCTTGTGAGGCTTCTTCTCTCCGTTGGGACCGGGTTTATTTGATAAACGTAAGTGGTCCCGCGTTGATGTCACTTCAGTGTCGATTCCGGATGCGGTGTGTGCCTCTTGGAATCGGGATGACAGGCTGTGAGGAAACTCTGTCTCTCAGACAGACATGCACACCCGACCTCCGAACTTTGACCTTGTTCGTAAACATCACATGCATTGGTAGTAGTGGTAGGAGATAACAGCAAATTTTCACATCAAACAGCAAAATGGACCCGAAGACAGAATCGAAACGAGGGTCGTAGTGTATCTATATATATACGACTAGTGTCTGTCTGTCTGTCTGTTCGCAATGCACGGCCAAAGTTCTCGGTGGATCTTTTTCAAATTTGGACACCGTATTCAGCTACACCCCGGACACAACCTCATCGATGAGATATATTTCAACACGTGCTCTCAGCGCGCAGCGCTGTGCGCGCTGAACCGATTTTGGTTTTTTTTTGTCTGGATCCACTACCAGTAACTCTTCCTTATCTTCTCCAGTGTTTTCAGCCGCGATTATCTCCCTTCCTCCGTGTGGAGTCAATCCATATTCCCGTTACTACGTTACTATTTTTAGAAGGTCACTGCACGTTACTATTTTTAGAAGGTCTCCAGTGTTTTGCGCGTTTATCTCCTTTCCTTCGTGCGCCGGCAAAGCCGGCGTAGGCGCAGCCTGGTATTTGGCTCTACTTCTTCCCGGCGAAGCGGGTAATCATCTAGTACATATATATATAGTAGATGAATACCCGCTTCGCCGGGTAGCCAGCTTCGCCGGGAAGAAGTAGAGCCAAATATTCGGCTCTACTTCTTCCCGGCAAAGCCGGTAATCATCTAGTACATATATATAATAGTAGATGAATACCCGCTTTGCCGGGTGGCCGGCTTCGCCGGGAAGAAGTAGAGCCAAATACCCGGCTCCGCCGGGTGAGTGGCGCACCGTACGTACGCGATTGACGCCACACGAAGGAAGGTAGATAAACGCGCAAAACACTGGAGAAGATAAGGAGCGTTGTGGACAGTGACCTTCTAAAAATAGTAACGGGAATATGAATTGAGCGTTGTGGACAGTGACCTTCAAAAATTTTTTACGAGAATATGGATTGACGCCACACGAAGGAAGGGAGATAAACGCAAAACACTGGAGAAGATAAGGAAGAGTTACTGGGAATGGATGTAGTGGATCTACAGAAAAACCAAAATCGGTTCTGCGCTGCGCGCTGAGAGCACATGTTGAAAATTCTCATCGACCAGGTTGTGTCCGGGGTCTACCTGAATATGCCCACCAAATTTGAAGCAGATCCATCGAGAACGAAGCCGTACCCGGCGAAGCGGGTATTCATCTAGTAAATATATATATATATATAGATATAGATATATATATGTGTGTGTGTGTGTATAATATTTCGGGAGTGTCTGTCTCCCTGTATGCCTGCCACAGGCACTTGACATCTGGTGGGTGGGTTGGGGTATAATCTCTCTAGCCTATGCATACTACAGTAGTTAAATATGGAGAAAAGGTCCTACCACACCCATGACCTCTACCCACACGGGCCGTGTAAAGTGCCTGCATGTGTTTACAAATTCAATTTTTACCAGTTTAGAAAGTCTGCTTCTAAGTTCTATTACCTTGTATTGCATTGGTTTATTTGTCAGGCTATTCAATGTACACACTGTTTTTGTGCACATTAGTTTTGTCAGGTAGTGTGAGAAGACAAGGCAATAGACGCTTTTTCTGTGGACAGAAAAGAAATCAAGACATTAGTTCTTTTCTTCCTGAAAATGAAATTGCATAAAATTATGCAAAGACGCACGCTTTTGTTACAGCGTTAAAGAGAGAGAGAGAGAGAGAGAGTATGTGTGTGTGTGTGTGTGCCTGCGCGCCTGCTGACAGACCCGTGGGCGTGCGTGCGTGCGTTTGTGTGTGTGTGTATGTGTTGCTCCCGAATAAAACAGCTTAAATTCACCTTAAGTTGTTCTTCTTTCCAGCCCCGGTGCTGATAGTGAAAGAGTTCCTGCCACTGCTGAAGACTGCAGCCGAGAAGAACTCCTCACTACCCATGGGCTCCAGCAAGGCTGCAGTCGTCAACATTTCATCCATCATGGGATCTG
>NC_090251.1:32216090-32296090 GCF_037325665.1 Littorina saxatilis
GAAGTATGCTTGTATTGTATTTAGACGCTCGGGGAGCTCTGTGATGGTTTACGGGAGGCTTACTGTGCCTTTAACATCGAGGGGGAATCGAAACGAGGGTCGTGGTGTATGTGCGTGTGTGCGTGTGTGTCTGTGTCTGTGTGTGTGTGTAGAGCGATTCAGACTAAACTACTGGACCGATCTTTAAGAAATTTGACATGAGAGTTCCTGGGTATGAAATCCCCGAACGTTTTTTTCATTTTTTTGATAAATGTCTTTGATGACGTCATATCCGGCTTTTCGTGAAAGTTGAGGCGGCACTGTCACGCCCTCATTTTTCAACCAAATTGGTTGAAATTTTGGTCAAGTAATCTTCGACGAAGCCCGGACTTCGGTATTGCATTTCAGCTTGGTGGCTTAAAAATTAATTAATGACTTTGGTCATTAAAAATCTGAAAATTGTAAAAAAAAATAAAAATTTATAAAATGATCCAAATTTACGTTTATCTTATTCTCCATCATTTGCTGATTCCAAAAACATATAAATATGTTATATTCGGATTAAAAACAAGCTCTGAAAATTAAATATATAAAAATTATTATCAAAATTAAATTGTCCAAATCAATTTAAAAACACTTTCATCTTATTCCTTGTCGGTTCCTGATTCCAAAAACATATAGATATGATATGTTTGCATTAAAAACACGCTCAGAAAGTTAAAACAAAGAGAGGGACAGAAAAGCGTGCTATCCTTCTTAGCGCAACTACTACCCCGCTCTTCTTGTCAATTTCACTGCCTTTGCCATGAGCGGTGGACTGACGATGCTACGAGTATACGGTCTTGCTGAAAAATGGCATTGCGTTCAGTTTCATTCTGTGAGTTCGACAGCTACTTGACTAAATATTGTATTTTCGCCTTACGCGACTTGTTTTTTTTGTCGCGAAGCATCAACACATTTCTCTGTCAGCCTGTGTTGTTGTGTGTGTGTGTGGCGTATGTGTTTGTAAAGTAACGCATGATGCGGACAATTCCTACGGATGTGCAGGCCTATGTGCGAGTTCGTGTGTGTGTCCGTGGTTTGTGTTTCTGTGTAAACATACGTGTGCATCTATGACTGTGATCACTGTGTCTACCAATGCATGTTTTGCAACCAGAACGAAAACGACCCACGATTCGTTTTCCCGCAGAGGGTCGGTGCCGGGTAGGTAACCTAATCCCCTGGCACGATGCGGTCGGGTGGCCTCGCGCGCAACGACGAGAGACGAGAATATATACCCACACCCTTAGGAACACTGGTAGCACTGACCTTTTCTCTCAGCCTGACAGGGGTAGTGTAGGACGTGACTTTGTTTCTGCTGGTGCCAGTGAGCTGCAAGACTTTAAAACAACAGGTAAGACTTTGCCTTTGCTCGATGATTTTTTTGATATTTTTTTTTTAGCAAATGCATTTTGTAAGAAGGGCAGCAAAGATTAGCTGTCTTCTTTATTTGTGTGTGTGTGTGTGTGTGTGTGTGTGTGTGTGTGTGTGTGTGTGTGTGTGTGTGTGTGTGTGTGTGTGTGTGTGTGTGTGTGTGTGCACCACTTTTTTGCGAACAGTAGATATGTAAAAAGTGTTGTCAGTGTCAGGAAAAGCAGACTTCTTTATTTCACCTTTAAATAATTGGAAATGCTGCTTGTATTTTGTGCAAAAGGTAGATTAGTTTTTTTCTTTTTTTAAAACCTCTCCGTATACTGACGAGAAGCGGATGAGAGTCGTTTCGTGTGATGAATATCAGGCTCCAATTTAAAACATTTTTTTTAAATTTTGTAATGTGAGATATGGCATGGAACTGGAAGATTATCACACATCTCGATTCATGCAACTGTGCGAACAGTAATTTAGTAATTCGTTCCTTCATTTGTTGTTTGAGCTGATAATTAGTGTCCTGTCTTCTCTAATGTTACTGTCATATGTTTTGTACATTCTTTTGTTTCCCCTCTCTCTCTCTCTTTCTCTCTGTCTTTACCCTCTCTCCCCCTGTCTCTCTCTCCCTCTCCCCCGCCTCTCTCTCCCTCTCTCTATCTCCCTCTCTCTCTCTCTCTCTCTCTCTCTCTCTCTCTCTCTCTCTCTCTCTCTCTCTCTCTCTCTCTCTCTCATGTTTTTCTTCAATTTTCACATCATCCCTCAGTGTTTATCCGTGCGTGCGCGTGTGCATGCGTTTTGTGTGAGTGTTCATACTCTTATCTTATCAATATGAATACCACTCTTCGCCTGCATTCGTGTATTCATCTAATTATCAAAGACATTATAAGTTTATATTCCGCTCAAATGCATCTGCTTTCCAAGTTTCAAGCACACACGGATCAGTTATACTGATCGGCTGATCAAACGATAATTGCTTGAGTCGGCTAGACCCGGCGACCAGTTAATCTTAATGCGGCGTGCTTCAAAGCACAGTGATTGGGCCCGTGTAAAACATATGAAGCATAGTGTAATCCGCACATCGTACAATGTGTAATTTGTACTTACACGCGGGGTACGACAGCTATGGTAGGCCGAGGGGATCAAAAGAAATCGTAGGTTTGATATGTCATCAATTTTAGAGGCCCAGCGTTCACATAGGCCTAATGTGTGCAACGGTTTTCAATTCTCAGTATTGTTCTTGCTCTTCTTTTTCTTGTTGTTGCTATTGTTTGTCTTGTTCTTGCTCTTCTTTTTTTGTTGTTCAGTGTTGCTATTGTTTGTCTTGTTCTTGCTCGTAGTCTTTTTCTCTGCCACACAAACTTAGCTGACAATTGTGCGGTTTTTGTGGATTGGTCTCAGTCTTTCTCTCAATGTTTTAGCCCCGTCGTTTCATAGCCTTTACTCTTACCAGGCAAGTTGGCGCAGCCTATTAAATAAGCAGTCCTAATTTTCCTCAGAACTATTTTACAAATCCTCGATTGTTCACAATTACTAAACATTCTAAAATTGAAAAGAAACATTGTTTGCTTGAACTTGAAAGCCTCGACAATATATACTGTCAACGCAGGCTGCCTTTTTGTCCTGAAGTAAAACCGAAGTCTACACATAATAAACATTTCTTGGTCAACTATCTGATTGAAACAGTACACCTTTTATTTTCGTTTGATATTGAAACAAAATGGGCCTCTAAGGGACCTTTATTTCAGATTGAACTTTAAAATAAGAATAGAGGTAATAAGAAGTCGAGGAACCTAACTTTAAAAAAGTTTTTGTTTTTTTATAGTGCTGTTCTTAAAGATCCAGCTTCCGTGCGCGAAGTCCAGTTTTGGCACTTGCGGTTTACCGTACCCAGAAGATTTACTTTCAAGAAAAACAAGGCGAATGTGGCAATAATCGCCTTATCTATATCTATATACGGCTTGTGTGTGTCTGTCTGTCTGTCTGTGTGTTCACGATTCACGGCCAAAGTTCTCGATGGATCTGCTTCAAATTTGGTGGGCATATTCAGGTAGACCTCGGACACAATCGTGGAAAATTTTGAACACGTGCGTGCTCTCAGCGCGCAGCGCTGAACCGATTTTGTTTTTTCTGTACATCCATTCCCAGTAACTCTTCCTTATCTTCTCCAGTGTTTTGCGCGTATATATATCAATAACGTCACGTAAATCGCTGTTGTAGACCCGAAGGCGTCAGTCGGTGCTGTAAGCCCGGTTGAATAAAAATCGCCGAGTTGATCGTTTTCATACGTGAGGTTTAAAGGCACAATCCTTCCCGTGAAAAAAAAGAAAAAAGTTCATGTCATTATCTTAAGATCCGGCCCAGGCTTTAACATAGGACAAGGTCATCCCTCAGCTTAATCATATACCACAAATCACCAGCCTCGGTGCTTTAATTCTGTTCAGAGGCGGGGGGGGGGGGGGGGGGGGTTCAGTGTAGAATGAATTACGCGGATTGACACCAGTCAAGTAGCTTTTAAGAAATTAAAACATTAACATAATCACACTCGCATTCAGGCTGTTGATTTTTTCAGTATTTCGTGTCCCAGTCCTGTAGAGGTTTGACCTTATCCCATGTAAAAGCATGGCCAGATCTGAGATAGTGCGCCGAATGCGGCGTTTGCACGGGAAGGACTGTGCCTTTAACAAATGAAGATCAGCTTAGCCTGTTCGGCGATCTTCAGTCAGTCGGTGCTTAAAGCTCTGTTGCATGACACTTACTTGATCATTTCATGTGTTAGTTTAAACAAGTGAGGATTAGCTGCGCCTTTTTTGGGGGGCCGGGGTTCTCATTATTTTGTTTATTTTTGTTCGTAAGCGATTTCAAAAGAAGGACGCCATTACCGGCACTGCGGACTTTCTTTCTCCCCAAAGTATACTGAAACTTCACTTTCTGTCTTTCTGTCTGCCTAACCGCCTGTCCACATGTCCGCCTGTCTGTCTGTTTGTCTGCCTGTCTACCTGTCTGTGTCTATGTCTGTGTGTTCTCTGAAAGTATAAACCTCTGCAAACGTCTTCATAGTTTGTTTCCGTTTTGCATCAATCTGATAAATGTATTTTTATCTGTGCATTCGTTTATTCTATCGTGCCTCAGGTTGGGAGGAAAGGGGACAGGGGTGATTTTTTGCCGACTTAATGGTTGTTACACGACGTAAACAAGGGTACCAAGCAACACAACTGGAAACGCAACACATTACAAATTCAACCCACGCATGTAGCCTACACAGTGGTACCCTCCTTTTTTGAGCCACACACAAAAATCTGACAAAATCAGGTCTTACACAGAAAATGTCAGATATCATGCAGGTTCATACAAAAACGGGGAGGGGGTTGAGGGGAGGGCAAGTCTCTCATGTAAAAATTGTTCTGCTCACTATCCGAGGTCAGCCCAGACTTCAGACTATATCAATCCACTTGGATACATACCACAATTCAACACATCTTGACTACTCCCTGCGCAGAGTAGGATTTTTTTAATGAATTAATGTTGCAGGTCGACATAAGTGGCCTTTGAGAAATGAATCTATTGAGAGAGAAAAAAGGTCCCACTCTACACAGAAATAATCAAGTTGTTGGTTTCTGGTCTCTGTGTCTGTGTTTGTGTGTGTGTCCAAGTGTAGGGATGACCATCTCCCATGTGAAAACCTGGCCAGCAGGTCTAAGCTCGTGAGCCGAATCGTTTACACGGGAAGTGGTGTGCCTTTAAAGGAGGGTTCCACTGTAGTAATCTTACAATCTGCAATCAAGTCATGTGAGACCGTGACGGCAGCCAAGATTACGTTGCACCTTATCACACACACACACACACACAGAGCCACCCTGTCACCGTGGCTCTGGCACTGGCATATTGCGTGACCGTGCCCACTGATCGGAGAATTACGATCAGTTGCGCTTCGCAACAAAAGAAACAAGGCTTTTGTGTTTTGTTTAGCTGGCAACAACATAATCCCTCAACCATAGCGTTTGCTACTTTGAGTGGTTATGTAGTTTGAGATTTCTTTTTTTCTTTTTTTACATTTAGTCAAGTTTTGGCTAAATGTTTTAACATAGAGGGGGAATCGAGACGAGGGTCGTGGTGTATGTATGTGTGTGTGTGTGTGTGTGTGTGTGTGTGTGTGTGTGTGTGTGTGTGTGTGTGTATGTGTGTGTGTGTGTGTGTGTGTGTGTGTGTGTGTGTGTGTGTCAGTCTGTGCGTGTGTGTGTGTAGAGCGATTCAGAGTAAACTACTGGACCGATCTTTATGAAATTTTACATGAGAGTTCCTGTGTATGATATCCCCAGAATTTTTTTCATTTTTTCGATAAATGTCTTTTATGACGTCATATCCGGCTTTTTGTAAAAGTTGAGGCGGCACTGTCACACCCTCAATTTTCAATCAAATTGATTGAAATGTTGGCCAAGCAATCTTCGACGAAGGCCGGACTTCGGTATTGCATTTCAGCATGGAGGCTTACAAATTAATTAATGACTTTGGCCATTAAAAATCTGAAAATTGTAATTAAAATATTTTTTTATAAAACGATCCAAAATTACTTTTATTTTATTTTTCATTATGTTCTGATTCCAAAAACATATAAATATGTTATATTCGGATTAAAAACAAGCTCTGAAAATTAAAAATATAAAAATTATGATTAAAATTAAATTTCCGAAATCGTTTTAAAAACTATTTCATCTTATTCCTTGTCGGTTTCTGATTCCAAAAACATATAGATATGATATGTTTGGATTAAAAACACGCTCAGAAAGTTAAAACGAAGAGAGGTACAGTAAAGCGTGCTATGAAGCACAGCGCAACCGCTACCGCGCCAAACAGGCTCGTCACTTTCACTGCCTTTTGCACTAGCGGCAGACTACGTTCAGTTTCATTCTGTGAGTTCCACAGCTTGACTAAATGTAGAAATTTCGCCTTACGCGACTTGTTCTTTTTTCTTTTCTTTCTTCTTATTTATAGTTATTCTAGTCTGGCCAGTTATCGTCGAGTGTTTTGGATCAATCACCGAGGGTTGAGCGAATCTGACACCTACTCGTTCGCGCGCACTTTTTCAGCTCAGGAGATTATCCGATTTTTCTTTTGTCGTTTAAAGGGACAGTACGCCTCCCGTAAACCATCACAGATACTGTCAGGCTTTTACACACAGTACAAACACCCTTCCATTTGAACGCTCACCAAACGGGAACATCCTAGGTGCCCTACGTAAAGAGCGAGCAATTTTCAAAGAATTTATTTTTGCGTGGTTTATCTTACCCCTGAGCCATCGTGAACCCGTTTGATCCAGTTTCCCTTTTTATATTTAGTCAAGTTTTGACTAAATATTTTAACGTAGAGGGGGGAATCGAGACGAGGGTCGTGGTGTATGTGTGTGTGTCTGTCTGTCTGTCTGTCTGTGTGTGTGTGTAGAGCGATTCAGACCAAACTACTGGACCGATCTTTATGAAATTTTACATGAGAGTTCCTGGGATTGATATCCCCGAACGTTTTTTTCATTTTTTGATAAATGTCTTTGATGACGTCATATCCGGCTTTTCGTGAAAGTTGAGGCGGCACTGTCACGCTCTCATTTTTCAACCAAATTGGTTGAAATTTTGGTCAAGTAATCTTCGACGAAGCCCGGACTTCGGTATTGCATTTCAGCTTGGTGGCTTAAAAATTAATTAATGACTTTGGTCATTAAAAATCGGGAAATTGTAAAAAAAAAAAAAATTTTTATAAAACGATCCAAATTTACGTTCTTCTTATTTTCCATCATTTTCTGATTCCAAAAACATATAAATATGTTATATTTGGATTAAAAACAATCTCTGAAAATTAAATATATAAAAATTATTATCAAAATTAAATTGTCGAAATCAATTTAAAAACACTTTCATCTTATTCCTTGTCGGTTCCTGATTCCAAAAGCATATAGATATGATATGTTTGGATTAAAAACACGCTCAGAAAGTTAAAACAAAGAGAGGTACAGAAAAGCGTGCTATCCTTCTTAGCGCAACTACTACCCCGCTCTTCTTGTCAATTTCACTGCCTTTGCCATGAGCGGTGGACTGACGATGCTACGAGTATACGGTCTTGCTGAAAAATGGCATTGCGTTCAGTTTCATTCTGTGAGTTCGACAGCTACTTGACTAAATGTTGTATTTTCGCCTTACGCGACTTGTTCACAATGCAGTCGTCAGTTTGTAATTTGAATGGGGCTCGCTGTGAGCTTATCTGCAATAGCACGTTATGTACCTCTGACTTTTCACGAAAAAAACGAATGTGATTCATAAGAACTCTAGCGATGGCTTTTGACTGCCTATAAACCGTCGTCTGCTATGAAAATCACGACCTTGCGTGACCCTGCTTTCGGGCTTTTCAAACTTTCAAAACTTCGAATTCTACTGATCTTGTCTTGATGAAAAAAGAATTCTTTTATTATTTAAGAATGTTTGTGTAACAAGCTGAGAAATTATTATTTAGATTTTAAAAGTTAGGTCTAGCGCCAAAACGCACCACGGTCCGAATCATTCTGATAAGCATCGCTCCACGGCTATCGCCAGTTGAAGGGAAGTAACTCATTTTTGACCTGAGTTCAGGATGGGTCCGATTGAGATGGAGACAATCCGAAAAATTATTTCTTTGAAAATTGCTCGCTCTTTACGTAGGGCACCTAGGATGTTCCCGTTCGGTGAGTGTTCAAATAGAAGCGTGTTTGTACTGTGTGTAAAAGCCTGACAGTATCTGTGATGGTTTACGGGAGGGTTACTACCCGGGCGTGATTTCCGGTATCATAACAGCCGTCCAGCACCAAAACGAGGCGCCATTGTTGTAGCAGGCCAAGTCCACGAAAATAAATTCTTTGAAAATTTCTCACGCTCGACAGAAAGCAGCCAGGATGTTCCCGTTCGGTGAGCGTTCAAATGGAAGTATGCTTGTACTGTATGTAGACGCTCGGGGAGCTCTGTGATGGTTTACGGGAGGCTTACTGTGCCTTTAAAGGGAGTGAACTTGACAGAAAAGGTCAACGCAGAAGGGAGAGAACTTTAAATTACACAAATCAATTCGTCAACGGCAAATTCATATACAAAAATGGGACATGTTGTTATTCTTTACAATAGTTAATACGAAATAAAAAATTTCAGTCACAAAAACAACAGTCGATTTCTGGGGTTTCTTTTTTTTCGTTTAAAGGGAGATAACAACAACAAAACTCTAAACGAGGTAGAGGAAACTCTTCGCCGTTTCTATATAGTTTACAGGACTATCGCTAACTCAACCACTTTAGTCATTTCTTGAATGTGCTATTGCCCGTGCTTTTAACACCCGTACGGCAGGTGAACATAATCATCGTGTATGTGAAACGTCAGTTTTTGCCTTGTAGCTATGCATAGGACACCGCCTGAATAAGTTGTAAGGGTCTTTCAGAGCGCGGTGATATAAGATGAAATGATATACACAGCCGCTTTTTGTGTGGCGCGGACAATTTCTTTTGACTGTATGAATGGAGGATATTCGATTCGTGCATTATTGACTGTCAGGACGGGGAAATATTGGCTGTGTATAGTATTATTGACATGGCTATAAGGACTAACCGAAAGGCCCCCATGCAGGTAGCTTTTGAACATGCACATATTTGATTAAGTTGACTGGGTGTGAGCACGAACAGATCAAAGGATGAAATGGTCTTAAAAATTGCCCACCCAATCCTCTCTCTCTCTCTCTCTCTCTCTCTCTCTCTCTCTCTCTCTCTCTCTCTCTCTCTCTCTCTCTCTCTCTCTCTCTCTCTCTCTCTCTCTCTCTCTCTCTCTCTCTCTCTCCGACCGCACCTTATTGATGTAAGTTCGTTTTGAAAGAGAGAGAGAGAGAGAGAGAGAGAGAGAGAGAGAGAGAGAGAGAGAGAGAGAGCAGAAGAGAGAGAGAGAGAGAGGGAGTGGGGGCGGAGACAAAGGGAGAGGGCAAAACTCCGTTTTGATTTACAGTCTTTACAATATGCACAGAATGCCACATATAAAGAAATGGTTTTGATGTGTGTTACACCTCATTGGTCGCTTTGACCCAGATCACATGTAGACCTATTTTATATGTGGAGGTATAAAGCATGTGACCCAGACAGACAGCGCCCAGCAAGCCGCTGAGCTTACACTCCAAGACGTACTCCGAAGACATGTATATGCTGCAGAGGGAGAAAGTGAAATGCCTTTGTAAAACCTAAGGCGTCAATGTCGACATTATGAGAAAAGTTGCCACTAAGAAGTATAGAAACTGAAGGAAGGCAGAAAGGTACGGCAGGTCTCTCAAGGCGGCTGTCCTCTGTACCTCCTGCATAAACTACAAAACGTCCAAAACTCGGCAGCACGCCTCATTCTGAAAGCACGAAAACGAGATCACGCAACACCACTTCTTCACACACTGCACTGGTTACCTATTCAAGCCCGCATTGACTACAAACTGTCCACCCTCTGCTTTAACTTCTTTTCTGGCTCGTCTCCTGCTTACTTCTCTGAACTTCCTCACCGTCTATTCTCCAGCAAGACAACTCCGTGCCTCTTCTGACTGTCGCATCCTCACCATTCCACACACCAAAACCAAAACATACGGACAACGCACTTTTACTTTCTGCGCACCCACACAATGGAATTCTCTCTCCTTTCACATCCGCCACTCTCAGTCACCCCCAAGCATTCAAACGAGCACTTAAAGGCACAGTAAACCTCCTGTAAACCATCACAGATACGGTCAGGCTTTTACACACAGTACAAACACCCTTTCATTTAAACACTCACCGATTGAGAACATCCTAGGTGCCCTCCGTAAAGAGCGAACAATTTCCAAAAAGTGTTCGAGACAATCTGCAAAATTAATTATTTAAAAATTGCTCGCTCTTTACGTAGGGCACCTAGGATGTTCCCGTTTGGTGAGCGTTCAAATGGAAGGGTGTTTGTACTGTGTGTAAAAGCCTGACAGTATCTGTGATGGTTTACGGGAGGCTTACTGTCCGGGCGTGATTTTCGGTATTGAATATTCATAACAGCCGTCCAGCACCAAAACGAGGCGCCATTGTTGTAGAGGACTAAGTCCACGAAAATAAATTCTTTGAAAATTTCTCACGCTCGACAGAAAGCAGCCAGGATGTTCCCGTTCGGTGAGCGTTCAAATGGAAGTATGCTTGTACTGTATGTAGACGCTCGGGGAGCTCTGTGATGGTTTACGGGAGGCTTACTGTGCCTTTAAAACGCACCTCTTCAAGAAATACAACCCCTGATTTTGTATTCTCAGTCCATCAGTAGGCTACATGTAGTGTATTTGTTGTTTTAGTGATAATGTGATAATGTTTATAAACATCTAGGGCTGTTTTCAGTATTGTTAATAACATGTTCTGTTTGATTAAAGGCACAGTAAGCCTCCCGTAAACCATCACAGAGCTCCCCGAGCGTCTACATACAGAACAAGCATACTTCCATTTGAACGCTCACCGAACGGGAACATCCTGGCTGCTTTCTGTCGAGCGTGAGAAATTTTCAAAGAATTTATTTTCGTGGACTTGGTCCTCTACAACAATGGCGCCTCGTTTTGGTGCTGGACGGCTGTTATGATACATTTATTATTATTATTATTATTATTATTATTATTATTATTATTATTATTATTATTATTATTATTATTATTATTATTATTATTATTATTTCGGAGATTGACTTTGGTGTCAATCACAAAATTGATTTAGAAACAAATCCCACTTTGCGCAGACAGCAGCCAGACAGTATATTTTGGTATGTGTGCAAGTGGAATGATGCTCTTATCCAATGTAAACAGTCTGGACGGATCTATGGTGAATTACAAGATGGTCTCCATGGGGAGGGGTATTTTTTTTTTTTTTTTTTTTTTGCTGAACGGCCAGCCGACCACGAAGGGCCAGGGCCATATCAGGGCGGTGCTGCTTTGACATATAACGTGCGCCACACACAAGACAGAAGTCGCAGCACAGGCTTCCTGTCTCACCCAGTCACATTATTCTGACACCGGACCAACCAGTCCTAGCACTTACCCCATAATGCCAGACGCCAGGCGGAGCAGCCACTAGATTGCCAATTTTAAAGTCTTAGGTATGACCCGGCCGGGGTTCAAACCCACGACCTCCCGATCACGGGGCGGACGCCTTACCACTAGGCCAACCGTGCCGGTAGGGAAGGGTAGCTTATTCAGTTTCCCTGCATCTTATTCTTGAGTTGCTTGTTGTTGTTTGTTGTTGTTGTTGTTGTTGTCTTCCTCGATCTCAATTTAGTATTCGATTCGGACTCGGCTTCAAAAACATCCGAGATAACCTCAAAAACATGACCCCGCTGTGACCCCAAAATTTGACGAGGGTCAAACTTGGGTCACTTCGTGAGATCATCAAACCCCAAAAGTTTGCAAAGGGTCCGAGATATCCTCAACGTTAACTTTTTGTCCACGGAGTCCAGGTGATACAAAATGTATCTTCCCCATTGTAACAATTCGTAAACCACGACTTTTGCCGATCACAGCAAATTGAGTTAATGCAATCCTAGACAAGAACACTATGACAAGAGTCTGTGGCAACGAAATTACGTCATCGCCTTTCTAAAACACGTCATAGCTTCACAAGACCTCCAGCCACAGACGGTGCTCACAAAGAACAGTCACACGCCTAACTTTTTAAGTTTCTGTGACTTCGAGTGGGTATAGGCTTAACAAGGAATTCAGTCTAGGATGGCTACCTGTAATCCAACGGTGGCCCCGAGGGCAGAGGAAATCAACTGTTTGGGCAAAGTCGAAACTGCGGGGGAACCAAGGATGAGGCTGGTCAGAGAAGAGTAAGTCCAACGTTTTTACGGTGAACTTCTGTGAAAAATAAGGCATTTTCCTGCGCCGAAAATTGTCTCACTTTTTTCCCCAACGAATCACTCAATACTTACATTTATCTACAGCAAAAATGTTGCGGATGTAAATGGCAGGTGATGGCTGGTTTCTCAGATTCAAGGTTCATTGGGAAGGAAGTCTTTGGTGACATGCCTTCTGCCATCAGAAGTTCTGGTGATTACTTTAGGTCAATTATTAAACGGCACACTCTGGCACATATTGTGCAAAGGAATCCATCCTGAAGTGAGAGGGGAGGGGAGGGGGGGGGAGGCTTTGGGCAGCTGTATGCCACTAACTTGTCAAGAATAGTGTGCCAAATTCAAGGTACCAAATTTGGCAGACGAGGAAAACTTGCGCATAGTGATGAAACAGGTAAAGTCGTAGTAAAAAAGCAATAATTTTGGCTTTGAAATTCGATGCATTCCTCGCCCTAAACCTTATTCCTCTGCTCAATGGGCATAACAACATGGCGGACTGTTGACAGAGATAGCTATTAGTATTACAGGACAGTGTTCTTGACTTTGATCTTGTATAATTTCCTTCGTCTGCGATTTCGGCTGCAGCTTCTCTTCTTGCTGCTTCGAAGGCCACAGCGCCTCGATCGCTTTGACATTGTACTTCAGTTGTCCCAGTCTTGTGCGATGCCTTCCTCGCTTGTTTCGGGAGTAAATGTAGCCATTTGTGTCAGATGCCTTTCTTTCACTCTTGCTGTTGACACCTCTGAAAGCAATCATTTTGGGAGAAATTGTTCCATTTTTAGTATCTGTAGAGATGGAATGTTCCCCTTGGTTTTAAAATCCCTACTGCAACCGCAGCTTCGCAACCTATGATGCTAGCTGTTAATAAAATAATCCTCACATTCTGGTGCCTGTCTATATAGTACATGATTTGTATGTTTCCTTTGTAATCGCACACCTGAGCTTACCGGGGGGGGGGGGGGGGGTGAGAGAGAGAGAGAGAGAGAGAGAGAGAGAGAGAGAGAGAGTATTGTTCACTTGTTCTTACTCTCTCTAGCTGACACCTCCCTGATTTTACTCCGTCAAATCGCGTTCTAACTTTTCTACAAGCATATCGTGATTTTAAACTGACCAGTATTATGAAGCGCACAGTAATTTGAGTAAATAATAAATATAGTATTATATACCTTAATTTTGTATTCTTAATAAGACACTGGCGGGTTTTGTCCATGAGTGATAAGTCGGTTAGGCCGAGTGCGTTTCGTTTCACAGAATCTCAGTTTTTTCTCTCCCTGTAAAATAGGACAGATTTAAACAAGACATATTTTTGTCAGGCACAATGAAAACCAGTCATGTGTATTTAGCACAACAGAATCGTTAACGAACACTACAATACACGCTCTTCTGCTTTGGGAAAACACGGGAGGGATTCAGAATTGAAACACGATATCAAGGCTTTCAGCTTATGTAGCTGAATTGTCCAGTTTTGTCTGTTTCAGTACATCACATTTGCGGTCGATTTCATGAGATAACTAAGTTGCCTATGTTCGATTGAGATTCGATTTCGTGATGGATCAGGGTTTTTTTTCTCTCTAGAATTGATATCATGTTATCTTTCCCTGCAAGCGATTGTTGACCGTCATTCAATCGTCATTCAAAACAGAGTTGACATGGCTAATAGTAATACCGTCCTTTTTTATTTTTTTTAGTTTTTTTACCATTATGCTGTGTGTTTTGATTGTTCTGTTTTGTCGAAATACACAATGTTTCCGGTCGTTTAAAATCACCAGTTTGTTCAGACCCCTGGGAAGCTGTGTTACTTTCCTTCATTTGGGAACAGAAACACCGCAGCCGAGCAAACAAGGTGCTATGGATTGTGTTCAGAGCATTTTTTCTTCTCCGCTTCAGATTTGTTTCATTTGCCTTTGTCTTCTGTTCTTGTTGTCTTTTTGAATAGTTCATCAACAGTTTGGAGAGTGACTCTCAAATGCGCAGGTTTCTGTTTTCAAAATCAATTCATTTCTTGTTGTGTAAACGAAGGAGGAAAGAAAAGCCTATCCAGTCCATTAGCCCTGCCAGGTAAAAATATATACACATTTTCAGGGAAAACATACTATCTAAATATTACCTTTGCATCACATTTTGTTGTGACCCAGTAAAACTTAACACTAGTCAAATATCCCCGACTCAGGGCTAGGAATATTGACCATAATAAATGTCAGCATTAAAATGTACCATATTCATACAGCTAATCAGGATATGAAATGAGATGAAGGATACAAATTGTCTTATTTCTTGTAAAATATAATTTATTCATGCAGTAACATGGAGGAGATAAAGTGCCTTCTTTAATTTTGACTGTTGACTTGAGCAATAGTAGTTGTACAATCTTAAGACGTTGTGCGATGCAAGTTACACGGGACGGTCAATTCTTTTTGAAACTAATCCCAGGTCAATCAGAATTTCTGAGCCTCAGTTTCGGTCCAATCTGTAGGCTGTAAATAGGAACTTCTTCGTAAAGCCAAGAAGCTCGTAACGACCCCAGGAAGCACCCTTGGGATGTATCAAAATGATAGCGATCACGGTACCCACCATCTTCCCTAGCAACACAGCAGTGTAGAGCTAATCAGCAGCATTCACAAAAGAGGCCCGTTTCTTAGCAGCGAGATCGCCAGGTCAGTTTTTGCGAGCAAAGCTGGAACAGTTCTGGCGTTTGATTGGGACTGCTCACTGCATTTGCGGCGGCAAAGGAAAAGACTTGTCTCTGCAGATGTTCGAGCACGAGAAAACATGACGGCTGCACAGCATGCAATCACGTTGGCGACTTTTTTCCGATGTCAAAGAATCGTAGCTGGTGTTTACGTAGCACGCACACAGTCGTATTTGTAGGCGCTCTCGCCTTAACCCTTAGCAGGGACCTATATAGGTCTATGCCCTTAGCAAGCAGCTGGCTTTCTTTGCTTGCCGGAGAGAAACGCACGACAGGTCATCCCCCCCCCCCCCCCCCCCCCTGAGCATCCAATCAGCAAGGCATTGGCACCAGTACCGTACCACGTTGTCGGAGTAACATACAGTCTAGTTATGTTATGTTACGCCTAACAACGTCCTCGCTTTTGCAAATATTTAGCAAGTGATGAAGCAGTGACTAATTCTGGCAGGGAGTAACATTAATAATGAACTGTGGGTGTAGCCGTGATAGAGTACAAATGAACGCAGCGCAGACTTTATTACATTACTTATGAGGTGGTGAGAACCAGGGAGTGACACATACACTTATTCGCCTGCCGTGATGGTTCCGCGGAGGTGGGACAAGAGGAAGGAAATACAATGAATCCCCCCCCCTCCCCCTCCTGTTCAGACTACCTGACATATATATCTAGGAAAATCAAGACTTAAAAGAGAGGACATCTTGAAGAACTAAATGTGCCGATATTGTGAGCAAAAACATTAAAAGGTAGAACCTTCAAAGGGGCGAGGTCTTATATCGGAGACGGTGTACCACTGAAGATAGGGGGGGGGGGAGGACGCTGAGATATAGGTGGAACTGAAGGAAGTTTGGTTGATATTCTGCGTGTAACCGCCACCTTTTGCCTGTAGTATCAATAATTAACGCTCTTATCTGTCCGTCTTGGCTCCCGGCCCGGCTGCTGTTTGGCACGCGAGGACCTTATCGGAATGGTCAGCCATCCCTTGTATCCACACCGACCCTGTGTAGCGTATACACTCCGCGTATCGATTGTCACCCAGCCAGCTGATTGTTTGAAAACTTCAGCTTTTCTTTCTCAGCATGATGCTATAGTCTTGGCCAAACATGTCACTGATCCAGTCGGTTTTTAGTGTCTACAACGGCTTTGTGGCTCCGTTCCTCAAAGAACAATTGCTTTGTTACCTCAGTGATAATACGTATCATCGACTGTCATGGACATTCTATCTTCCTTGAATTGCTGGATTAATTCAGCAAGTTGGCTTAAAAAAAACTCAGCTTGTTTTTTTTGTTTTTTTTAACCAAAACATGTACACAAATATTGTTTGGTGTCGTCAGTTAATTCCTATGTTAAAAGACTTTGAATGCTGCAATAAATTCTTCAGTTCTTGACCAGAGAAATTACTCAGCAGTATGATCTTGAAACAGAGAGGCAGTATTGCGAATATCGAACTCTTCATATGATACTTATCTTGACTCAGTGATAACGTTCCTCAAGTTACCCGAGAGATACACTATTCCAGAAAGATACGGGATTGCAAAACGGTTCCCTATGCCTAATCAATTAATATTAGAACAGAAACTCAGTGGACATAAGGTAGAACGTTGTGAAGCCAAAAACAAAAGCACATCAGACGCATATATATATATATATACATGTATATATAAATATAACTATATATTTGATTGTGTATATATATAAATATATATATATGGCTGCGGAAAATAATACTGCCGGATTAGCGGCTCTTTCATTAACTGTCCGCTCTTATCCTCGTCAAACTGCGCGGCTTCTTGGGGCGGCATTAAGCCCTCCTTACACGCCACAGACAAACAACACGCAGACGCCAGCAACGAGATTGTGTACGCGTGAACTCCCAGAGCAAATCCAGTGCAAGTAATCTTTTAATCCGTCAGCGGGACCGTCCGCCATCTTGTCCCGCCACCGGAAGCGAGTGAAAGCCACGCCTGCGCAAGTGAGTGGTCGTCAGGGCGATCTCTATGTCAACAAGGTTGCGGGACACTTTCGTTAGTTCGATCAAGCGCGTTGGGGTTAGGCGACAATTGAATAGCAAGCGGCGAGTCAGTGGGAATGCTGTGAAGAGTATAGGCGAGACCAAACAACCCAAGTAGTAAAAGTGTATACCTACTGTCATCACAGACTAACAGGTAAGGTGTCTTTTCGCTATTGTCACTGCCTTTGAGTACTTGCGTCGCGGTATCAATTGCATTGCTTCTTTTATTGTGTGGCGACTTTGAATTTCTTTTCCTTTGGGGCTTTTTACGAATTTGCTTTTCGTGTTGGAATAACTTATGCGGCTTAGCTTCTGAAGGGTGTACTATAGAGGGCATTTAAACTGCAGAATGAACTCGGTTTCTTTGCTAGCTTTTAGCCTATAAAAGATTATTGTACACCCTTAACAATTTAGCTTTGATAATTTATTGAAAGCTTTAGGTTCCCGAGTGCTTGTTAAAAGACATATAATAATGTCAGCGGACATAAACATATTTGTGGCTTTGTGGATATCACTATAAACTTCTAATCTAGAACTTCTTTTTCTGAAGCCGGCATTTCTTTTTCAAGGTGCTAGTAGAAAACAGTGGCTTTCAAGAGTATCCGGATAGCAATCCTGAAGAAAAAAAGTTTTGTACTCAAATATATATATGCAAACTTGCCTGTAAAGGCATGAACAAAAAAGGTCTCTATTTTTTGGAAACAACGAACGCTTTATTGTGCAAGAAAAGAGTATATGGTCACCAGCAGTGTGAGTGCAGAACGATCAATGGTATCAAGAGTTAGTACGTGATTTGTCAAGGTTCTCTACTCCACACAAAAATACCAGGTCGATCTTTGCCCGGTAGTTTGCTGTGGGGGGTATCAGTAGCTATCTTTTGCTGCCAGTGTTTAGCCATCAATCACAGACCGACAAAACAGTGGTGAAGACGAACGGGCAATTTTCTCTGCCTGATATAGGCAATTTTCTTTACCGGATATAGGCACTTTTCTTTGTCCGATATATATATAGGCACTTGTCTTTGCCAGATATAAAGCAATTTTCTTTGCCAGATATATAGGCAATTTTCTTTGCCCGATATAGGCAATTTTCTTTGCCAGATATAGACGATTTTCTCTGCCAGATGTATATATTATAGGTAACTTTCCTTGCCGGGTATAGGTAATTTTTTTTGCCAGATATAAAGCAATTTTCTTAACCAGATATAGGCAATTTTCTTTACCACAGCTATAGGCAGTGTTCTTTTCTCGATATATATAGACAATTTTCTTTGTTGGATACGAGCAATGTTCGGCTTTACCAGACAAACAAACAAGAGCACTGACCGAACCTTAGAGGGGAGTAAAGAGAGATCAGTGGGTGCAGCAAATGAGTGTAAATATCAATGGAAGGTGCGTGAAAAGGAGTTTTACGATTCATTCCATGCACATTTTTCCCAGACAGTTCTGCGATATGATCAGATTAATGCATTATGGCTTAATATTACGCAATTAAGACTTCTTAATCCCTTGGTTACTGCAGACATTGCCAAAGATGGCTGCTAGTATGAACTAGTACTTGGTCACCTTTACCCTTACGGTCTCAACCGAGAGTCTACACCATAATAATTTCTTTGCTGCTAGTCATTTCCTTCAGTTTCTATCCCTGGGTGCCTTTCTCCTTCGAAACATTTAATTGGAAGTCGAAGGACCTATTTTTAAGAATAAAAGTGTTTGTTTTTTTGTTTTTTATTTGTTTTAAACAAGACTTCTTTGTCTTGTAATAAAAAGATATTCGGATTTTGATGCATGTACCCTACTGTACACTTTGGATGTTTTATTTGACATGTTTTCGTTCCACCAAAATGGGACACTGATTCTTATTTTCACGATGTGGATAAAAATGCCAGATCATCTAAGCAAATCGATCATTACAGTGACTGCTTAATACTTTTATCGGTCATATTCGTGCAGAACTTTGGAGCCAAGGCACTAACAAGTATGACTGCATGTATGCCAGGCCGTGCTCTTGGGACAAATTTGCTACCTGTCTTTTCTTGCCTTTTGAACTGATAGGCTCAGGCTGGCTTTGGCGGCTGAATAGGCGATCGAACGATATTGGGAGTGACAGTAAATTTACCTGCAGCACCTGTCCCAGTTCATCGATTTATTGACTGGCGGATCGAGTCTCTTGCCAAAATTGCAGGGTGTGTGTTAGAAGTCAGGACATTTGAATTTTCTTGAAGGGATCGAATTTATTATCTTTGACAAAACGAGTTTTGCGTTTGACGTAGGAAGAGTAAAGTTTATAAAGTGCTTTGTCTGTGGGATGTCTGTGCAAAGTACTGACACTTAATTAAAAGACATCTGATACTTTCTTCTAAGACAATATCTTCGAGAACCATGGGCAATAACAAACTCTTTCTTGTGTATTGTGTATTCTGAATTCCCATGATGTCATCAGCGCGCCTCCGTAGGATTGCATGGTTAATGGCTTGTTTTGCTTTCAGTCAAAGTTGCAATCGTTACTTTTGTGTATTACATTGAACCCTCGTTTCCATGTCCACAAATAAATCTGTTTTCTTAGAATAAAGAGTTGATTTGAGGGATTCAACCTAAACATTTAACAAAACAATTATATACAGATGATGGCCATAAACCTAGTTTTTGACCCCACTGCGGTCAAAGCACTCATCGATAAGTGGACGTTTCTGGTGGCTTGCACACAGTAAGTGCTCTGTTTACCTGGACAGCTGCTTAATGCCAGAACACGCTGGTTGATGAATGCTTGATTCTCCTTTTCTCAGACCCCTCTCTCTCTCTCTCTCTCTCTCTCTCTCTCTCTCTCTCTCTCTCTCTCTCTCTCTCTCTCTCTCAGTCTCTCTCTCTCTCTCTCAGTCTCTCTCTCTCTCTATCTGTGTCCCCTCCGCCCCGCCCCCCCCCCCCCCTTATTTTTCCTTCCTCTACCTTTTCTTCTACTCCTGTTTTCTCCTTTGTTTCTTCCCTCAGACCTCTCCACAAAGTCTTGATTCTCGACCTCGTCTAAACCTCTTGAGTTCGGACCTTCACACCTTTACAACACAGGCGATGTTCTTATGTGTACCCCACCCCTAACATACTCCCCCTCACAAGTTGACAATCAAACCACTTGAGCTAAACTGAAATCATTTTCAGCGTTTCGGGCTCTTCTGATAAGAATTATAAACCCATGTCCCGATATACAGACTTGCAGATTGAATAGAACCGCAGACGTTTTTGATAAAGGGAATACCGCACGGCGCTCTAAAGGTGTTAGCAAACTCACAAACTCACAGCTTGACTATTAACTTTACTTGAAGCGGTTCTAAAAAGAAGGTTGAATAATGTGGGCGTTGCGTTTTAACACCGCGATACTGATTTGAAAATGATAGGGTCTGTAGTAGGCCTACATGGCGATTTTATATCGATTATGGTGTTATGGAGTGCTCCCAGCTTGCTTGTTTTCAACAGTAAAAAGCGTTTGTTGACAAAGAATTGAACGCGTAGGGAGAAAACACAAAGAGGACATTGTGACAACCTTTATTTCTGAAGTAGTTATTGATTTTCCCTGAATCAGTATCAGCAGTAGGATGATTTAAAACCGTTTTACTACTTGGAAGGCAAACCTTGCGGACAATCTGAATTTTCATTTACGCTCAAGCTTCGTTTTCTGACATCAGGCCGTTAAGGGATTGTTCTTTCTAACCACCTCCTTGGTTCTCACGTAAAAATGAAATCAAACGACCCGTTCCAACGCTCTTTTCTATCCTTAGCGGATTATGACTTTATTCAGTTATTCTGCAGAAAAACAGAAATGCTGGAGAAAAACTGTTTGTTTCTGCAGCATTTCTGCAAATATGTCATCTTTCGCGAGAGCAACGTTTTTTTCTGCAGTAAAACAGTTTTACTGCAGTAAAATTGAAATCAAGAATGCTGCAGTAAAACGGTGATGTTGTTTTACTGGAGAAAAACTGTTTACACTTTTTCTTCAGCAGTTTGGCATTATTCAGTTATTCTGCAGAAAAACAGAAATGCTGGAGAAAAACTGTCTTTTCTGCAGCGTTTCTGCATAATGTCATCTTTCGCCGAAGCAACGGGTTTTTCTGGAGCAAAAAATTTTACTGCAGTAAAATTGAAATCAAGAATGCTGCAGTAAAACGGTGCTGTTGTTTTACTGCAGAAAACCTGTTTACACTTTTTCTGCAGCATTTTGCTGCAGAAAAGAACGGTTTTTCTCCAGCATTTGTCTTTTCTGCAGAATAACTGAATAAAGTCATAATCCGCTAAGGATACTTTTCCTCTGTTGCTCTCACTTGACACAGCGCTCGGCAAACATTACGACACCTCAAGTTGTTCAAAGGGCAGTCATAACCGTAACAGTGCACACTGTAAATCTCTGTGATTGTAAAGCACGGCAATTTGGGCGCTGAGAACCCTTTTTGTAGACATTTTACACAGTCCCTCGATCAATTCTCAGTGTCTGGCGGTTTTTTTATATATATTTTATTTTTATTTTTTCTTATTCACTGGACGTGGCAACCTTGGCAGATTCAGTTTGGTGTCTCTGACACGCGCATTAGTTTACAGGCGTGTTCTGCTGCGGTTTCTATTTGCTTCTGAAAACTTAAAATTTATACCATTTTTGGGCGCCGTTATGATGAAAAAAATACTTCACGTGGATTTTCAGATTAGGGTTATAGTCTTACGTGCCCCCCCCCCCCCTACCCTCCTCCAATCAACCCACCCGAACTGTGTAAGTACATATAATAGGCTATGATTCCACTAATGAAGACACTAGATATTATGTATTGGAGCATTAACAACTTATCGCACTTCAAAGTAATCGGCTTGCATGTGACGCGTGATCGACAGTGGGGTAAAACACAAGCAGTACTTGTGACATGCATTTGCATTTTAAGTCCTCTGCGCAGGCAGAACCACGAGGGCGGGGACGTAGCTCAGTTGGTAGCGCGCTGGCTTTGTAGCCAGTTGGTCGCTATCAGCGTGGGTTCGATCCCCACGTTCGGCGAGAGATTTATTTCTCGGAGTCAACTTTGTGCAGACTCTCTTCGGTGTCCGAACACCCCCGTGTGCACACATGCGCACGAAAAAGATCCCACGTTCACAGCGAAAGTCTCAGGGCTTGGAAAACACGAAGACACGCATGCATCATCTCTCATCTCTGATTATCATGATCGTATTTCGATACTTTGACAAGACAAACCCAATGCTGGTGTGTCGAAGAAGACAGCCACAGCGGGCTTGTTCGAATCAAAGTATCACACCATATCTTCAGCGTATTACCAATACCTGTCCCAATATAGACCAGTTGGTCTAAGAGGACGTTAAACCCTAATAGTCAGTCAGCAGAACCACGGGACAGAGATAAGACACACACTCGAAGGATCACTAGGTGAGACGTGAGATTTATGACGCACACACACACACACACACACACACACACACACACACAAGCGCGCGCGCGCGTATACTATTCTGTCGCTAGGTGAGACGTAAGCTTTATCACGCACACACACACACGCACACACTCTGCCATGGCGCACGCCAAGACAAGACGGAATGACATAGTCATTTATATGGCAGGTCGTCAGACATCGTCTCTGCTTGCCGAGGTTGTTCAGTTTTTAACTCTCTATGTAACCTCCCTAACTTTCTTTCTTTATTTGGTGTTTTACGTCGTTTTCAACCACGAAGGTTATATCGCGACGGGGGAAGGGTGGAGATGGGATAGAGCCACTTGTCAATTGTTTCTTGTTCACAAAAGCACTAATCAAAAATGTGCTCCAGGGGCTTGCAACGTAGTACAATATATTACCTTACTGGGAGAATGCAAGTTTCCAGTACAAAGGACTTAACATTTCTTACATACTGCTTGACTAAAATCTTTACAAACATTGACTAACCTCCCTAACTTATCCGCCGTTTAGACACGAAATTGATGTATGTCATTATTGTTCGAAGTCTCTGTGTTCGTAAGCGAAACCGTGAATTAAGAAAAGAAGATACGAAATGAATCATTATTTGCTTTAACGCTACGTCAAAATGTGAAAATAAGGATGACATATTCGCTTAACGTTAGTCCGTTCAGTGTCCCTTTTTTATTCCAGTAAGTCGATTTTAATCAATGTGAATTTCTAAAGCAGAACACTTTTGATTTAATACACGATTAAATGGATCTCTTAGTCTTATCCAAGATTGATTTTGCAGGTTATCGTTCCGAGTTTTGGTTTTCTGATAGAAGTAAGGGTTACAGGGGCAGTACGTACATTGTGTGGGAACCCTTCCAGTGGGCTTCTTAATTAAAACGACCCCAGCATACATATAAACTTTTCAAAATCATTTTGTGAGCCCCGACAATGTTTGTTTCATAGAGTTACGACAACACGTTATTCAACAGGTCACGGTATTTACCAAGTTGGTTTAATTCTTTCAGGAATTGTCTTTGACAAAACTGACGCGAGTGCGACTATGTTACTTTCCCTGTCCATGCAACTGACACTGAAGTGTCACCCATTTCTCACCCGCGTTATATCACTGCTATGACCATTCTCTCGCTCCCCTTTTTCATAACAGCCAGCGCCGTCGCCTGGTCGTCTTCAGAACTTGTTTTTATGTTTGCTACCTGTGAGGAATAGCTTTTGCCTGATACACTCTGTTCCGTAATTCCACCTGCCGCGAAACAAGGTGTAGATTGTGTATTGATCCCTGTGCAAATACCGAGCGCGTAGTCGTTTGGTACGAGGCGATTGGGTTCACTGGGCAGGTCACCTTTTAACTCATGGAAGCGTAACGGCGTTATTTGTGGGCAGCGATCATTCCTGGAGATTGTGTGTCTTGGAGATCCTGTTGTTCCGCTTGGCTCTGGTTTTAGGGGTATTGTAAACACAAGGGACTTATAGTTTCATTTTTCGTCTTACTTTCTTTTTATATTTAGTCAAGTTTTGACTAAATATTTTAACATCGAGGGGGAATCGAAACGAGGGTCGTGGTGTATGTGCGTGTGTCTGTGTGTCTGTGTGTCTGTGTGTGTGTGTGTGTGTGTGTGTGTAGAGCGATTCAGACTAAACTACTGGACCGATCTTTATGAAATTTGACATGAGAGTTCCTGGGTATGAAATCCCCGAACGTTTTTTTCATTTTTTTGATAAATGTCTTTGATGACGTCATATCCGGCTTTTCGTGAAAGTTGAGGCGGCACTGTCACGCCCTCATTTTTCAACCAAATTGGTTGAAATTTTGGTCAAGTAATCTTCGTCAAAGCCCGGACTTCGGTATTGCATTTCAGCTTGGTGGCTTAAAAATTAATTAATGACTTTGGTCATTAAAAATCTTAAAATTGTAAAAAAAAAAAAAATTTATAAAACGATCCAAATTTACGTTTATCTTATTCTCCATCATTTGCTGATTCCAAAAACATATAAATATGTTATATTCGGATTAAAAACAAGCTCTGAAAATTAAATATATAAAAATTATTATCAAAATTAAATTGTCCAAATCAATTTAAAAACACTTTCACCTTATTCCTTGTCGGTTCCTGATTCCAAAAACATATAGATATGATATGTTTGGATTAAAAACACGCTCAGAAAGTTAAAACAAAGAGAGGTACAGAAAAGCGTGCTATCCTTCTCAGCGCAACTACTACCCCGCTCTTCTTGTCAATTTCACTGCCTTTGCCATGAGCGGTGGACTGATGATGCTACGAGTATACGGTCTTGCTGAAAAATGGCATTGCGTTCAGTTTCATTCTGTGAGTTCGACAGCTACTTGACTAAATATTGTATTTTCGCCTTACACGACTTGTTTCGTCTTGTCGTTTGCTGTCTTGCTTCTGCGTGTCACTGTGACTTGGCCCGGCTTGTTGGTTCTTATTATCAGGTGTAACCAGCTTGCTTGTGTTTTCGGTGTCAATAAATCCGCAAATACACTGACCATCCCTTGAGCAGTTGAGAGCTTTGATAACTGGGTGTTGTAATACTGAGACGTGGTAAATGACGCCTTCGGCGCTCGCACACTGACACACAGTCTCACAGTCACACACACACGCACACACACACACACACACACACACACACACACACACAATCAGTGCTGATCAGTGCAATACTCTCATATCAATAAATCGAGCGATTGATTTTGTTGGGGAACATGTGTCACCACGACACCGCCGGGTTCCATGACGACGCTGTCTGTAACACAAGTCTGCAAGATTTGTGCCAGACGGTGTCGGTTTCCAATCTGTCGTCAATTTATTGGCCTTCCGCCGGCCCTCGGCACCCTGACAATAGAAATCACGACGGCTTTGCCAGGTGCACTGTTGTAAGCCTTAATCCATGACAAGTCCGCGAATTCGAATGTCTTGCATGACTGTCTTGTCTTTCTTTATGTCTTTCTAATGTTCGGGTTTTTTGTTGTTGTTGTTGTTGTTTTGTCTTACGCTCTTGTCAAGCGTACTTTTTTCTTGTTCAAGATAATGATAGAACTCATTGAGGAAAATGTGCTGCATCATTGTTGGCTGATATAGGCCCACTTTTGCGCTCGCGACACACTTAAATCCCCAAATAACGCCAATCTGCCCGTCTGTTTGTGTGTCTGTCTGTCTGCATGCTTGCTTGTCAGGTATTCTCTCTCTCTCTCTCTCTCTCTCTCTCTCTCTCTCTCTCTCTCTCTCTCGCTGAGCTTAAATACCTATTTCTTCTCGATCTCGCTTGTAACTCGCCACTATTTGGGGAGAAATAGCAGATAGAACATTTAACGATGGAAGTGAAACTGACTCATGAATCTGTGCATCATAGTGACCTGTGGTGTTATTTACATTGACTGTGTACATCAAATACGCGACGCTCTCTTGTACTTTCTCCACGCAGAGTCCCTGTCCTTACAACACACAGTAGCATTGACTAATACATTATTCAACCCAATGACAGGTTTGTGCAATAGGATTTTTGTCCTCGGGATAAATTCTTCTTGGCTTCAGTAACACCACCATTGCAGTATTTGACGTTGAACCTTTTTCAGTAATTATATACAAGCGTTCACTATCATATAAACATAAAATTACATACAAGCGTTTCTGACACTGGAACATAACCGTAGATGCGTGTCACGCTCTTGTAATAATACAGCCTACAATGATGTCATCGTATACTCGTAGCTTCCAGTACGCTTGCTTTTTCAAGGATTTCCAATCATGAAATTCCACAGGCTAAAATGACGTCTTGTCTTTCATCATACATATGTAGTTTCAAGTAGGCTTTCTTTTTCGAGTACTGCACCATGTGTACCTACCCCACAGAAGGCGTGAGCATTGTTGTGTGTTAGGTCAACAACTTAGCATTGTGTCAACACAGAAAGTAGGTAATGTCTCCACTTACCGACAAAGGAACAGGCAGACCTGACTGCTTCCATTTTGTTTAGTGCTGTGGGGGAAATAGGTACGGTTTGACACTCTGACACGAAGGTTGCGAATACTCACAGGTTGAAAACAAATAGTAAAAGGAAAAGCTTGTGTCTGCGTTCATAAATGACATAACGCGTGCTTGAAAAATAATGGAGCCAGGCATTTCAGTGCTATGAAAGACTGTCGCAGAAAGGAGAAGCCCTTCAGGCATTTATTTTCGTAAGCATGCAGGAACCAGGCCATTAGAAGAAAGAGAGAGGGAGAGACTAAACGGAAACGCTTATTCTAAGCTAATCAGTTTTGCATAAAAGGAGAGCTTGTACGTCCGTCTGTTTTGAATACTGACATTACAAACGGAAACGGACGTTCTAAAAGACACAGAGCCATGTCCCGAAATTAACAGGAAACAGTAACCAGTACTGAACATACAGATAACTTCAACAGCCATGACTTATCTTCCATGCCTATTTCTTTCTTCAACACCTAACTTACATCGGTCTCCGATAGCAATATCTGCTGAAAAGACGACACAAAACAATAACCAATCAACCAATCATTCAACACCTCAGAAACGCGCCTCATGGTTCAATTTTACTGACATGCATTTCCCCCCCACCTTGTGTTTTGCAGAATGGCCTACTACGACTCACCCGCGATAGTCCGCACGCGCAGTGCCACGCCCATGACACCTGAGATGTCCAAGATCCTGCCCTACGTGACGGACAAGACCGTCTCCCGCCACCTGGGCAGCTACGGCAAGAGCATGGACCTCGGGCACGCCCGCTCCTACTTCAACCCCGCCATGTGAGTGCACGTCAAGATTGATGATGAAATCGTTTATTTAACGTCACTCGGTGAAACAAAAATTGGCGTCATGACCGAGCTGTACTTGTTTGTTTGTTTGTTTGTTTGGTTTGTTTGTCCATAATGACACTTAGATCCCAGGTCCCCAGGCCTCTTTTGTTTATGGTGTAAAATGCGAAAATATCTTAGCAATTTTTGTTCACGAAATCTACTTTCTATTTCAAATTACATATGTCTATTACTTCGTGTAGGGCTGTCTGTATAATACTGCACCCCGTCCAAAGTAAGCAGTCGAGATAACAAAATTGTCCTTGTTGTCCCGTGCAGGCGCACCGTGTACTCTCGCTACAGCCCCAACGACTGGAGCCTGTCCAACTCCATGAACTTCTCCCTGTCCGACAAGGAGCGATCCTTCGCCGAGAGGCTGCGAGCTGATGCCTGGAGGGCCGTCAAAGAGACTGACGCCCGCACACGCAACAGGCAGAATGACGTCACCAAGCGCCTCGGTAAGCACCATGACGTCATAGTATCTATGAAATAATTATGGGCCTTCATGAGTCAGTTCTAGCTTTGAGAAGTAGTCAAAAGAGAACAGATTTGTCTTTTTGTTGTTGTGATTTTAGGGCTGGTGTTAATGAACAATTGAAGGGGAACGACAATTCAAGGGAGACGCCAGTTCAAAGTAGCAAGTCGTAATATCTGTAGATTGCTTGTTGTCACAAGTCAATTTGGTTGATTCGTAATGTTAAATCAGAGGGATGTTTGCAGAAATTTGTGCATGTGGCCAAAAGAAAATGGTGCTGTTAAAAGCAGTTTTTTACAAAGAAAGTTTAATTAATGTTTGAATTTTTATTACTTTAGTTTAACTGCAATGTGGCATGGATGCTATCGAATTGTTTACGTCCAACAATGTTGTTTTGGGTTTAGTTTGTTGCTCTTGGGTGTCGTCTGAGATATATTTTGAGTCCACTACTCTGATTGTTTTCTTCCCACTGGTGTATTTGTTAGGCGAGAGAGTGCATGACATAGCCTTTTGGAAGAGCGAACTTAACAACGAGATCGGTGCAATGGAGAACGAAATAAACGACCTGAAGGTACTGACGTCACCACCTTCTATGAGTATCACGCTCTCCTGGTCTTGTCTTTATAACGAGACATTTTTGCGGTTTGGGTAACCCCCTATATGTAATCAACTACTTGCTCGTTGGTGACTACATGGGTAATGTTCAAGAATAGTGTCCCGAATTCAAGGAAGCTGTTGCCAGTGAACTTTTCCGACAAAAAAACTCCAATAACAGTGTGTTGAAACGGAGGTAAAATCATGGAAGAGTTGATTTGGGACACTTTTCTTGAACTTGCCACAAATACTTTGTACTCTTTCAAATGGTGGCGGAATCCAGCACTGCTTCTGCTTTCAGTAGTCCGAGACTTCTGTTGCAAAGCTTGTAAACCAATATTGACATGACCTGATCAGAGCTTCCATCTAGTTTAGGATTCATCTTCTCTTACAACTTCCTTTCCATTTGGACTGCTTCGGGTTGTTTCAAAAGCCTGTCTTGGCATTGCATCGCGTTGGCTCAGAAGCCCGTTCTTTTGTAACGCTGACTGATTTGTGTACTGCCCTTCAAGAACACTTAAAGGGACAAATGCACGAAAGCAAAATCACTTTCAAGAGAGAGTAAAAATCATTCCAAAATTCCAATAATAATATAACACACCAAAACAGGTAATCGGAAAGAAAAGGGGAAAAAAGGAAAATCTGATCGGGAGAAAAAAGGAGGAACCTGACTCATCTAAAGACAGAGGTGAAATACGGCTAAGACGTAACATAGAAAATGTGTTCTTCCACGGTAGCTTATCGGGTCATGTCAGTAGAGGATTGCAACACCTTTTCCTGTCTCATTCAGGCGAGAGGGTGTACGATATCTCTTTCTGGAAGAGCGAGCTCAACAATGAGGTCAATGCTATGGCCACGGAAATCGAGAATCTGAAGGTAATACTCACATTATCAATCGTTCTATACAGTTGACTGCCTGCAAAATTAAATTTGTAAAAATCTGATTTAAAAAACCCATAGATACAAGTAAAAGCAAACAGGCAAAAAACGAAGAAAATGTACTCCAGGGGAGGGATCATCTTAATGCAAGTTAGAGTATTGATGCGGTGTGATGTCATGGAGACGTACATGATACGTAGTATATGGCAGTCAATGGGATTAAAGAAATACGGTTCCTAGAAAGTACATCCAGAAATAAAATTCTGTTTCTTTTGCTTGAAGTTGCTTGAGAATACTTGAAAGATAGTTAAGGTTCAAAAAGAGGATTGGTGCTTTTAAAACACACACACACCAAAGAAATAAAAGACTGTTTCGTGGATTGAAAAGCATTCTCTTCTGAAAGAAGTGAGAAGATCATTCGAGAAAGCTGTGGTTACAAAAATAACGTCAGAAAAGTTCCACAAACAAAATAATTAGGAACACAAATTATTAAGATATCTTCTAAAAGTTCAGGGGAATATAATTCAAATCCTCCAGAACGCTGTACGTATGTTACGCGTGATTGTTCTGAAAAGTGACTATTACATGATTGTTCTGAAAGTCTACTATTTATTTCATCGTAATCATGTAAGCCCTCACACGTGATTGTTCTGAAAGCTTACTAATTTACATGATTGTTCTGAAACTCTACTAAAGGTAAACTTGCTTCACCCGTGAAATGTTGTCAGATATGGAACAATATGTATACCCCTGCCCAACGAAGTTGGAGGGGGGTATACTGGATTCACTTTGTCCATCTGTCTGTGTGTATGTCTGTAAGTATATGGAACAATATTTTGATACAATAATACTAAATCTTAAGTGATATTGATATTTATACCCCAGCCCAATTAAGTTGGAGGGGGTATACTGGATTCACTTTGTCCGTCTGTCTGTGTGTATGTCTGTATGTAAATGGAACTCTATTTTGATACAATGATACTAAATCTTAAGTGAAATTGATATTTATACCCCCGCCCAATGAATACAAACTCAACAAGTAATACGTTTCATACATTGAACATGATTGTCTTCTTTATTGTTCTCAACTCAAAATTGAAATTAAATGTTCAAAGACAAAAATTATTTATAATCTTCAAAAATGTAATGATTCTTCTTGAGTATTCCCAACTCAAAATTCAAGTTACAGGTTCAAAGGGACACATAGAAACTTTTGAATTTTCCTCTTTGCCATGCTTAGGTGGCTAGGTCACCAAAATGGATCGAAAGGCATGGCAAAGAGGGAAAATGGAAGCTACTTTTTGCCCCTTTAAAGACGAAAGGCACAACAAATAATTTTCACAAATGAAACTTTTTTTTTTAAACTAAAAATTCAAGTGGAGAGGGGATGAGAGACGTGAGGAGATGTCCGGGGTTGCGAGATGGGTGGGGAGTCTGGGCTATAAAGTTCTTGCACGCGAGACAATATACTTCTTTTGTGTGTGTGTGTGTGTGTGTGTGGGTATTTTGTTATCAACTCTCTCTCTCTCTCTCTCTCTCTCTCTCTCTCTCTCTCTCTCTCTCTCTCTCTCTCTCTCTCTCTCTCTCTCTCTCTCTCTCTCTCTCTCTCTCAATCTCTCTCTCTCTGAATATTTTTGTCATCCTAAATGTTAGGGGGGGGGGGGGGGCAAAAAGACATGTTTGCCCCCCCCCCACCCCAGAAACAGCTGCCCCCCGCCCCCCGTTTCCGACGCCAGTGCACTGAGTACTTACGCACACACACACCACACATACACACACATGAAAGCTAAATTTATTAGCACATCTGTTTTCAGTGACACTTTTTTTTTTATTCCACAGCAACCACCAGGGGTAGGGTTATACATTATTGTTTGTTTGTTTATTTGTTGCTTAACGTCCAGCCGACTACGCAGAGCCATATCAGGACGAGGAAGGGGGGGATGAAGGGGGCCACTTGTCAAGCGATTCCTGTTTACAAATGCACTAACCCATTACTTGTGTCCCAGCAGGCTTTAGTAAAACTAAATTAATACCTACTGGAAGATTACCAGTTTCCAGTATGTTAAAATAGGCTTAACCTATCTACTGCTGGACTTACATCAGAACACTAACAGATTAAACTATACATGAATCGCGAGACAAGCGGCAAGAGAAGAGATTTTTGGAAAAAATACAGGTGAATGAGCATGAAGGCAGAAAAAAGAAAAGAATTCATGAAGAAAAAGAGAGCATGACAGGAAAGAGGAACCAAAAATCTACCTAACAGCAAACTAGAAAGCTCTTGCGGTTCCAAAAACAGGAGGGGCTTTTAATTTCATAACCGCAGTGCCCCACTGCGGGATTATACATTATTATTGTTCCATATCTGACAACATTTCACGGGTGAAGTAAGTTTACCTTTAGTAGAGTTTCAGAACAATCATGTAAATTAGTAAGCTTTCAGAACAATCACGTATGAGGGCTTACATGATTACGATGAAATAAATAGTAGAATTTCAGAACAATCATGTAATAGTGACTTTTCAGAACAATCACGCGTAACATACGTAAACTGCTTACATATTCGAAGTCAATTGATTGCATATATATATATATATATATAGATATCTTACTTTTCTCCTCTCGCTTCTGCTGTTCGAACAGCTCAGTCTCGAACGAAGGCTTTAAACTAAGCAGTTTCTGTCCTCTTATATTCTCTTTTGTTTCTTTGTAACCTTTCATTTAGATGTAGACCTATATATGTAACTTATATATTGGACTTGCCTGGTCTTTTCGTGTTGTCTGTTTTACGAAACAGTTGCTGCACATGTATCCATTTATTTCTGCACGTTCATTTGCATGCATCACTGATGTGAAGCGTGAAATATTTGTATATATTGTATGTTGGTCAAACGTTCAGCTGAAAACTAATTGGTCATCGTAACAGTTTTAAGTAAAAATAGTTTGCACAAAATCTATCCATATGTCGATTTGACATTATTCTCAAACTTTTTCCTGTCCGGTAATTTTAACTTTTACAGCGGTACTTCCAGGAATTCTTTACGTGGAGATTAAAAGAAGATACAGATAAAATGTACCTGTGTAAGAATACTCACAACGGGCGCAGTCGAAGGCGTGTGCTCAGTCAAGAACCACGAATGACTTAGACCTTTAATCATTATTAACCAGGGGATTGCTGTAATTCTGTAAGCAGTATAAGGTTTTTGTTTTTAAATACTGAGATCACATCCATACTTTCGCAAATAAACCGCTGAAAAATAAACACACCCATATATGTCTGTAGTATGTTTTAACTTTTTAAATTAACAAGCCAGGTGGAAAATGTATGTTCTAATCTAACTGTTTAAATTATTAAGCCTGTTGGACATTTTCCTTGACAATAAAGATACGTACATTGAAATAAAATGTTTGCGGCAATCTCCCTATGTAGCCCCGTGTCGAGGTCCGCCGTCACACTATAATGAATAAATAAAAAATAAAAAAAAGGTTCACTCTTTTTTCAACATGTGACGTCACTTCCACGGGGCTATTTCGGGAGATGGCCATGTTATTGTGAATACGAGCCAAAAAAAAATGTTTCTGTTTGTCCCACAATTAGATAATAAAGTTGTATTAAATTGAATTGAATTGAACCCTCCACCTCTTGTGTACCAGGAGTACAAACAAACGTGCGAGAAGGCTCTGGCTGATACGGCCAACCCCCTGCACATCGCGGAGGAGTGCCTGATGAACCGCGAGAAGCGTCAGGGCATCGACCTGGTCAACGACGACGTGGAGAAGTCGCTGATCAAGGAGGTGGACATCATCAAGAGGTGCCAGGCCAAGATGAAGAAGGTTCTGGACAAGGCCTACGTGCAGCTCAAGTGAGTCCCACCATCAGGGTCACCGAGCTTCAACTCGATGTTAAAAAGTTCATCACTCAAGCCGAGTAGTAGTCAACGAGAACTAAAGGAAACTACCTTCAATCATTTCTGATGATTGCTATTACTCAAGGGTAGTGGTGGTCAATTCGAAACAGTAAAGTTGATTACTCAAGGGTTTTGAACTCAATACCGACAAGTTCATAACTCAATGGTAGTGGTAGTAAACTCGACACCGAAAAGTTCATTACTCAAGGGTAGTGGCATCAGTGGTGTCAGTCTGTGTCCTTGTCAAGTTAATTTACGAGTCTCGGTTAGCTTTGGATTTAGGTTTGTTTGAGGTCCTTGACATCCATAAGAAGCTGTTAACCAGCTTATACCGAGTTCTCATGATAAATATGGATCGATTTCTGCCTTAGCTGAGGCTGGAATGGTCAATGATCTGGATTCGGCTTCACCTACGATGGAGATTCTGGGGTCCTCTATTCAAGACCATTCAGTTTGCTTAGCTGAGTTCGTTGGGGTAAGGTAATTGCCTGCATCACCTCAGCTTAGCCCATTAGAAAAGTCTGTTGAACACGGCTTTCAGGATAAGACAACTTTTGGGGGGACCTTCAAGCCGAGAACTTCCTAAAAATATCTTCAATTTTCCCAAACTTGTATGGCCATTTCTGCCCCCCGAAAATCCTATCAACATGTGTATGAGATGAGTGATATGAGACGTACATGACTGTCCCGCAGGATGGACCGCGCCGCCCAGCACGCCCTGGAGATCGACGCCAAGGACAAGCACCACGCACAGGGGCTTGATGACCGCATGCAGCAGCTGAGAAACGGCTCCGCTGGCGTCGGATACATCCCCGGCATCGAGAGCATCGACAACACGTGAGTCATCTTTAACCTTGTTGAAGACTGGGGCTGACATTTCTTGCAAAGCGTTTATTTGGTTAACAGGTCAAGGAACACTACAGTACGTGCTGACTTTGAACCATTTCTTTACCTGCATGGAGAGGCGATTCCGTAAGCAGAGACCTCAAAAGAGACACTTAAAAAAATCTGTGAACAAGTTTAGTCCATGCTGATGATTATTCCAGATGTATTGTCCCACAAAATAAAATGCTACTGCAGAAATAGAACCTGCTTATTCCACTCGGATCAATATCCATCTAAACCCGCTTCAATTTCTCCATAGCATGTCCATCCCAGAGTCGTGGGCCCGCTACACACAGGAAAACATCGCCCGGTCACAGAAGGAGCGCGCTGCCTCGGAACGCCTGCGCGGAGAGATCGACAGCACCCTGCGCCACTGCGCCAACGAGATGTGGAACAACTTCAACTCCGTCAACAACTCTTTCAACACCAGGATCCGGGAGACCACAGACGCCAGGAACAAACTACAGGCTCACCTCCAGAAGGTGCGTGTTGTAGGAAGATGTGCGAGTGGGTGAGGGAGGGGGAGGGCCGGGGAAAGTGAGAGAGAGAGACACACACATACACACACACACACACACACACACACACACACACACACACACACACACACACACACAAGGGGACACACAGACAGACAGACACGGATGTTGGGAGAGAGAGACACACACACACACACACACACACACACACACACACACACACACACACACACACACACACACACACACACACATAGAAAAGGGGATAGACAGACAAACAGACAGACAGACACGGATGTTGGGAGTCAAGATTGACACAAGGGAGGACAAGAAGGCCTGGAACGAAGACAGGCGCCAGCATTTTGTTAGGGTTAGTGCCCGAACTGTCTCAGCTTAAACTTCAACACGTGCGAGGTCAAAAACTGTATGTTTTGCGTGTGTGTGTTCGTGCAGACGATGCAAGAGATCTTCGACATGGAGCGCAACATCAACCTGCTGCGCAAGGCCATCCTGGACAAGGAGCTGCCCATGAAGGTCGCACAGACACGCCTGGACGAGCGCACACGTCGCATCAACGTCGAGCTCTGCCACGACCCCGTCATGAAGTCGTGAGTATACACACTCTACCCTTTTAACAGAATTTTCGTACTCACTGGTTAGGATAATTGGAACAAAATCCCTTCTTCAAATGTTTGACGCTTTGGCAATACACTCGCAGTTGAAGTGGTCGTTTTATGTGGACTGTAGACCCTTTTTTGTCACTTTGTAAGAAGATACATTTGAGAGCAGTAAAGAAGATATTGTCTTCAGATTTTAACTTTAGGCCTAAAAATAAATCAGTGTTTCAGGTTCCCCAAGCGATGACTTTTTTCCTCCATACCCTAAAACTTTAAACCCCCCCCCCCCCCCCCCCCCCCTTCCCCCTTCAAAAAAATGACAAAACTCGAATTAGCAACTAACTTTTCCCCTTCATCTAGGATACACAGCTCGCACGAGTTGCGGCACAAAAAGAAATGTCACCGACTTACCGACCTAATCTTTTTTTGCTTTGCCATCTGAAACTTTTTGTTTTGCCTTACATTATTTAACACTGCAGGCTGTATAACTTTTACCTCACACCCTTCAACCCAAGACGCTGAGCCTTAAAGGGCAGCTGTCGGGTTGTGGCTCTCAAAATCTGTTCCTTAGAATGAGTTATCATGTAACTGAAACTATACTTAAAAGTTACTTGGTGATTTTGACAGCTTGATAACACAAGTCCGAAGACTTTAGACATGCTACAATGTCTTTAATCGAAGAAAGTTTGCATTCTTGGCCGAGTCAATGCAGCCCGCTCGAAAATTACTTCCCTTGGACGCGTGACGTCAGCCGCGGAATCGGCCGAGTTGAACGGTGCTCAGGAATTTCAGGAATTTTACGCCGCTTGGAACCTTTCTCTTTATGCCGTGTAATGGGCGCAATCGGGTTGTCTAGTCAAGCCCTCAAGCATACTTAACGGGTAGGTGAAGAGAAACTTAGGATGGGGTGACTTCTCCCAGGCCAAAATTTCGCAGTAAAAAACGGAGTTCATAACATGTCTTCCGTCCCCCTCCTGCTTTTGTTCCACTTGAACCCTGTTTTTGTTCAACTTATTGGCAGATATTGTCACGCGTCGAGGAACACAAACACACACACACAAACACACTCACACACAGACACAGACACACAGACACACACACACACACACACACACACACACACACACGTGTTATCACACATATACACAGACACACAGACACATACGTGTTATCACACACACACACACACACACACACACACACACACACACACACACACACACACACACACACACACGATAACCATCACAAACACAGTTTGACAAATTCATCTTTGATTTTTTGCGGCCGAACCCCCCTCCCCCATTTTCCACACTAGATCCACTGTTTCATCTTTGTCTCCGTCTCTCTTCCCTTTATCTTATCTCGTCTATCTACTTGAGTGAGTAACTGAAGATGTATTATCATCATCTCTTTCCTAGATTTTCCCACCGACAGAGTTGACTTTTGTCTTGAATTCAGTACCTCACACGTACACGGTAATTGGTGTGACACCTCAAGCGGACCTTCTTCATAAGTGTACAGTGTCTGCTGACAAGGGACACGAGGGTCTGTGGTTGAGCAACTTTATGGTTTAACCGGGTGGACTGGAGGAGTAGCAACAGCATGTGAACCACTTTAGAAATGACTTGTAAAGGTTGAAGTCGGTCAGATCAAAGAAGAGAAAATGGGAACGTGGGTCTTGAGAAGATACCACCATCCTAATACTTTACTTTGTGCAAGAATCAATCACGCGTACAGCATTACAGATGTCCAGCTGTAGTCTACATTGTACTGTAAACTTCACAGCGGCCTTATCGGCTTCCTCGAGTGACGTCACAGCAAGGCTAACGCTGCGGCGTCTTTAATAGTATTTTAATAGTATTTTTGTCCTTATGTTAACTCACCCATCACCCCCCCCCCCCCCCCCTCCCCCTTCCCCCCATTTCCCATAGTAAAGAAATGTATGTAATTACTTTGTGTGTTTTATTATTATTATTATTATTATTATTATTATTATTATTTATTATTATTATTATTGTTGAATTGTTTCTTGTATTGTTTTTGCTCTCCCTCACCCCTCAACTCCCTTTTCTGTACATAGCCTGATTTCTTTTTGTTTTAGTTCCTTTTATTTGGTGTTGAATGAAATGTGTTTTTATTGTGTTTTTTAATTTTCCATGTACCCTCACGGGGTTTTATCGGAATAAAACTTGACTTGACTTGACTTGACTCTTGTGCTGACAGAGTTGTCGGTCGCGGATTTTGAGTCGTTTCGGCCTGCCAACTGCTTCGTTATTTTGCGGATTGTGAGAACTAGCAGAAAGTTTCACGCATTTTAATGGTTTCAAACTAATGATGAAAGTGTCTTCTTCTGGACCAAATCAACAGTCTTTAGTTGAATCAACTCGGAAAACTCTTAAACGCGTTTTTGCACGCGACTCCGCGCATTTTTGAGACCAGGCAACCCGACAGCTGCCCTTTAATTCCCTCTTTTCTCTATCCCTTTTCCAGGCTGCAGCGCGAGGTGGCTGAGATACGCGAGTCTGTGAGGATCCTCAAGGACCGTCTCAAGTCCTCCGAGCTCAGCTTGGCCCGCCTGATGAAGACCAAGGCTACTCTGGAGCACGACATCAGCGTCAAGGACAACTCCCTCAGGATCGACAGCTCCTTCTGCATGGGCATGAGGAAAGGCTTCCCCATGGACCCCAAGGTGGGCCCCATCTTCCAGATGCCAATCTGCTAGTCGCCCCAAGCCTGACAGCAGTTTAGTTAGTTTCAGAAAAAAAACAAAGAAGAGACACGATTTCGATTCCCCTCCCTACAGTACAGTCATACCATTTTGTGTGAGTGTCTATTGTTCTGTGGGCTTTTTTTTTTAACGTTTTTTAACGTTTTTTTAAAACGTTTTTTGTCTATGTCCTGTGAGCAGATTTACAAACAACTGGGACATTTTTTTTAACTGAAACATCAGTATTGTATTTTTCGTGAATTTTGTGTCTTGTGCTTGGTCTGTTGCCAGCAAAGTTTACTTGTGCTAAGTAAGCGAAATGTTAAAATGCGAGATACATGAAGATGATTTTCCTATTTGTCGTTTGCTACTTTTCTATCTATATGTGAAATTAAACTAATTTTATTTCTTGGAAAACGTGTTTCGCAATCGTTTTTTTTTTTTGGTCTCATCACTGGAGTTGCATTCCTCAACATTTCTCTCTTTCCGATTTCATTCTTACATGTGAACAGGTCTTTAATAAACAGCCTCTTTCGAGAGATATTCACCACAAACGAGCTTTCAAGAGTCAAACAGATTTAAAAGCGATGCTTCTTCATTGCATTTATGCGACGGGCGCAGTGGCGTGGTGGTAAGACGTCGGCCTCCTAATCGGGAGGTCGTGAGATCGAATCCCGGTCGCTGCCGTCTGGTGGGTTAAGAGTGGAGATTTTTCCGATCTCCCAGGTCAACTTATGTGCAGACCTGCTAGTGACTTAACCCCCTTCGTGTGTACACGCAAGCACAAGACCAAATGCGCACGGAAAAGATCCTGTAATCCATGTCAGAGTTCGGTGGGTTATAGAAACACGAAAATACCCAGCATGCTTCCTCCGAAAGCGGCGTATGGCTGCCTAAATGGCGGGGTAAAAACGGTCATACACGTAAAATTTCAGCCCACGAACGCAGAAGAAGAAGAAGAAGATTGCATTTATGCACCTTGCCTGTTCATGCTTAGGTCCCGAGTTTGTTATCAGTCACATTTTTTTAAACTTTTTTTTTAAACAATATGTGTTGCCTTTTACAAGTATGTGATGTGTGAGCATGTCTGTGATATAATATGGTGTGTTCCTTTGCTTTAAAGAAGAGTCACACATAATCCAGCATTCGATCGTATCAGTAGCGCCGGTGTTCAAGCAGTATTCAATACATATCCACTGAAGAATTTTCAGACAAAAATGTTCGGCGACAACTTGACACGTATACAGAAGAGCTCGGATGACGCATTTAGACGAGTGGAGGTAGTAGTTTGCTTTGCAGAGTGGTACTATATGGGCGATCTATCTTTTTTACTTGGAAACTGCCTTGGGAAAGTTCGCTCACGTAAAACCTAGAACTGTTACATTTCCAACCACTTCTTTTCCTCCTTTATTTAACATCACTGAAAGAAAAAGTAACGAGTTCTTTTGGGGGCGAATTTTCCACAATCCAGTTTCCTCTTTCGTGCTACTTTTGTTTTCTCCTTCCACTGGCAAACTTCTTTGCTTGTTACATGCTGGCATCAAAGACTTTGACAGCCTTATCAGTATTATTACAACATTTGTCTTCGTTTTGTACATACTTTTGTTTCAAAGCATTGCGTAATAATTATGCTCGTGTATATCAAATAATGTGACTTTTATACAATGACAATATATACCGTATACACATTGATGTCCAAACTTTTTTGTCAGCGTTTCGCCGCCATCGGTAGTCTCACACAAATCTTTTTGTCCCTGGAATAATATTGATGATGCGTTTGTTATTTATTCTAGTTTCGCAGTGTCAGTGTCTGATCTCTACGTGGTTTGCAAATGTGTCCATCATTATCTCGCACTCACACGGTTGAAATAAAGTCTACAAGTCTAATGGATCTGTTTTATTTGTGTGAATGCCCCTTTAAGGCGGCGCATGGCGTGAACAATTTATAAAAAACATAACTCCGTAAATGCATCTTGATAAAAGTTGGCAAACAACTGTAAATAACTAAGATGAGCCTGTATACAAAATTTTAGAAAAATATTTGCAAAGGTTCCAAATTAATGACCAAAACATGTCATGTCCCCACTGATTTCTTTAAGAAAAATTGTGTTGACTGACTGAAGCTTTGTGCAGGGACCTATAGGTCTATGCTTTGTGGTATAAGAGCAAACAACGCGCATTTAACAACACAATAAAACTATTTGTGCTCCTCTCTTACACATGTATGTAATCGTGTTTCACACTAAAAAAAAAACACGAAATTTCTCAAGAAGCTTTGTTTAGTCATCTTTATCACACATAGAGTGTTCCGTTTGCTTCTGTCGCATTAAATCAGCCATGTTTACATCAGAGTACCAAATGTCAAAGGCATTGCAAAATGAATGTGTGTTTAGACGAGGAGGCAAAAATCCTCACTTTGAAAAAATCGTCATTCACTCATACTTTGCTTAATCTTTGCATACAAACTTATCTTAGTTATGCATATTAGCGTGCCGTCTTTCACAAAGATGCATTGGTAAACACCGTAGACATGGTTTTAACTTTTTTTTCTTCTAAATTGTTCACACCATTAGCCCGCTTGGTGTTTGTCGCATGCAACTTTCTGTGCTTCTATTATATCTTCTAAAAGATGATTCTCTCTGTCTGTTTGTGCCCGAGACTGAGTCTCTCTCTCTCTCTCTCTCTCTCTCTCTCTCTCTCTCTCTCTCTCTCTCTCTCTCTCTCTCTCTCTCTCTCTCTCTCTCTAAAATTGCCAGAAACCATAAATGAGACCCGTCTTGGATGCACGTCTCTAAAAGCAAAAGTGAGAAAAGTGTGTGATGTCTACAGCCGAAAACCTCGAAAAATCTGGCGAAGAGCGGCTAATGATTCTGAACTGTTGAAAACCGCCGGCCTGTGGAAGAATAGCCTGACTGCTCAACGATGAAAATGTGATCAATTTGAGTTAGGGAGAGAAAATGACTTCCTCAGAACCACCAAACACAAACTGAAAGCCAGTTATTAGCATGAAACAAAAGAGTTGTCCAAATGTGACGGTAAAGCAATAATGATGAAAATGATGACGATGATACAGTAAAATCCCCAGCAAACGCCTCCCCCCCCACCCCCCCTCCGCACAGATTTCGGGTAAAAGTAGGGGGTGGGCGTTTGCTAGGTATCCACCCCTTTGCAAGATAACGTGTCATCACATTTTCACGAGAGAAATAAAGTGGTACAACCATGTGATTTATGCAATTTTAATGAAAATTAAACACACCGTTTGTTTACACAAATAAATCTGTGCTAGAAAAAAAGAAGAAAAAAAAGAACACAAGTGACCTTGATTCTTCTCATTCTCGGACTAACGTCAGCACAAACACAGTTTCTTCTCTTGTTTGGAGATCTGGTAGGGTTGATGATCGTGGGCTCATTATAGTCCTTCGAAGTCAACATCATCGTCTTCACTGTCGTCTCCACTCTCAGCTTCTTCTGGAAGAAAACTCGCGGGCACATACCGAAACATTGTCTGCAGCTTCGTTTTCAAGATATTTAAATTTTAGTTTGTACGAGCGTATGTCACTGTAAAGGATTTGTGCTTCGGCATGGCTGAACATAGAGAAGTGTTAAACACTCATTAAAAAACGTCACTCAACGACTTCACTGTGGGACATGACGTAATTTTATCCCCCCCCCACCCAAAAAAAGGATAACCATCGAACAGTGTGCACCAATCGTAGATATAGGAGGCCGACTGTCCTAAAACTTGTTTTCTTTAAACCGGGGTGGGCGTTTGCTAGGTTGACCCCTCTGCACAACTTTTGGCCAAAAGTGGGGGGTGGGCGTTTGCTAGGGATTTTACGGGTAATGATATTCACGAGTGACGTAAAATGACAAACACTGCACCCCAACCCCTAAATTTTGTTTAACTATCAGCAAGCAAACAAACAAACAAACGAACACACAAAACACAATTGCACCCGGAAATGTGCTCATCGTTGACAGAAATTGATGTGATTCATATTTCCGTTGAACTCACGAGTTTGCGTGCATGCCTGTCGTCTGCTTGGTTGTATAGATAGATCATTTGAGTTACTTTGGTACTTCGTTTTGGCCATTTATGTCAGGCAATTTTCAATCAGTGTTTGTTGTTTTTCTGTAAAATGGTGCCCAGCACCGGGATCATTATGATTTTTTAACTAGGCCTACAATATTTTTTTGGAAAAGGCAAATTAATTATTTCACAGTGTAAATGTGCCCCTTTGCGAAGCCTCACCAAGCACGTGAAATCCTGTCTGACCACCCGGGTGGCTGCATGCGGACCTCCTGCATTCGGTGGATCTGTTTCTACATTCTCGAACAGCAACACATTGTCGGATATGCTTATACTCCGCGTACACAAACTGACAAGAAAATGAGATGTCAGGGTTATGTCATCGATCTTCATGGAGTCATATTCTTGCCGACTGAACTGGGCGTGAGGCATGCATGCAAATTTGTTCTTCATAAAAACTACTAAGAGGTCTATTGCCCCCCTTGAGAAATGCTTACTTCTCTTACCCTTCAAGCCTTGAAAGATAAAGTCGTCTGCTGATCTCTGTCAGCTGATCTCTGTCTCTCTCTCTCTCTCTCTCTCTCTCTCTCTCTCTGGCTTGATCATCATATTACAAATGTGCTCTGACATCGGAGAAGGTGGGTTTTTGTCTCGTTTATTTTATTTTTATTTGTACTAATGCTTACTTTAAAGTAAAACAAGTCGCGTAAGGCGAAAATACAATATTTAGTCAAGTAGCTGTCAAACTCACAGAATGAAACTGAACGCAATGCAACGCAGCAAGACCGTATACTCGTAGCATCGTCAGTCCACCGCTCATGGCAAAGGCAGTGAAATTGACAAGAAGAGCGGGGTAGTAGTTGCGCTAAGAAGGATAGCACGCTTTTCTGTACCTCTCTTTGTTTTAACTTTCTGAGCGTGTTTTTAATCCAAACATATCATATCTATATGTTTTTGGAATCAGGAACCGACAAGGAATAAGATGAAAGTGTTTTTAAATTGATTGGGACAATTTAATTTTGATAATAATTTTTATATATTTAATTTTCAGAGCTTGTTTTTAATCCGAATGTAACATATTTATATGTTTTTGGAATCAGCAAATTATGGAGAATAAGATCAACGTAAATTTGGATCGTTTTATAAATTTTTATTTTTTTTACAATTTTCAGATTTTTAATGACCAAAGTCATTAATTAATTTTTAAGCCACCAAGCTGAAATGCAATACCGAAGTCCGGGCTTCGTCGAAGATTACTTGACCAAAATTTCAACCAATTTGGTTGAAAAATGAGGGCGTGACAGTGCCGCCTCAACTTTCACGAAAAGCCGGATATGACGTCATCAAAGACATGTATCAAAAAAATGAAAAAAAACGTATGGGGATTTCATACCCAGGAACTCTCATGTCAAATTTCATAAAGATCGGTCCAGTAGTTTAGTCTGAATCGCTCTACACACACACACAGACACACACACACACACACGCACACACGCACATACACCACGACCCTCGTTTCGATTCCCCCTCGATGTTAAAATATTTAGTCAAAACTTGACTAAATATAAAAACCCCACTGTTACAGAAATACATAATACATGCAATAAAGTTTTAGGTGTAATGGATGATAATAATCTATCTTTGAATGCTGATATTTCAGAACTAGAATCAAACTAAATTTGCCCAAATAATTATTGCAACAAATTTTTGCATGCTAAGAAAAGCATTAAAACGCAATTCATTTTAGTTGAAATTTATATGCTCAAAAAGGTAATTATGTCAGCTGTACATATCATTTGTCCGATCAGTGGTACTTTGTTTGGGCATCCCGTGATAGCCTGTCAAACAAGGTCACCCCTAAAATCGACCTGACAAAAACCATAGCCCCGTATTTTAAAATCTGCAAAAAATCAGAATATGCACAAACCAAACACTTCTGACAACCATTGGAAAGGCCATTAAATTGCCTGTTCAGAACATTTTGTTTTATTCACCTGACTTCTTTAGTCTTTATGTAGCCTTTTGTCAAAGGCGGATGGTGTCAACCGTTTCAGAGGCCAAAAAAGGCATGTTTTGCGGCCATTTTTGAGGGGCTCCTCCACTCAAAGAGCCATATATGCTCAAGTCCTCAATGATTTGCTTTGGACATTTCAGAAGTTATGACCAATAGGCTGACCAAAATCTGTGTTACTTTTTGCACCCAACTCTCACTTCTGGCTCCAATAAAGCTGTAAGAGATAACAGCGGCCACACCCCGGTACACCACCTCATTTCTTGTTATCTCTTGCATAAAACCAATCAGGGTTATATAGTTTCGGTAACAATTTATATTAGGACTGCCTGGAAGAAATAATGACATAAATAACAAGTCGCGTAATGCGAAATTACTACATTAGCTGTGGAACTCACAGAATGAAACTGAACGCACTGCATTTTTTCACAATGACCGTAGTACGCCGCCTGTGCAACACGGACTGAAACTGACAAGCCTGTTTAGCGCGGTAGTGGTTTCGCTGTGCTGAATAGCATGCTTTTTACATTTAGTCAAGTTTTGACTAAATGTTTTAACATAGAGGGGGAATCGAGACGAGGGTCGTGGTGTATAAGTGTGTGTGTGTGTGTGTGTGTGTGTGTGTGTGTGTGTGTGTGTGTGTGTGTGTGTGTCTGTGTGTGTGTGTAGAGCGATTCAGAGTAAACTACTGGACCGATCTTTATAAAATTTGACATGAGAGTTCCTGGGAATGATATCCCCGGACGTTTTTTTCTTTTTTTCGATAAATGTCTTTGATGACGTCATATTCGGCTTTTTGTAAAAGTTGAGGCGGCACTGTCATACCCTCATTTTTCAATCAAATTGATTGAAATTTTGGCCAAGCAATCTTCGACGAAGGCCGGACTTCGGTATTGCATTTCAGCATGGTGGCTTAGAAATTAATTAATGACTTTGGTCATTAAAAATCTGAAAATTGTAAAAAAAAAAAATTTATAAAACGATCCAAATTTACGTTTATCTTATTCTTCATCATTTTCTGATTCCAAAAACATATAAATATGTTATATTTGGATTAAAAACAATCTCTGAAAATTAAAAATACAAAAATTATTATTAAAATTAAATTTCCGAAATCGATTTAAAAACTATTTCATCTTATTCCTTGTCGGTTCCTGATTCCAAAAACATATAGATATGATATGTTTGGATTAAAAACACGCTCAGAAAGTTAAAACGAAGAGAGGTACAGTAAAGCGTGCTATGAAGCACAGCGCAACCGCTACAGCGCCAAACAGGCTCGTCACTTTCACTGCCTTTTGCACTAGCGGCGGACTACGTTCAGTTTCATTCTGCGAGTTCCACAGCTTGACTAAATGTAGTAATTTCGCCTTACGCGACTTGTTTGTGCCTCTCTTCGTTTTAACTTTCTGAGCGTGTTTTTAATCCAAACATATCCTATCTATATGTTTTTGGAATCAGGAAACGACAAGGAATAAGATGAAATTGTTTTTAAATCGATTTAGGAAATTTTATTTTGATCATAATTTTTAATTTTCAGTGCTTGTTTTTAATCCAAATGTAACATATTTATATGTTTTTGGAATCAGGAAATGATGTAGAATAAGATTAACGTAAATTTGGATCGTTTTATATAAAAAAAAAAATTATTACAAATTTCAAATTTTTAATGACCAAAGTCATTAATTAATTTTTAAGCCACCAAGCTGAAATGCAATACCGAAGTCCGGCCTTCGTCGAAGATTGCTTTACAAAAATTTCAATCAATTTGATTGAAAAATGAGGGTGTGACAGTGCCGCCTCAACTTTTACAAAAAGCCGGATATGACGTCATCAAAGACATTTATCGAAAAAATGAAAAAAAGGTTTGGGGATATCATACCCAGGAACTATCATGTAAAATTTCCTTAAGATCGGTCCAGTAGTTTACTCTGAATCACTCTACACACACACACAAAGACACAGACACACATAGACAGACACACGTACACCACGACCCTCGTCTCCATTCCCCCTCTATGTTAAAACATTTAGTCAAAACTTGACTAAATGTAACAAGAAGGGCAAAGCCCATACGACTCACATGCTTGACCTAAACCTAGCAATGACATCATACACTAAGAACTGCTTTACACATTTTTCCTACCAAAATACATGTGACCTTGACCCAAGGTCAAGGTCATCCAAGGTCATGCAACACAAAGCTGTTAATTCAAGACATAGGAAGTACAATGGTGCTTATTGGCTCTTTCTACCATGAGATATGGTCACTTTTAGTGGTTCACTACCTTATTTTGGTCACATTTCATAAGGGTCAAAGTGACCTTGACCTTGATCATATGTGACCAAATGTGTCTCATGATGAAAGCATAACATGTGCCCCACATAATTTTTAAGTTTGAAACAGTTATCTTCCATAGTTCAGGGTCAAGGTCACTTCAAAATATGTATACAATCCAACTTTGAAGAGCTCCTGTGACCTTGACCTTGAAGCAAGTTAAACCAAACTGGTATCAAAAGATGGGGCTTACTTTGCCCTATATATCATATATAGGTGAGGTATTCAATCTCAAAAACTTCAGAGAAAATGTGAAAAATGTGAAAAATAGCTGTTTTTTAGACAACATTTATGGCCGCTGCGACCTTGACCTTGAAGCAAGGTCAAGATGCTATGTATGTTTTTTGGGGCCTTGTCATCATACACCATCTTGCCAAATTTGGTACTGATAGACTGAATAGTGTCCAAGAAATATCCAACGTTAAAGTTTTCCGGACGGCCGGACGGCCGGACGGACGGACGGACGACTCGGGTGAGTACATAGACTCACTTTTGCTTCGCATGTGAGTCAAAAATGTGCTTCAATATCCATTGGGGAAAAAAATACTCTTTCAACCAAAACCAAACACAGCATTTAGGAATCCACAAGCAGAGTGTATTTATTGGCCTCACAACAAGGAAAAATGCATCTAACTACTGAAATGTTGCAACCACAAAAAAAACATATTCATGCAAATTAAAATACAAAACAAGAGAGTTGGAGTTTGAACTGCAAAGGTGAACTTGAGGCAAAATCAATGTATCCCGTTTAATCATATCTAAACAAAGGGCTTTGAATCTCTTATTGCACACAATTGTGTTTATACAGACTAATCAACAAGTCGCGTAAGGCGAAAATACAATATTTAGTCAAGTAGCTGTCGAACTCACAGAATGAAACTGAACGCAATGCCATTTTTCAGCAAGACCGTATACTCGTAGCATCGTCAGTCCACCGCTCATGGCAAAGGCAGTGAAATTGACAAGAAGAGCGGGGTAGTAGTTGCGCTAAGAAGGATAGCACGCTTTTCTGTACCTCTCTTTGTTTTAACTTTCTGAGCGTGTTTTTAATCCAAACATATCATATCTATATGTTTTTGGAATCAGGAACCTACAAGGAATAAGATGAAAGTGTTTTTAAATTGATTTCGACAATTTAATTTTGATAATAATTTTTATATATTTAATTTTCAGAGCTTGTTTTTAATCCGAATATAACATATTTATATGTTTTTGGAATCAGAAAATGATGGAGAATAAGATCAACGTAAATTTGGATCGTTTTATAAATTTTTATTTTTTTTTACAATTTTCCGATTTTTAATGACCAAAGTCATTAATTAATTTTTAAGCCACCAAGCTGAAATGCAATACCGAAGTCCGGGCTTCGTCGAAGATTACTTGACCAAAATTTCAACCAATTTGGTTAAAAAATGAGGGCGTGACAGTGCCGCCTCAACTTTCACGAAAAGCCGGATATGACGTCATCAAAGACATGTATCAAAAAAATGAAAAAAACGTTCGGGGATTTCATACACAGGAACTCTCATGTCAAATTTCATAAAGATCGGTCCAGTAGTTTAGTCTGAATCGCTCTACACACACACACACACACACAGACACACACACGCACATACACCACGACCCTCGTTTCGATTCCCCCTCGATGTTAAAATATTTAGTCAAAACTTGACTAAATATAAAAAGGAAAGCAACTGCAACCACAACAAAACAAGCAATTACACAGGAAACATCAAGACATGGCCCCATTCTTGAATCAGCTTTATTTTGACAGGAAAGTAATCATAGCAATAGAAAAACAAAGCAAAAAAGAACAAGTCGCGTAAGGCGAAAATACAATATTTAGTCAAGTAGCTGTCGAACTCACAGAATGAAACTGAACGCAATGCAACGCAGCAAGACCGTATACTCGTAGTCCACCGCTCACGGCATAGGCAGTGAAATTAACAAGAAGAGCGGGGTAGTAGTTGCGCGAAGAAGGATAGCACGCTTTTCTGTACCTCTCTTTGTTTTAACTTTCTGAGCGTGTTTTTAATCCAAACATATCATATCTATATGTTTTTGGAATCAGGAACCGACAAGGAATAAGATGAAAGTGTTTTTAAAACGATTTCGAAAAAAAAAATTTGATAATAATTTTTATATATTTAATTTTCAGAGCTTGTTTTTAATCCGAATATAACATATTTATATGTTTTTGGAATCAGCAAATGATGGAGAATAAGATAAACGTAAATTTGGATCGTTTTATAAATTTTTATTTTTTTTTACAATTTTCAGATTTTTAATGACCAAAGTCATTAATTAATTTTTAAGCCACCAAGCTGAAATGCAATACCGAACCCCGGGCTTCGTCGAAGATTACTTGACCAAAATTTCAACCAATTTGGTTGAAAAATGAGGGCGTGACAGTGCCGCCTCAACTTTCACGAAAAGCCGGATATGACGTCATCAAAGACATTTATCAAAAAAATGAAAAAAACGTTCGGGGATTTCATACCCAGGAACTCTCATGTCAAATTTCATAAAGATCGGTCCAGTAGTTTAGTCTGAATCGCTCTACACACACACACAGACAGACGCACATACACCATACCCTCGTTTCGATTCCCCCTCGATGTTAAAATATTTAGTCAAAACTTGACTAAATATAAAAACAAAATATAGTATTACTAAATGGGATAAATATATCTGATTTAAATAAGCATTCCTAACAAGACAGACTTGATAAAAAAAAATCTCACAGACTGGACCCAAACAACTTTACTGCCTTTCAAATCAAACATTCACATTAGCAACGGAAGTTTACATATGTTCATAATCACTCAAGATTGTGCAGTCACCCATCTTAGTACATTAGTCAGAATCTGTCTTAAGTAAATTGGTACGACAAATGAAAGTCAGTGGGAGATAAATTATGTTTTCGCTCCTTTGTTCACACAAACATCAATAAAGAAAGCAACACGTTATGATCTAAAAGCAGTGCAAATGTGAAAAGATTCAACGCGCGTACGCATTTTGCTGAACTATATAAATAACCACTACAATATGCTATATGCCTGATATTCACTTGGAAAAGCACAATTTAAAAAAATGCATCTTCACAATTTTATTCTCTTTTTACAAAACATTTAATGCTGTACAATCAGGTATTTCTCATAAAGGTTTTTGTTTTTAATTTCTTTTTTTAAATTGTCTACCGTATTTGACGGACTACAAGCCGCGACTTTTCTTAAAAAAAAAATCGCATTGCGGCTTATAAAAAGATGCCGCTAAAACGTTACCTAAACTTGAATAGCATTCACCTAATGGAAGTCGCCGCGGATTTTCATTTCGCTCGATTAGCGATTACCGGTACTTTATTAGCTCTCTACTCAAGACTCGGCGCTTTTCTCTTTCTTTCGCGAATCTTCGTTTGTCAACAAGTCGTCGTGACAAGATAGCGTACAGAGAAACACCGGATGTATCAGGATCTCGCGCGGGCGAGATTTCGTTTTTTTGTGTCTCGCGATAGTTGGAGGAGCGAGAGCCGCCATGTTGTGTTTTCGACTGCTCGAAATGTGCGCAAAAGTCGTAAATCATCCCAAAAAAGCTTATTCCGGGCGGGACTACATGTGTGTGTTGGTTACAAATTGTGTGTGTGTGATATTTTTCTTCAAACTTTTTCACTTTTCTTCTTTGTTTCACTTATTTATTCTCGGAGCCGATTTCGCCAAATACCGTACTTTCGTTTGCCTGGTTGTTTTGATTGATTGACACGATCTGATTATATTTTTTTTCGACGGCGGCTAATATAGTGACGCGGCCTATACGTGGCTCGTCCCAATTTTTTTGTTAAAAGTCGGGGGTGCGGCTTATAAAACGGTGCGTCTTGTAATCCGTCAAATACGGTACTTTTATTTCTGGTTGTCCATCTCTTACATTATTCGTCTTTCTGTCCTTTATAATGTGTATTCCTTTGTTGTTTTCTTGCCTCCTATTTTTGCTTTTTTCCCTTGGTTTTTTGTTTTTTTTGTTGTACAATTTTTGTATGTTTATTTTTTACAAATGTTTGGATTTGATGACAATACAAACCACTCCAAAAGCATGCACTTTTATTTATTTCTGTACAAGCTTTGAAGATACCAATTAACAGTAATCATACCTTTACTATACATCCTCCTCCACATTTTACTTCATTCACAGTTCACTACGTACGCAAGTTACAACAAGAAAAACGGTACACAGAGATTACACAAAAGGAACAAAAACTGCTAGAGAATTCATTCTTTTTTGGCCACCTTCTTCTTGAGACCTTTGGCGCGTGCTCCCATGAGAAAATGGGTAGTCAGGGTCAGGGGAAGCAACATATTCACCTTGTCCTGCAAAGACAAAAGATGAAATAGAAAAACTTGATAGATGAGCAACACCATACCAGTAAAGTGGAACAGTCGAACCTGTCTATAACGACCACCAAAAGGACTGACCTTCTTCTTCTTCTTCTTTGTTCATGGGCTTAGACTCCCACGTTCACCCATGGTTTTAACACGAGTGGATTTTTACATGTATGACCATTTTTACCGCGCCATTCAGGCAGCATACACCGATTTCGGGGAAGGCATGATGGGTATTTTCGTGTTATCATAACCCACCGAACTCTGACATGGATCACAGGATCTTTTCCATGCACTTGGTCTTGTGCTTGCGTGTACACACGCAGGGGGTTACGTCACTAGCAGGTCTGCACATAAGTTGACCTGGGAGATCAGAAAAATCTCCACTCTTAACCCACCAGGCGGCAGCGACCGGGATTCGAACTCACGACCTCCCGATTAGCAGGCCGACGTCTTAACACCACGCCACTGTGCCCGTCAAGGGACAGACCAAAAGTGGTCGTTATAGACTGGTGGTCGCTGTGGAAAGTGATCAAATTATTTAGAAGAAAACCTTTTCTGGGATATCCTTTGGAGGGGTAGTTGTGGGTAGGTGGTGGCTTTCGAGAGGTGATCCCAAGAGCAGGTTTAACTGTACCTGCCATGTGAGGACCCTCCAATGAGACTGAGAGGACACCTTCTGTTGTCCTTTTCTCTATTATCTTGACCAGAATATACCTGTCATAGCAGGCCACCCAAAATGTAAGGACGTTTTTGGCTGGTCCCAAAGGTGTCCTTCCATCCCAGGTACCGCAGTATTCCAACAGTACTGTTCAAGTCAGTGATGAGAAAACACTCACATAATCAACCGGGTGAAATACTCATTTCCTCAGAATTAATTCACTGCTTTTCATTTGAACAGTACTGATCAGTAAATAGCTGTCAGTTTATTACAATCAATCATTATTGTCTTGTACAGAATAACAACTGTGTGAATGGTGCTATACTGAATGAAAGAGTGTGACATGAAGTTCTTGTACATCATTGTAAAGAGTGTGAATGACGTTTTAGTTTAGATGTCAAGCGGTTAGAGCAAGCCTTTTTAACGAAAGTTTTTGATTTGGCGCTATATAAATGTTCTTATTATTATTAATCAATCAATCAATATGAGGCTTATATCGCGCGTATTCCGTGGGTACAGTTCTAAGCGCAGGGATTTATTTATTTTTATTTTTATTTTATTTTATGCAATTTATATCGTGCACATATTCAAGGCGCAGGGATTTATTTATGCCGTGTGAGATGGAATTTTTTTACACAATACATCACGCATTCACATCGGCCAGCAGATCGCAGCCATTTCGGTGCATATCCTACTTTTCACGGCCTATTATTCCAAGTCACACGGGTATTTTGGTGGACATTTTTATCTATGCCTATACAATTTTGCCAGGAAAGACCCTTTTGTCAATCGTGGGATCTTTAACATGCACACCCCAATGTAGTGTACACGAAGGGACCTCGGTTTTTCGTCTCATCCGAAAGACCAGCACTTGAACCCACCACCTAGGTTAGGAAAGGGGGGAGAAAATTGCTAACGCCCTGACCCAGGGTCGAACTCGCAACCTCTCGCTTCCGAGCGCAAGTGCGTTAACACTCGGCCACCCAGTCCACCCAGTCCACACGCTCACCCCTTTTGCATTTCATTCTTCTTTATTCACATAGTAATGCTAAAGTGTCACTGAGATTGATGACTGATGTTGAACAACATACATTTCAAACAAGCATTGGACTTGAAAAGATTTACTCATGTTAAACTGCAAATGTTACAGCAAGGACTAAAGAAGGAAAAGATAGAGAGAGACAGACAGAGACAGACAGAGAGAGAGATAGTGAGCTTCTGAACAAAGTGAAGCAATGTAGGTTATTTCACAACTGTTCACAGATAAGGGCTAAAAAAACACATTGTTGAAGCAATTTTTGTACACTGAATGGTGTTAACAGATAAAGAATTTTTAAAATCCTAGTGCGTAAGAGCTAACAAAAAAATGTGCAAGCAATCTTTTTTTTTACCTGAATGGCATGACTCCAGTAGCCAACAGTGCGTGACTGTAGACCCACAGTGTTGAGAGCACTGTTGACGTAGGTTGTAGGTGAAGGGGCAAAAATGCTCCCATTCCTGATCTTGCTCATCTTGGTGGCAACAAAGTAGGGCAGCACCACCTAAAAAACGTCAGCGTACAGTGATTATCACATACATCAACTGAAGTTATATCAATTTTATATTATTGTTTTGCTTCTTAATTAAATTTGACCATAACTAAGCGAACCAGTGTCAAATCTACTGCACTCTCCTGTACAAAGTCGAAGCTCTGGAGTCTAAAAGCTTTACAATTTCACAAGGAGACATGTAATAATCCAAACAATGACATTGCAAAATGACATTGCAAAACAGTTCTGTTACTTATGTGAGTCTTCCAAGGACGCAGCACAAGGAAAGTTTGAAAATAAATAAGTTGATGTTGATCTCGACGTGTAAGCTACATCAACAGCGGAAACGTAAGTTCACCACCAGACTGTGCATGTTGGAGTTGTGTGAGAATAAATAAGTTGATGTTGATCTCGACGTGTAAGTCACATCAACAGTGGAAACGTAAGTTCACCACCAGACTGTGCATGTTGGATTTGTGTGAGAATAAAGCTGATGTCAATCTCGACGTGTAAGCCACATCAACAGTGGAAAGGTAAGTTCACCATTAGACTGTCCTTTTTTGTGTTGTGTGTTATTATCATATTAGGCACAGTAGAGTAACAATTTTGTCACAATTATCTTAATGCACATACAAGTATTCCAACTTATGCGAAATGCAAATCATAATCACTTAATCCAACGCCAGCCACATCACACCAAAAAAGCCTTCACATGAAATCCAAAATTTTAATAATAAATTTTCATTTAATTAATATACTTACCCAACTCACATATAGCAATTAACTCTAGTTCAGTGCTGGTAACGCTGTACGCGTTCCCCTTGGTAACAAGGGAGACCACCCTAAAAAAGAGTGATCCATCCCATAATATCAGACCGATGTCCGGTCCAACATCCGTATGCGTGCGCATACGCCGCCATTTGTATCATTCGAACGAAGCCCAACTCACTACTTTTTTAGAACCCAATACCACCACAGCGGGGAGGCGGGAGGGTTTAAACGATGTGAGTTGGGTAAGTATATTAATTAAATGAAAATTTATTATTAAAATTTGGATTAAATTACATATTATTACCCAACTCACATATAGCAGATTGCTACTATAGGTGGTGGGTACTTACCAAAACTAGGCACGCAGGACCTGTCCCGCCGCTACCATGGCAGGCAGCGCGGAGCTTCCATCCTGTCTGACAGAAGCGACGTCTCTGAGGTAAAAGTTGACGAAAACGTCCTCAGAACGCCAATAAGCAGCTTCCAGTACCTCGGCTAGCTTGCCGGACCGAAGAACTGCCACAGTGGATGCCCAGGCTCTCGCCTCATGGGTTCTAGCCGCGGTGAGAGGCAACACTGCCCTAATATCACCCGACTGCACTTGCCACCAGGCATATGCTCGTTTGATCAGAGTGGAGATCCATTTGGCCAGAGTCACCTTAGCTATATCCTTACACCTAGCCGTGTTTAAAGATATGAAAAGAAGCTTTTGACTTTCTGACCTAACAGGCCGAGTTCGAGACAGATAACATCGGAGAGCTCTCACAGGACAATTTGCAATATCGGGATCTCCAGGAGCCAAAATCTTGCTCAAGGGTGGGATGCGCAAGATTGGAGAAAGCTGGCCAGGTTTCTGGTTTTTCGCGAGAAAGCCGGGAACAAATTTGAGAGAAATGGAACCATCCTTCTCGAACGCAATATCCTTGTCTAAACCCGACAAAGAGTGCACCTCACTACCTCTCCTTGAAGTAGAGAGAAGCGTTAAAAACACAGTCTTACGCGTCAAATCGGCCAAACTGGCTGACAAAAGAGGCTCGAACTCTTCCGAGGCTAAGAAACGTAAGACCAGGAACAAATCCCATGCAGGGAGAAGCGATTTTGAACGAGCTGCTAAAAGGGCAGCCCCCTTAATAACACTAGCGATAACCCCTCCGAGCGAAATTTTGTGGCCTAATTGCGCGAGGGTCGAAGAGATCGCCGACCTCCGGACCCTAATAGAAGAGGGAGAAGCCCCCTGATCAGCCAACCACGACAGATGGTTGGCTACATGAATAGACCTAGGTGAAAGAGGTTTAACCCCGTTAAGCGCGCACCACCTAGACCAAGAGGCCCAGTGCGATGAGTAAACCGAAGACGTCGATTTTCTATGTGCATGTCCAACGAATCTCAGAGTAGGGGAAGAGGCCCCTGCCCTACGCAAAGCGCTTCGGACAGAATCCACGCGTGAAGGGCCAGGATCTGTGGGTTCTCGTGCTGAACGCCTGACCGAGGCTGCACGAGATCTCCTCTTTTCAGGGCGAGAGGGATCGGGGGCCGAACTGCTAGACGCAGTAGGTCGGGAAACCAGTGCTGGCTTGGCCACAGAGGCGCGACCAGAACCAGCGCTGGTTTCTCTAAGTCCACTTTCCTGAGGACTTTGCCTAAGAGGCAGAACGGAGGGAAAGCATACGCCGGAAGATCTGACCAATCCACTTCCAGAGCATTCACCTTCCAGGCCAGAGGATCCGGGAAGGGGGACACAAAGAGAGGAAGTCTCGCCGAAAACCTCGTCGCAAAGAGATCTATCTTGGGCTTGTCGATCTGCGACCAAAGCCGCTGCAAAGACTGGTGTGTGAGAGTCCACTCTGAATGAACAATCCTGTCCCCTCTGCTCAAAGTGTCTGCAAGGACGTTCAGACTGCCCTTCAAGTACACTGCTGACAACAGAATGTGCTGGGCGTGACACCACTTGAGAATGCGACATGCAATGTCGGAAAGACTGTGAGACCGAGTCCCCCCCTGCTTGTTCACATACGACGCCACGGACATGTTGTCGGTGTGAAGACGTACATGACTGCCCTCCAGGAAAGGCTTGAACGCTAGAAGCGCCAGGGAAACGGCCTCCAACTCCAGTACATTGATATGTAGGGAGGCCTGAGAGCAATCCCAAACTCCCGAAACCATGTGCTCGTCCAGATGAGCACCCCACCCCGTCAGAGATGCGTCCGTAAACAACTCTCTCTCCGGCGGTGGACGAACAATGGGAACACCCCGGAACAAATCCGGAAGAAGCCAAACACCTGTGGTCTGCTGAAACCAAGTTCCCAGAGCGATCGGAACACTCCAGTCCTGGGATGTCTGATCCCACCTTGACTGCAGGGAGGCCTGAAAAGGCCTTTTGTGAACCCTGCCCAACGGAATGAGGGAAGCCATGGATTCCATCTGACCCAGAACCGAAGTCAGAACCCTTGCACTGGCGTGATTCTCTCCGTAGAGAGACCGAATCAGACCCTGAAGCTTGTCGATCCGCCTTTGAGACGGACGGACAGACCACCGAAGTGTGTCGAATTCCATGCCCAGGTAAGTAAACGTCTGGGATGGTTCCAACTCGGATTTTGTCAGGTTGACAGAGAAACCCAGCTGTGCCGCCCGGCTCAGCACCCTGTGCGTATGAGCCTCGCAAAGCCCCCTGTTCTGGTGAAGGATTAACCAATCGTCCAGGTATGCTCTGAGACGGATGCCTTCCTGTCTCACAAGAGCGCAAAGCTGCCTGACCACAATCGTGAAAATCCACGGAGCTAAAGACAGGCCGAACAGCAGAGCCCTGAACTGGTAAGCTTTGCCGCCCCAAGGGAAGCGAAGCCACTTCCTGTCCGCGACATGTATGAGGACGTGAAAGTAAGCGTCTGTAAGATCGATCGACGTTGCCCAATCTCCCGGCCGTAAGGCCTCCCGAACCGAAGTTGGAGTTTCCATGGTAAATTTGATTACTCTCAGAAACTTGTTCAAAGGAGAAAGATCTAACACCGGCCTCCACGCCCCCGAGGCTTTCGGCACTACGAAAAGTCTGCCGTAAAACCCCGGGGACCGCGCGTCCAAGACCTCCTCTATAGCTCCCTTGAGCAGCAGAGCCGAGACCTCCTCCTGGACCGCGTTCCGTGCCACCAAATCCTTTGGCGCCCTGCAGGGCGGGATTATCCTGACCAGGGGAGCCTTCTGCCCTGACCAGAGAAGCCGGAACCCCGAACACACTATCCCCGTGACCCACTTGCTGGCCACCAGTTGCAGCCAGGAAGAAAGGGCCCTGGACGGGCCGCCCGCTACAACCAGCGCGGGGGCCACAGGGATGTGTTGTTCGGGGAAGTTTCATTGGGGGTGAGGCTTACGCCCCGACCCCCTGGAACCCCCGAAAGACTGACCCCTCTTAGGGTATGGAGCTCCACGCCCCCTACCCCTGGAGGAGAATGACTGCTTCTGGGCCTTCCCACCACCTGACGAAGACGTCTGAGGCTTAGCAGAAGAAAACGCCTGAGTCTGAGACTTGCCCTGAGGCTTCTGGAAGCCCTGTGAAGCCAGACGCGCGATCGCTACATCCCGCGCGTCCTGCGTCTCTTTCTGGAGTGCATCGAAAGACGCCTGCCCAAAGAGAGACCCCTCAGCAAAAGGGGAGACCTTCAGCCTCTCCACAGTCGCGGTGTCCCGAAATCTGGACCCCGTCAAGAAGGCTGATCTCCTTGAAAGCACTGCGTGAGTATACAGCCGGGCAGACAAGGCAACCTGTTCTCTAGTCACCTTGCCCAGAGTAGCCAGCAGTGTCGAAACATCTGTTGGCGACGCATCGAACCGAAATTCAAAAGGATCAAGAGATGTGGCAATCGATCTCGACAAAGACCTTTGCAGAGACTCCGACAAGGACGTGAGCTCCAGCAAAGACCTGCCGACTTCCTCCAAGGCTGAGAGAGAACCGTCAGTACATGGGACCACTCTATCCCTATTGTACCCATCTTCTCTCAAAGCAGCAAGTTCCGGCGTCACCGGAAGTGCCCCTGACGGCAGAGCAAAAGTGTCAATCAGGCTCACAGGATAAGGGTTGAGCTTGAACTTCGGAACACCGGAAGCTGCTCGAGCCCCAGGTTGAGCCAGCCAAGAGACAACGTCTTCCGGAGCATCGCCGTGCTGAACCAACAACGGCACCGCCGGTTTGCGTTTACCACACAAGACGTTCGCCATTTCATAGGCAATAGTTGACGATTCCCGGAAGCGGAAGCGAGGCCGTTGCTCCTGTGCACTCCGGAAATCGTCAAAAGCAGACCGAGGTGGGTGAAGCCACTGCGGCTGACAGCTTCACGGGCAAATTCAGTTGGGAATCCTCTACCACTGAGGCATCCCCGTCTTCCGCCCTACCCTCCGACTCGAGATCAAGCTCGGAGCCAGGAGGCAGAACATCAGACAGTTTATCGTCGGCAGAACCGACCACTTCCTGCCCCCTGGGCGGAAGAGGACTAAAACGGTCCCCGATATTCTCATAAAGAGACGTACGGAGGCGCTCGTCCTTTCGCTGCTCATAAGAACTCTCACGGCCTCCAACGCACGAGAGAGCCCCCTGAGCTCGCACACCGGCAAGCGGTGTAGACATACCTTGTACTGGTGTCACATTCAGGAGAGACACCAACTTGGTACCTCCATCCTGCGAAGCATGGACATCCGCCCGAGTCACAGTCGCCGAAGGCTTAGCGGAAGTCGAAGCCGGAACTGCAGGAGACTGCCGTACCTGTGCTAAGGAGAGAACATCAGAAACACCAGACGGAAGCGCTCGTAATTCCTCCCTAGTGGAAGATAATTCCGACGCAAGTGTCGAAACTTGAGCGCTCAAAGTCAACAATAAAGACGCAACTTCAGTTGGCGCTAACCCAGGGCAGCCATCTGAAGTTGAAGCAGAAGCAGAAGCAGAAGAAGAAGAAGCTTTGCCCGAAACACCACTCTTGCCAGAACGTAAACAAGCCTGACCGGAAGTTAAACTGACGTCTGCTAACACGGGAGATTTAACAGAAGTTGAATCAGAAGAAACAGACGCGGATTTTCCTGCGCCCTTCTCTCTCCTCGAGCTACGTTTAGGAGGCGAATCGTCAGGCACCTGCCTCGAACTCGGCTTCCTTTTCACGCTATCAACAAGCGCAGCCTCCGCCATAGCAAAAATAACTCACGAAAAATTTCAAAGAAAACAATTTCAGAAAAATTTCACAAGTACAAAACGAGCGACGAAAACGTCGCTAAAGTTATAACAAAACGGAAAGATCTCACCACACAGCTAGGTAAAGGTGAACAGATAGGCGACGACCAAGGGGAGATGCCAAAGCCAAGGACTAAGGCGAAAAACTGCAAACAGCAGGAGCGTACATCAGAAGCGTCCTTCCCAGTTGAACCGCTGAGAGAGAATGATACAAATGGCGGCGTATGCGCACGCATACGGATGTTGGACCGGACATCGGTCTGATATTATGGGATGGATCACTCTTTTTTAGGGTGGTCTCCCTTGTTACCAAGGGGAACGCGTACAGCGTTACCAGCACTGAACTAGAGTTAATTGCTATATGTGAGTTGGGTAATAATCGAAAATTTCAAAACTAAATTTTCATTTAATTAATATACTTACTCAACTCACATAAATGGCATTAACTTCAGTTCATTGCTAAGATATTGAAGTAGTACTCGACCCTGGTAAGGGGGGAAGTAACTCCCTAAGAAAAACAATCCGTAGTCAAGGACGGGAGTCACCTCCCCTACCGGTAACCCGCACATGCGCGGTCCTGCTACCGGCCGTCATTCCCCCACGGAAACACACACCTGTAACACATATAATGTTAGCGGGGATGGATGGGAGGGTATAAACGATGTGAGTTGAGTAAGTATATTAATTAAATGAAAATTTAGTTTTGAAATTTTCGATTCAATCACATATTCTTACCTCAACTCACATAAATGGCAGATTGCACATAAAGGCGGTGGGATACTCACATTAATCTCTTGGAAATATCTGGCCTGCGGCAACCATAGCTGGGAGGCAGTTGGTACCGTCCGGATGAGTGCTGGCAATGCCCCGGAGGTAGTAGCTGAGGAAGACATCATGAGTCGTCCAGTATGCAGCTTTGAGGACGTCTGACATCCTTCCAGACTTGAGGACAGCTAAGGAAGTTGCCCACGCTCAAGCCTCGTGCGTACGAGGTGATCGAGGAGGAAGGACTGACTGCCCCCCCCCCTTTTTGTGTCTGCCACCACTGATAAGCATGCCTTATAAGTGTGGAAGACCATCTGGAAAGCGTGGTTTTTGCAAAGTCTTTATTTCGGGCTGAAATGATCGAAATAAACAACAACTTCGGAGCTGATGCTCGAAAAGGAGCGGTGCGCGACAAGTAAGCCTTAAGCGCGCGTACCGGGCAGTTAGAAAAATCCGGATCGCCGGGGGCTAAAAATGTCCCGGAGAGGCCGAATGGAAATGATCGGTGAAAGTGGACCAGGTTTTTGATTCTTGGCGAGAAAATCGGGACGGACACGCAGTGAAACCGAGCCGTCTCTTCCGAAAGTGATATCCCGGTCTAGGCCTGAGAGGCCGTGGATCTCACTGCCCCTCCGCGCGGAAGCGAGCAGTATGAGCATGAGAGTTTTGCGCGTAAGGTCAGAGAGACTAGCGTCTTGTAAAGGTTCAAAAGCACTAGAACGGAGAAATTCGAGTACTAGAAGAACGTCCCAAGCCGGGACAGAAGTTCTCTCCGTTGCAGAACTGAGGGCCGCGCCCTTTAGCACACTCGCGATAACTCCCCCGAGGGAGATGGAGCGTCCAAGTTGCTTAAAAGTAACAGAGATGGCTGAGCGGCGAGCGCGCAAAGCGGACGCGGCGCGTCCCCGAGCGGAGAGCCATGCCAGATGGTTTGCGACCTGCATTGATCGCAGGGCGACCGGGACGACATTGTTAGCCGCAAACCATCGAGTCCAAGCCAGCCAGTGTGACTAGTAGACAGAGGAGGTGGCCTGTGAGCCTTCTGGCCTAAGTCCAAAAGCGAAAACGGAGGCGCCTGAGCACCCCAGTGATCTCCGAACCCTCTCCAGGCGTGAGGATCCAGGCCCTCGGGGCGATGTGCAGAGTCCCCGTTCTGGGCTGGAAAAGCTCCCCTCGCCGGCGGCCGAGCGGGATTGGCGGGCCGCTGGTGAGCCGCATGGGGTCCGGGAACTAATGCTGACTGGGCCAGCGCGGTGCCACGAGAAGGAGATGAAGCCGCTCCAAGTCGGCTTTAGGCTGAACCCTTCCGATGAGTGGAGTGGGAGGGAAGGCGTAAGCCTCTAGCCCTGCCCAGCTGATCGTCATCGCGTCGATCTGCCAAGCTTCCGGGCCCGGAAACAGACACAACGATCGGGAGGCGACGTGAAAATCTCGTGGCGAAAAGGACGACCATCGGACGCTCTACCTGCGCCCAAAGAAGGAGGAGCGCCTGATGGGTGATGGTCCACTCCGTGTGGAGGATCTGGAAGGAACGGCTGATGACGTCGGCAAGGACGTTCAGGCAGCCAGGCAGATAGCGAGCCGAGATCAGGATCTAAGAAAGAGTCTCGCATGCTCGGCTGGACCACAGCCGAGATCGGGACCCGCCCTGTTTGTTGGAATAAGCAGAGACCGCCGTGTTGTCGTAAAGAAACAACAAATGGGTGCCCTGGAAAGCGGAGAGAAAGTGATGAAACAGAAGCCAAGGAGTGTTCATCCACTGAGGCGTGGTCTGCTGCAACCAGACCTCGAAACGGAACTGAGACGTCCCAGCCGTGTGACGTCGGATTCCAGACTGAACTGAGCGCCGCCTGAAAAGGGCGCGCCTGCAGTTTGTATAAACGACGTTGAGTGGGACGGACTGCCCACTCCCGTGAATCGAACACCATGCCTTGGTGCAACACCCCGGGGACAACCAAAATTCTGCCGTAAAGTCCCAAGAAGGGGTGGCCGAGAAACTCCTCTATAGCCTGCTTCCGCAGAAAGAGAAGGATTTCCGCCTGTAAAGTCTCCTGAGCGTCTGGGCTGACCGGAAACCGGAAGTTGGCCGGCGCCCTGGACGAAGGGGCTTTGCCTTCCTGCCAAGGAAGGCGGAACCCCGATCGAATCACCCCCATGCTCCATAGGCTGCTTGTCCGAGACAGCCAAGCTGGCAGGACCCGGAAGAGGCCGCCTGCTACCAAAAGGGTAGAGGCTGGGGGGGGGTGACTGGATCGGGGGTGGCTCATTGGGGGTTGGGCTTGCGCCCAGACCCCCGCTTCCCGAAGGAAGGTTTACGCTGGTAAGGACGGGACCGTGACCCACCCCTACCTGCGCGAGACGACTGCTGCCCAGAAGAGCTGTCTGGCGCTGACGCAGAACTCCGTGGTTTGTTGCTGTGCTGCTTAAGAGCGAGTTCCGTCAGTTGCACCACATGTTGGTCACGAGTTTCCTCAGTTTGCTGCCGAAGGGCATCCAAAGAGCGTGACCCCAGCAACGCACCCTCTGAAAAGGGAGAGACTCTCAAAGAGTCTATGGTGGCCTTATCCGTTAGGCGAGAGCCGTTAAGAAAAGCCTCGCGCCTCCAGAACACCACCTGAGAGTAGAGCCGAGCAGCAAGCGTCATCTGACTGTCAGTGACCTTCGCAAGCGCCGCCAGGAGCATGGCAGCATCAGCCTCAATAGCATCGTCACGAAACCTAAAAGGCTCGATGGACGAAGCGATGGCTCTCGTGAGAGACCGGATGAGCGTTTCCGCTAAAGAGGTCAGTTCAAGGGAAGAACGCCCGCTTTCCTCCAGCCCGAGTAGACTCTGTTCCGTACAAACGGAAGTCCTATCTCGGCTATAACCATCCTGCCGCAAGCGAGCCAGTTCCGGAGTCACCGGAAGTGGAGCTGTGGGCAGCGAAAAAGAGGAGAGAAGAGAATGTGGCCTGCTAGGCAGCCGCGATCTTCTTGAGTTGGCTGGGAGGCCGCCGCCTGCCTGAGCCGAGGTTAACCAAGGCTGGGCAGAAGGGGGGGCTTCCCCATGAGCAGCCAAAAGAGGGTAGGGTGTGTTAGCGTCCGCCAACACCTGAGCCATCACAAACGGGACGGAAGGAGATTCCGTGAAACGGAACTTCGCCCTCGTGTCCCCCGCGCCCGCAAAGTCTGCCAAAGCAGAGGGAGGGGGTGCGACAACAGTAGAGTCGGCGGAGACACCCTCAGGGAAGTACCGTGAGGTTATCTCCGCAGCCAACTCCAGAGTAGGGCCCAGCTTATTGGGAATCCGTAAGGGGGTAACGGATTCGGAACGATCCTCATCCCCTTCCTGTTCCTCTCCAAAACCTTCCTGATCTCCATCAGAAGGAGGGTCCGGTAAACCGGAAACCCACCCGTCCACGGAAGCGGAAGTGGCTAGAGTCGGTTGAACAATAGACGGAAGCGCCGCAAACTGTCCACCAACAGCACCGCCGACAACCGGAACCGCCGCGGCGGAACCGGAAGTCGGGGCCGGAAGTCGATGCGTAACCAGGGACGGGATAGCAGGGACACTGCCACCGGAACCACTAGCCCGCTGTCCTCCACCGGAAGTGCCTGCCACAGCACAACCGGAAGTCGAGGACGACAATCCGCGGGCAGGCCCGACCGGAAGCCCCGAGGGGCAACCAGAGGAGCCTACCCCCTGCGAACTCCAACCAGGAACGGCGGCAGCCGAACCAAGAGCTACAGGTCGATGACCGCCGACAGAATCTTGTAGGCCAGAACTGGGCAAACAAGACGCTGCTGCCTGCCCCCCAGAGGCCGGGACAGCCGAAACTGATCCCAGGGGGGCAGGCTGGCGCGCTACGCCGCTCCCTAGCGCACCCGCCACGTGATGGACGGTGTACTGCCGGGGAGGAGCCGTCTGCGAACCCGGCGACGCAAGAGCGTAACCCGGGCCCGCAGGCAAGTGTGAGCCCCCAAAAAAATGGGGACTCCCACAAACGCCGCCCAACGCCGAAGCGCTGGAACCGGGCGGCGCTAAGGCCGCGAACCCCCCTGAAAAGGCAGGGGAATCCGCAACCAAACCAGAAAAATCCGGCCCGAGATCAGCCGACGTGATCGTCGCGGACGGCCGCAGCCGAGAAAGAGAAGCCACCCCCCCCACGCCAGGCGGGAGGGGAGCGACAGGCCTTTCAGCCGAATGTAAGGCAACTAGGTCATGTTTCAGAGTGGCAAACATAGCCAGAATTTCTTCCCGCGACACGGACTCGCTAGACCGTGGCGTCTGCGAGCGCGAGAGAGGAGGAGAAGAACGTTCCCGCGTAGGGAAAACCGGTGACGGTGACGTAGAGTCGAGCGACACCCGTTCTGTCTTCTTAGTCACCGGGTCAGTAACCAGAATTAAAGAAGTAGGCTGTGAAGAAGACACAGAGGCACGCGTCTTTGATTTAGACTTAGACTTGTCTTTATCCTTCTCTTTTCCCGGTGAAGAGAGTAGGGAAACAAGTTTGCCCTTGCTTTTTGAGTTATTGTCCGCCATTTGCAATATCGAACACGCGCACGTGGAGATGAATTACAACAGCGAAAATACTCAAACGAACGAAAATACTCGAACGAACGCAGCGAAGAGATAGTGAAACGATCTTACCTAAAGATAGCAACGCAAAGACCAGGGTCAAATGGCCTTCCACGAAAGGCCAAGGCAAAAAATATGCCGGAGTACAACAACACGTCTGTGCAGTAGTGTTGAAGTGGGTGGAATGACGGCCGGTAGCAGGACCGCGCATGTGCGGGTTACCGGTAGGGGAGGTGACTCCCGTCCTTGACTACGGATTGTTTTTCTTAGGGAGTTACTTCCCCCCTTACCAGGGTCGAGTACTACTTCAATATCTTAGCAATGAACTGAAGTTAATGCCATTTATGTGAGTTGAGGTAAGAATATGTGATTGAATATGTAATTTAATATCTGTTCATCACACAATGTCTATACTCAACCCCAACCCCACACACCCCTCTATTTTGCCTCAGAGTCATGCATGCCTGCTGAGGTGAGATAAGATATCAAGAAAAGGATTGATTTCCTAAAACTCAAGATCCTGAATCTGCTCCGATCAAATCAAATTCAAAACGTCTGTCATATAATTTTGTTTTAAAGGTGTACGTATACCTGCACAGTGATTCCTTTAGGTCCGTACTCATGCTGCAGAGAACGGCTGAAGAAGTCCACGAAGCTCTGAAACAACAGACAATACACACGCCATTTTGAACAATCAGCTAATTGAGATACTGAACAAACTATCCATCCATACCACTTCCATGTCTGTGGAGTGTTTAACTACAAACGGTACCAACATGTTGCACTTGAGAACTATTGCACACATTGTTTTAATGCTTCACTTTGAAGCTGTTATTGAAGTACCTCAAAAGTAGAGGCAAAATGGCTTCGAATGAATGCTTGTTTGGTACATAACACTCTAAACCTCCAATCTTTTCTTCAAAGGCATATAACTGAAGCGTTTCAAAACCTAGTTTCCAGTATTACACCAAGATCATTTGACTGATGCGGCACTACTGTAATAAAGTACTGAATAAAAGAATCTTTTTTCAATACTGTAAGTATTCAATCCCTCCTGTGCAGGACTACACTTATTGACAATATGTTAAATTTTCAATTCCTGAAGTTTTAGTGTTTTGCGAAAGCACTGGTATACTGATACTGCAAATTTCATCTTCTTCTTCTTCAGCGTTCCAGAAATTCTGGTGACGTGTGAGCACGTTTGCCCATTTGAGTTCCCCAAACTATACTGTGAGAGCATAGTCAGCTTCACTCCGCTTTCGTTGGGTAGGCATGCTGGGTATTTTCGTGTTTTCATAACCCGCCGAACTCCGACATGGATTACAGGATCTTTTCCGTGCGCACTTGGTCTTGTGCTTGCGTGTACACATGAAGGGGGTTAAGTCACTAGCAGGTCTGCACATAAGTTGACCTGGGAGATCGAAAAAATCTCCACTCTTAACCCACCAGGCGGCAGTGACCGGGATTCGAACTCACAACCTCCCGATTAGGAGGCCGACGTCTTACCACTGCGCCACTTCGCCCGTTTCATCAATTCAGAGCTGTTTAACACTTTCGCGACGGGACACTAATAAATCAGTAACCGCGCTGACACGCCCATGGACGGGACGCGCATTTTTCAGTACCAGTCATACAAGGTACAAGACTCGTGATTGCTTCCCGGTTTTTGAAGATTGCAATAAATTGAGTTGTTTCCCTTGATACACGTGGTTTTCTCTTCCGGCTTGATCAAATTAGTGCAGATTTGCGTGGTGTTTTCGAACAAAAAAAATGAATCGAAGGCGAGCCTTGTCACGGGAGGAGATTCTCCGGATGTTGGATCTTGAGGATCCTGTAGATCATGATACATCGTGTCGTTTTAGCCTCAAGAAAGCGATAATAGCAGTGATATTGAGGAAGAAACAGTCCCGTTGTTGCTAGTACGAGTCGGCAAACTACACGTGGTAGGCGGTGATACTGCTAGACGAACATGTATCTCGGAATCGTGCAGGAGCTATGGGGGCGTGGCAGCACTGATAACAATGGATGGCTGGAGCCTTCAAATCCTTTTGGAATTGTTCATAGGTGTACAGTTGGTACTTTGTTGTGAAAATGTGACTTATATTCAATATGGATTACCTAGACATCATTTGGTGAGTGTTACAGTTTTGTTTCATTTGAGTCAGGATGCTGTGAGTGAATGCGTGATTTGCTTGTTTTTTCTTTGTACTATCTCCTTATTTCTGTGTACAATGTTAACAATATTTCAGCTAATTCATAGGTTTTACACCTTGTTTGGTTATAACATTATTTATAATACTTTCTGTTAAAAAATAACTTTTAAAAAAAGCAGTAGAAAATAAAACACACACAAAAAAACGTTAAAAAACACAAATTATCCCCCTTTCACCCCCCTTTGCTAAAACAAATCGCGTGACAAACTTATAAATAGCACGACTAAACTGGGCATCCATTTTAGAATTAGTACACAAAATTTGGTGGTGATTGGACTTAATTCAAGCTTGCTAGACAGATTTCTTTACAGTTACTGATTTTTGGGAAGTTTCTTGGTGGCAAGCTTGGGCAGGCAGGACGTTAACGCCGTGGCAGTGCTAGTCACAATAGTGTTAAATATTCCAGTCATTTTTCATCATTTCAGTAGAGTTTCACCTTAGTGCCAGAGTAGAGGGACAGGAGAGGTGTGGGCTTCTTCCCTGCCGCTGAAGAAATGTTGATGATCACACCCTTCTTCTTTGCCACCATGCCTGGCAGCACAATGCCCGTCATCTGTAAAGGGCGAAGCGTTTTCATTATTATCTCAGTCAGTCCATGCCTGTAATGAACATACCTATGTCTTATCATGGATTCTTGATTGTTCCCTGACATGTACATGACTGTACACTGGCTCTAGTTAATGTGAGGAAACTATTACTAATCACAAAACAAATCCATACAAAGAATCCAACTGAACTTTATAACTAACGTAACTACCGTTCCATACGTTTTTTACATGTAAAAAGAAAATGGAAAAATCAAGAAAATATGTTGTACAAAAAGTCTTCTCATTGAAAACAAGAGGCGAAGCCTTCACGGCTCACGTAAGAAATCAACAAACAGTAACACAAACTCAATCACTTCGTCACACATACACACACACAGTAAGCATAGGTGACAAGAGTGCGAGACACTAGATCTAGATCTGTCTGTCTGTAGCCTACTTACGGGGACACGACTGCCGGATGGCCAGATCGACACTGCGCTTTCGACAACGCTTCCTGTGCAGATTAACATGTAGGAAATCTCCTTTGGTATCTTCTTTATCTATTTTTCTGGAGCCACGAAACTGAACAATGTGAAATCGTCTTCTCCGAATCGGCGAACTGCAGCTCGGTGATAACTGTATCTATACCACAATCCTTCACGCGATCTGACTTAACCTTGACCCCTGACCTGGTCTACATACCACACACCACACAAACCAGTCACCTGTTTTTACCCCCCACCACCCGTTTTCTTTGGATACACACTTTAACTACATACGTGCCGACGAAATGTTGATCATTGCTTCAATCCTTTGAAGCTGTTGCTTGAATAATAACCAGGTAAAATTAGTATTTCGGTGTTCAGTCAAATGTTAAAGTTTCTACCACAGACATACGTACATACGCACAGACAGACAAAAGTTAGCATCGCATAGGCTACACTTACGTGAGCCAAAAACCACCCTGAAAGACAATTATATAACAAGAAGGGCAAAGCCCATACGACTCACATGCTTTACACATTTTTCCTACCAAAATACATGTGACCTTGACCCAAGGTCAAGGTCATCCAAGGTCATGCAACACAAAGCTGTTAATTCAAGACATAGGAAGTACAATGGTGCTTATTGGCTCTTTCTACCATGAGATATGGTCACTTTCAGTGGTTCACTACCTTATTTTGGTCACATTTCATAAGGGTCAAAGTGACCTTGACCTTGATCATATGTGACCAAATGTGTCTCATGATGAAAGCATAACATGTGCCCCACATAATTTTTAAGTTTGAAACAGTTATCTTCCATAGTTCAGGGTCAAGGTCACTTCAAAATATGTATACAATCCAACTTTGAAGAGCTCCTGTGACCTTGACCTTGAAGCAAGGTAAACCAAACTGGTATCAAAAGATGGGGCTTACTTTGCCTTATATATCATATATAGGTGAGGTATTCAATCTCAAAAACTTCAGAGAAAATGTGAAAAATGTGAAAAATAGCTGTTTTTTAGGCAACATTTATGGCCCCTGCGACCTTGACCTTGAAGCAAGGTCAAGATGCTATGTATGTTTTTTGGGGCCTTGTCATCATACACCATCTTGCCAAATTTGGTACTGATAGACTGAATAGTGTCCAAGAAATATCCAACGTTAAAGTTTTCCGGACGGACGGACGGACGGACGGACGGACGACTCGGGTGAGTACATAGACTCACTTTTGCTTCGCATGTGAGTCAAAAACGGCCACAGCTGCACGAGTTCTGACATCCTCACAACTTGTTAGGGGACGTCAGGTCCAACACAAAAATGAACTTTTCTCACCATGGCAACAGAAGTGGAATTACAGTTGATCATGTCCAAGACCAGCTGAAACGAAGAATATTCAAGTTACTGACGCCATGCATTGAGATGAATCTCACAAATCATTAAATAATGCTAAAGTTCAGAATTTCACCCCTTTCTTTTTAAACTTATTTGAACTGCTGCTTCTTTTCTCATTTGGTTGTTTGTTTGTTGCCACATGCACATCTTTAACACAACAAATAAACATATCTCTCTATCTCTTTTTCCTAATAAGCATACAATAAACACAGCAAAAACTAAACAAATAAACAGACTTGCAACAATAGATGATCACATCCGTAGGTACAATATCTCATCAGTTATAACACATGCTCTACTCTATTTAAAGTTTTAATGACCAAAATGATTGTTTGTTTTGTTTTTTAAATCAATGAATACCACAACCCTTAAATGGTAATTTAAAAACAAAAATAATAGTTACCTTATTTCGATTCTCAACCTGATCAAAGAATTCTGGGAAGTCATATCCCATTCCCACATTGTTCACTGTAAACAAACAATTGTCCAAATTATACTTCATTCAGTTATAGAATGACCTCCATTGTGCATATAAATCCTCACCTACTAAGTACTGACAAGGAAGTGTGGAACAAAGTTACAGACGTTCAATCTTGCATAAGCTTGTGTGCATTTTCAGGTAGGAGGAAGCTGAGAGAGACATAGAGAGAGAGAGAGAGAGAGAGAGAGAGAGAGAGAGAGAGAGAGAGAGAGAGAGAGAGAGAGAGAGAGACATACAGACAGAGAAAAGAGAGAGAGAAAATGAGAAAGACACTGATGAAGAGAGTGGGAGGGGAACAGAGAGGGTCTAAAACAAGAAATGACTGTGTCACATACTGTTTAATTATTCAGTACATATATCTTTTCATCTATCCGCAAAGAAGAAAAGCAGAGGCTTAAATAAAGCAGACCAAAACCAAAGAGACAATCACTGAATCAGACCAATTATCAGTACAGCCTGGTCTTGAATCTAGACAGAAACCTCAAAACCTCTTGTCAATGAATATAAGAAACGAAAAAAAAAAAAAAAGAGTTTAAGTATACTTTTTCTAACATACACATTTTCCTATCATTTAAAAATGTTTCACACAGGAAAGTTAAATGCAAATGTCATTTCCAAAATAAATATAATACAAAACTTCCACTGTACTTGTTATGTTTTACAAGCTTACCCAGGGTTCCAATGTCCAAGCCAACCAGCTCCCTGCTTATGGCGTCGTAGATATCAGGGCGAGTGAAGTCTGCCGCAATCACTCTCGTTTGTACTTTGAAGCGACTCTCTAAAAACCGATTCAATTATTGGGTTAGGCCACTCACAAAAAATAGTCTGTTTACGGTATCCCGACCGACCCTATGTTTTTGCGCGACCCTAGACTTTTTGGGGGCATTTAGGAAAGAAAAAAATAATCTGTTTTTTGGCAAAATAACTTAAAAATATGTTTTTTGGGAGAGAAAAAAAATCCCGACCTACCGACCCTATTTTTTTTGCCTATGTTACCTTAAACAGACTTTTTTTTTTTGTGCCTTAGACAATCATGCAACCAACTGAAGGAAACACTTGAATCACCATTATTAAAAAGCTAGGAGCAAGTTTGGGCTAAATTAATAGCCCAAGAAAAATCGGACATGTGAACACAAAGCATACAACAGCAGTTCACAGCTACACTACCTTCTGCAAGTAAATAGAAGAAATAGTATGATCAATTAATGGCTGCAAACTATGTAATGTTTAATTATGAGAACAAAAAGTTAAAGGAATTTCATTCCTACCAGAATTAATACTTATACAAACCAATATCTTTGGCCAGCTCTTCCAGTTTTGACCTTGTGCGGCTGATGAGGACAATGTTTATTCCTCGCTTGGCAATCTGCACAAATAGTTTATTTCAATGATGAAGATTAGCCACTGTGTTCAGGCACTATTTCCTAGCAAAGACACTAAGATTGCAAAGTCACCAGGTAACATCTTTTAGTTTGTGGCAAAATAATTAGACATGAGTCAATAGTCTAATCGCTGTGGATAAAATTGCAGTATCATCTCCCTTCCCCCATATCTAGAAGTGTATGAGCCACCAGAGATCCATTTTCTAAGTAAACATTGGGGCACGCTACTTTTCATTGAAACGATGCCTGTTGAACCATCAAATGTTTGCATGAAACACTTGAATAAATTTCCATAATTATAGATCTATCAAGTCACCAGGAAAAAGATCTGTTAGTCTGTGGAAAAATAATTGAACTAGTCAATAGTCTAAAGCTTTCACTGTGGATAAAATCACAGTATTATCTCCCTTCCCCCATATCTGTGTATGAGCCACCAGGGATCCATTTTCTAAATAAACATGGGGCACGCCTCCTCTTATAGAAATGATGCATGTTGATGCTTTAAATCTTTGAATGAAACACTTGAATAAATTTAAAAGTAGATCAAGTCATCAGGAAAAAATCTGTTAGACTGTGGCAAAACAATCCAGGTTTCCCAATTGCTTCGTTTCCGGCCGATTTATGTGGAGCACGTGATGCGCACAAAAAATATTGGCGGTCTAGAAGTGTCGTCTGCGCAATGATCGCGGCGGCTTTCTTGACCGCCAAGGACGACCATGCACGTTGCGAGACGTCATTCGTTACTCCTCAATTGAACCTGAGTCAATAGTCTGAAGCTTTCACTTAATCGCTGTGGATAAAATTACAGTATTATCTCCCTTCCCCCATATCTGCAAGTGTATGAGCTACCAAGGATCCATTTTGTAAATAAACAAGGGGCACGCCACCTCTTGTGGAAATGATCATGTTGGTGTTTCAAATCTTCGCATGAAATATTTGAATAAATTGCAAAAATAGATTAATATTCAAAGTCAGAGCTGTGATTTGTAATAATTGTCCCACTGAATGTATGTGTTACATTAAAAACTCATAAAATCATCAACAAAGAAATACAATGAACCTGAAAATAAAAATAAAGCTACTGTAATTTGTACAGAAAAAAATAAAATGTCACTGTCAAATTCTGTTCATAAGAAGTAAATATACTGTTAAATTAAACATTTTACCACAAGAACATATTCATACATATTGAGGGCTAAGTGGGCAGGATAATAATATAGCAGAGACAATGAGACAAATTACTCAACATCAAGTGGACCACACTAATGAGTGAACCGTTTGTTCTTTGCATTCAAACAGACCAAATCAAAAGTTTGAACATCTGCAGTAGAACACCGCTTTCAACACAACAATTTGAACAACTACCGCTTTTCAGGCTTCCCCCTTGCTTTTTAAAACTTAATATTTTCCTCAGATTGTTTGTGGTCTTACTTTAGTTACTAAATGGAGGTTCAATTGCATATTACTAGAATATATATATATAAAGGCTGTGGACACCTTCGGACCAACTGTTAAAGCAATGTTGTAATTGATTGTGAGAGACAACCTCCTCTATCACTCCCTTAGCCCTTGATAATCTGTATATATCCTTCACCACTGTGTACGAGATAACACTTCTGATTGATAATTAAGTTATCAGTATTGGCACACTTTTGTTAATCTCAACTGTACTTGTGTAAAATGTGTTATGCGTGTTTCTGTGGTGTGTCTTCGTGTGAGCACATGTATTTATGCACATGCAAGTGTGTGTATCACAGTATACATGTGTGTGTGTGTGTGTGTGTGTGTGTGTGCGCACGCATTTGTGTGCATGTGTTTGTGTCTGTCTGTCCATCTGTGTGCAAGTACACACTGAGCTATATGCAACAAACAACCCTGAGTCTTCTGGCAAAACAGCTGACCTACATAATATAAATATATATATATAGAACTATAAAATATACTATAAAATATAACTCGATTTTGTTAACTCACTGTAGTCATTGAGGGTTAATAAATTAGCACAAACTCTTTCCTGTTAGACTGCCTTTGCCTCCAAATTCTTGTAAAACTTGTATTTCAAGTGCTTGTTATACATTTATCACTTCTGAATTTCAGTGAATCAGATATGATGGTTGGCAACAGTAGTCCAGGCAAAATCAAATCACAATATGGAATGCTTATAACAGTAAACGTCTGCAGAATTTTTGTCCTCCACTGCTCAGAAAATAAACATGACAATAAACATAGCTAAACTAAGTTCATGAAAAAATGTGCATAAATGTTAAGCACATGATACTGTCATCATCACAAGCAGCTGAAACATCAGACTGCTTTCAACAGTTATGATTGAATAAGATTTTACCAATACTGACGGGGTAAAATTCAACCACTTATCCCGGTAATAGGCAACCCCATTATGGCTGAACCCATACTGGCCAATGGGCGGCACCAAGTTACTCACACATAATAGGCGACACTTCTTTTGGGGATCATGTAATCAATTACAAACCTGTTCAGCATATGCTTTGCCAATGCCATCGGTACAACCAGTCACCACTGAAAAACAAAAGGCATGTAAGCTTACACAAGTTTACAATACAACACACAATTATATGCAGTTCATAAACTAGGGTATCACTTATTCTGTTTTCCAAAAGGACACCATTTTCTGACAAAGAAATATTCCACCAGACACTATGTAATATATACATCCAGACTGGTCTCAACTTGTCAAAATTCCATTTTCAAGGATATAACACTGTGTGCATGTGTGAGTGTGCAATCTTCAGGAGGTTGAGTCCCACACACAGATCTGGGTCATTCTCAGAAATGGTGGTCCAGTGAGAGTGAGTAGGGGTGACACATTTGAAATCATGAAAAAGTAAATTAAAATTATTTCTACCACGACTTTTTTCATCTGAATCTATTCCTGAGACATTAAAGCATTGTTGTATGTCAATAACAAGAAGGGCAAAAGCCCATACGACTCACATGCTTGACCTTGACCTTTACATGACCTTGACCTTCAGCTAAACATAGCAATGACATCATACACTAAGAACTGCTTTACACATTTTTCCTACCAAAATACATGTGACCTTGATCCAAGGTCATGCAACACAAAGCTGTTAATTCAAGACATAGGAAGTACAATGGTCTTATTGGCTCTTTCTACCATGAGATATGGTCACTTTTAGTGGTTCACTACCTTATTTTGGTCACATTTCATAAGGGTCAAAGTGACCTTGACCTTGATCACATGTGACCAAATGTGTCTCATGATGAAAGCATAACATGTGCCCCACATAATTTTTAAGTTTGAAACAGTTATCTTCCATAGTTCAGGGTCAAGGTAACTTCAAAATATGTATACAATCCAACTTTGAAGAGCTCCTGTGACCTTGACCTTGAAGCAAGGTAAACCAAACTGGTATCAAAAGATGGGGCTTACTTTGCCCTATATATCATATATAGGTGAGGTATTGATCTCAAAAACTTCAGAGAAAATGGGAAAAATGTGAATAATAGCTGTTTTTTAGACAACATCTATGGCCCCTGCGACCTTGACCTTGAAGCAAGGTCAAGATGCTATGTATGTTTTTTGGGGGCCTTGTCATCATACACCATCTTGCCAAATTTGGTACTGATAGACTGAATAGTGTCCAAGAAATATCCAACGTTAAAGTTTTCCGGACGGACGGACGGGGGGGACGGACGGACGGACGACTCGGGTGAGTACATAGACTCACTTTTGCTTCGCATGTGAGTCAAAAATGGTTTCTATACGTTGGTGTTGTTTTTGTGTGCTTTTCAATTGCGAAGTTCGGCCGTTTCCGGATCGCCGAAGCGTTACACGACTTTCGTGATCAACAATATGTTCAGTCTCATGGCTAAATGCAAACATGCAAACACCAACAAATTACTGCAATCGACAGTCAGGAGTTCAGTATTGGACGTAGCAACACATCTTTGCAACAACTCACGCTGAATTTGAAGTTACGGGCTTCGAACAAAAAATTATGAATGTCGTAACGCATCGTATCCGGACTCGACGCGCGAGTAATGTGCTCCATGACTTTGCCACATCACGGCTATTTTTAGCTCTTTGGCGTACAGGAAGTTCAAACAAGAAAATAGTCCTTTGAATCACAGCCAAATATTCACAGAAAACACCAGAATCATATCATTTGCTGAAACTCATGGCGTCGTTTCCTGACCTACGTTACGACTGAAGATGGTTTTTACTTAATTGTCGAGCCTGCAATTGCAAAGCTTTGTCACAAACTTACACACCGCAGATGGCGACAATGTAGTGTCGGAAGGATATCGAGTGCAAACAGTCTCTCAAAGCGCGAAGTTTAGCGGAACAAAGCAGCCAAGAAGTTTTCGTATCCTCTGATCGTCGATGTTCGACATTCATCAAGTACTTAAAATGGGTAATCTGAACGCAACAGGAACTTTCAACAAATACAGCAAACTCTGACGAATTGTGTTTTGTGTAGTTATTTTGGGTCAGACGGGTTTTGCCGGCAGGAAAGGCCAAACAGTGCAGATTCATGTCTGTCGCACAGGAACCGAAAGTGGTTCAAGCATTTCGTTTAGAACTGTGTTGCGACATTCACCTCAGTTTTGTTCCAAATGTCATTTTTTTACCAATATTAGTTGAAGTCCTTACCTTTCATAACTAGAATGTGTTGGGTAGAACACAAAAATACTGCAGAACTGATAAAAAATGCACAAAGGATTGAAGGCTTAGGTGGTTTAAAGTTGGAATTTGGTTTCCATGTTACAACATTCATCACGTAAATACAACACTTTAAAACGTCTCTTATTCAGCAACCAATTACTCTTTTTGTCTAATTTTTGCATTATTATATATATATACAAACAATAGACTTCATAGTAAAAACAATTATTTTGTATTTCTTGACACCTTACTTTTTACTTTGTATACACTTTGGACCACCATTTCTGAGAATGACCCATCTATGAAAGCATGCACAAGCCATATTTGAGGTCAGGCACAATACTGAGCAAAAAGTACAAAATGAATGGTAGCCACTTTCTGGATTTTTTTTTGCAAAGAACTGTTTTCTTCTGGTTGTTAATGTTGTTGTATTGTGATTAAAGAGAGAATAAAGAATTAATATCATTTTACAGATTATTTTTTCTGTTGATGGTTATTTTGTTTTTGATTATTTTCCATTGAAAATACAACTTAAAATGGCCACTGAAACCTGACAAAAATGAGTGGTCTTGTTTGAGAAAGCACAATGGTAAGTGAAGCAGTTTGTAGTGTCATGTTTGTATTTATTTTGGTCAAACTAAGTGTATTTAACAATTAGATATGCTCATTTTCTTTCTTTACCGTATAATGTGTCGTTAGCGTGGACGAAAAAATTGCATTCTGTAAGTAATGCTTCGTGTCTCACTTCACACGCTGATCTAAGTCCATTTGATCATCATATCTTTCACATGAAACTCGATATTTCCACTGATAATTGGAAGTTACTGAATAAAATGACACAATCTAGCACAAATAAAAGCAATCAAAAGACCTAGCGTTGTGAAAGAATGTGTGAAAGGCAATATCCGACGTTTTGCGTCACTGCGTTACTTACGTTTTTGCACTTCCAAAATGTAACGCGAAGTCGACACAGGCACACAAACGAATGTCAATCGACTCAATGCACTGCGAAAATTTCCACAGATTAGGAATAAATGGCCTTCACCTTTCCCACAATGCATTGAGAGGAGGTATTTTGACCTAGAAGTTGTTCGTGTCTTTGGCGTTTCGCGCAAACTTACGACATCTCAAAGAGTTTTTCAGACAGACGAACTTCAAGAATCATCGATCCCTAATTGATTTTGCTGTATTTAGTTGAGTTACCTAACAGGCAACTACTTTTGTTCATGTTTTATGCAAAATCACCAGCATTTGTTTAAATTGATGCTGAACTTAGTGGATTTCGTTCGTCATTCTCGCCACTCTGCCGACATTTCTTGGTGTCTTTCAATACGAACATCAGGAAAATTTGGCCTTTTCTTGAACCAAAGTTTATATTTTTGTGATTGACTTAAAGTTTCTTCGAGTTTGTATAAAGAAAGCTGTGAAGGGGAAATTTTAGTTACATTTTCCTGCATTTTAATAGTGTGGCTTGTTTTAGATTACGTTCGTATTTCTGACACCATTTTCGTTCCGTGTCACTCGAACCAACGCAATCAGCAATTCAGTTCATTGTGGTAGATGGCAGATACAATGTAAATCAAAACATGTTTACGTATGTTATCTGCTACAGAAAACAGAAAAAGAAAACAAGCGAATAAGAAAAATAATCAGTTGTGAAACGATGATAATTGATGATGTTGGTAATGTTGGACACAACAATTCAGGTGTCAAAAATAACTTACGTAATAATTTTCAGACTTTGCCTGTAACTGTGAATATTTGCCATTGTTGCAATGAATCGAATGAGTGAGATCATTTCAAACTGTATCAGGAACCTCTTACACACCAGACTAGATTTCAAGAGTACTAGAATTCAAGCATAACAGACTTCACAATTTTGGTGTCTTCATAACTTACGCTTGGTGTCTTCATAACTTACGCTACATCTGATTCACTTGCCATATTATTTTCAGGCCTTCACTTTTGTTTTCAGTTGTGTTGCATGGTCTACCAGAAAGGTGATCAATTAAATCAGCAGCATTACAATGCTGCCTAATCTTGTTCTTGTAAAAAAGTGATGGACTTGCCAAATGATGTAAGTAATGGTGTCTTCACAACAACTATTTCTTGCTCAATTGATTTACACAAAATGTAGGTGCTGTCTGGCTGGATTTTATGGATAAAATGTAACTCAAACACTAGACAAAATCAAAGATTCCAAAAGTTTTAACTTGATAGAAATATCTTGCAGTTGGTGTCCACCAAGTACTTACATCATTGTCCATGCATACCTATGATTGACGATCAATAAAGGAAAGAGACATGAAGGCAATTATGTTTTGACTTTTATTTCCGGTAAAGCTGTGTTTTAGCTCCCATTACAATCATAGACTTTTCCATCTGAGCATTTTTTATTTTTGATGCTCATGTCAGAATTTCATTGCTCAGTATTGTGCCTGTCCTCATTTGTAAAGTGTGTGTTGCACTATATATGCATGTCTGTTGATGTCCTGACCTCTCTCTGCATGTCAATATGTCTGTGCAAAGCGGTTCAATGCAAAAGCTGACGTGAGCCCCCACACGCACTCAACCACAAATGCTCTTGAGACAACATCAAACAAGCACCAAAAAAACTAACACCTCTAAAATGGACAAACTGTGCAAAATTGAGTGGAGATGTTGAGTGTGCAATAGGCCAATGCCCACATTAATCATAAAACAACAATACAGATAGGAAGACTAAAAGACCGTGAGGCTTATAGGTTCTACAATTCCTACTGCTACTACTTGAAAGAGAAAACTAGCACTAGCAGACGACCAGTCAGCCGCAATATTACCTGCCCATGATCCAGCGTTTTTCAAGTTCAGCGACAACCCAAGCATTCCTGACAGAAAATAGGTAAACAGTCCATTGAGAACCGACGATGTTGCTCTGAATGCTATGTATGCCGTAGCAATGGCACCAATAACGGTGAAATATTCAGCTGATTTGCCAAAATAAGTCTGCAACATCGACGACAGAGCCATGCTTGCAGCTACAGATCTCTGGTTGCACTTGCACCTTGTCGCTAACACAGGTCAGTGATTTCCCTTCCCGGATCAGGCGACCGGTGACATTGGAAGTTTGACTCCCAGTATGAACTATCCATAAAGGTGCATGCAGTACGAAGCAGGTGCGGATTAGGGGTGGGGTTACAGGGGTTCCGGACCCCCCCCCCCCCCCCCTCTCGGCTGTCAAAAAAACACCCAAAACAAAAAACATTTTCTGTCTGCGAATGTTGTTGTTGTTTCTGTCTGTAAAGCCGGGGGAGCGGTTAATTGTGTTAATCAGTATCATTATTGTACAGTTTTAACTGCCACTCCTATGCGACATGTCTTCCTTCCAACCATACTATATGATATCGGGAACAGATATCACTGAAGATAAATTGCCATTATTTAATACTAACTTTAAAACTGAGAAAAATGAGTGGCGGCGGGCTGCTGACAACAGTTGATCATGTTTAAAATCAAGGCCGATAAGCCGCACATTTTTTGTATAAAATAGCTAAAATTCTTCAGCTGCAGGGGGGCTTCGTCCCCCAGACGGCCCGGGCCCCAACGGGGCGTCAAGTTGCCCCTGTACAGACCCCTGGACCCCAGGTTATAACCCCCCCCCCCCCCCCCCCCCCAGTGCAAGTATCCATAAACAAGGCGCAGGTATGACGGCTTACTAGCGCCAAAACTAAAAATTACTAATTAACACGTGAAAGTTACTAATTTTCACGAGAAAATTACAATTATGACGTGAAAATTACTAATTTTGACGTGTTAATTACTAATTTTCACGTGTTAATTACTAATTTTCAAGTGTTAATGTCTAATTTTCAGTTTTGGCTCGCCTCCTGACGGCTTACTTGCGCCAAAACTAAAAAAATAGTAATTTTCACGCGTTAATTACTAATTTACATGTGCCTCGTGACTGTGGAGGTTCAATGCGCAGGCGCGACTGTAACACCGGCCAGAGCGAAACCAGTGTCACGATTTCATCTTTCGCCTGTGTACATATTTCCCCCTCGACATTTTTACATTTAGTCAAGGTTTGACTAAATGTTTTAACGTAGAGGGGGAATCGAGACGAGGGTCGTGGTGTGTGTGTGTGTGTGTGTCTGTCTGTCTGTCTGTGCGTGTGTGTGTGTAGAGCGAAAACTACTCTACCGATCTTTATGAAATTTGACATGAGAGTTCCTGAAAATGTTATCCCCGGATGTTTTTTTTCTTTTTTTCGATAAATACTTTTGATGACGTCATATCCGGCTTTTTGTAAAAGTTGAGGCGGCACTGTCACACCCTCATTTTTCAATCAAATTGATTGAAATTTTTGGCCCAGCAATCTTCGACGAAGGCCGGACTTCGGTATTGCATTTCAGCTTTGTGGCTTAAAAATTAATTTATGACTTTGGTCATTAAAAATCTGAAAATTGTAAAAAAAAAAAATTTTTTTTAAAACGATCCAAATTTACGTTCATCTTATTCTTCATCATTTTCTGATTACAAAAACATATAAATATGTAATATTCGGATTAAAAAACAAGCTCTGAAAATTAAAAATATAAAAATCATTATTAAAATAAAATTTCCGAAATCGATTTAAAAACAATTTCATCTTATTCCTTGTGGGTTCCTGATTCTAAAAACATATAGATTTGATATGTTTGGATTAAAAACACGCTCAGAAAGTTAAAAAGAATAGAGATAAAGAAAAGCGTGCTATCGATCCGCTTCTCAGCGCAAAAACTACCCTGCTCTTCTTGTCAATTTCACTGCCTTTGCATCGAGCGGTGTACTGACGATGCTACGAGTATACGCTC
>NC_090251.1:32301090-32471090 GCF_037325665.1 Littorina saxatilis
ACATATATCAAATGAAATGAAACACAAAACAAAAAGAAACCAATGACCACATGAATAAAACCTCATCAGCACCACCGATATTGACACCACATCCATATTCTGCACATATGTATTAAAATACACAATGTACCTCACATTATCCATTATTACAAAGAAACATTTTAACCAAACACATCCACTCACACATCCTTTCGTAAGTCGAAGATCTTTTCTTCCACAAGGAGCCATCTCTCCACTATACTTCATCCTTAGATACAACCTTCTTGCACTTACGCCTCAATCGTTTTCCCTTCGTCTAAATTCCACAGCATTGATAACAATTAGATGTAGATATTAAAACTACCACCGGCGTGGACCCAAACATTCACACGGGTTCTTTCTCCAGGGATACACCGGTTTTGAGTGTTAATGTTCTCTTACATGACCATATCATTGAGAACCCGACGATTCAAAGACAAACTCAGGGAGGAGAGAAAGTGTGGGTGTTCACACTTACTCAGTGCTTCCCATGGAGGGAAGGCATCGTCTTTCTTTTGTTCTGGCACTGGCCGCTGCGATTGCAGGTAAGTTACATTTGAAACAATTTTTTAAACGAAAAAAACACACACAAAAACACCTACAAACAAACAAACAATCAAACAAACAAACAAGTAAAAGACTTGCAAGGAAGGAGGAAATCGATTTATATCTTTTAGAAACAAACAGTGTTTAAGTGCTAGGGGTTAACAAGTGATCAATCAATAAATCAATCAATTCATGAATGAATGAATGACTCAGTCAGTCAGTCAGTCAATCAATAAGTCTGTCAATCAGTCAATATGGAAAGAGAACTGAATGCTATAATACATTAATAATTTGCTTTCATGTTTGACTACTGAATTTATGACATTGGGTCATTGATTTAAATTAATTTACTTTAAATCAATGACCCAATGTCATAAATTCAGCAGTCAAACATGAAAGCAAATACGACAATTGATTAATACGTCACTAAGCAGTGATTCATTAATTCAATCAATAATGTCAACCTAAGGAAAGAAAAACACTGCTGCATAGAAAGAGAGAGAAAGACAGAAAGAAAGAAAGAAAGAAAAAAAAACAAAACAAAAAACAAACAAACAAACAAACAAACAAACAAACCAGGAAAAAAACAAGCAACAATAAACACACGAACAAATAAGGGGAAACAAAACAGAAGGGCCGGGGGAGAGTTGCTGTAATATTCTTTCAAGTAATAAAAAACTTCACCTTGCTGAATATCTAGTTTGTTTTCTAACTTGGAAGCAAACGATTTAGCAAAAGTAGACCCTAGTCATCCCACACACAAAATCAAAAGCATATGGACAACGCACTTTTGCATTTTGCGCATCTACTCAATGGAACTCTCTCCCCTCTCACATTCGCCACTCTCAGTCAGTACAGTCATTCAAGCGAGCACTCAAAACTCACCTCTTCCAGAAACACAACTCCTAAAGTCGCAACATTTTGCCATCCTGTTCTGTAACGGTTCCATCTCTATTCAGCTTGTTATTTTTGTCTTTTGTTTTAAATTATTATAAATATAATTTTTCACTGCAGTAGTCCTTTAACTTTAACCCTTAGCTGTAGGCTAGATATGCACAAGTCATGTCGGTGCCACATAATGCTGACACACATGTTCCTGTGCATAGTTTATGGATAACGTGTAGTTGGGAAGTTAAGAGTAGAAATAATTAGTATTTAGTGTAGGAGGAGGGTTGGGGTGGGTAGGGAGGGGGTGGGTATGGTTTACTTTGAGCAGGTCGGTTTCAGTTTTAATAAACAATTTTAGAGAATTGTGTATCTTATATTTGAGTCTTTCGTGTTTTAGACATTGATGCATTTAATAGTTTTAACGAGTTGCCTTTTGTTTTATCATTCTGGTGTTTATCTAGCTGTGCTGTGTATCTTATAAGAAGTTCTTAAAAGTTCGAAGTTATTTTAGCATATAGGTTTGTTTGGTTTTTTTTTATGGTCTTAACAGTTAAACATGTATTACGTTATCATCAAGATTCATGCTTTGTTAGCACTAAGCAGTTGTTTTAATCAGTCTGGTTTTCTCTTGTTTTCATCTTATGAACATTCTAAATGTTAGACTAGCTTATTGTCTTGTACAGAATAACAACTGTGTGAATGGTGCTATACTGAATGAAAGAGTGTGACATGAAGTTCTTGTACATCATTGTAAAGAGTGTGAATGACGTTTTAGTTTAGATGTCAAGCGCTTAGAGCAAGCCTTTTTAACGAAAGTTTTTGATTTAGCGCTATATAAATGTTCTTATTATTATTATTATTATTATTATTATTATTATTATTATTATTATTATTATTATTATTATTATTATTATTATTATTATTATTAGACGTGCAGAAGAACACACACACACACACACACACACACACACACACACACATGAATAGCACTGGTAACAAGATTTTGTTCTCCTTTTTTCTGTGACATATAGAGAGATAGGTCACTAGGTTTTCATTGTGTGTATCAAACTTACTGATTCTTATTACGAACCCGTTTGATAACATAGTGGGCGTGTTCAGATAACAAATTTGATTTGTAATTTACTCTTGAAACTGCATGTACGAAAGAGAAAACAACCCGGCGCACAATATCTTCTTTCACCTTAAATTCTATCTTTCGTGAATTGCACACGATTTTTTAAGATTTGTTAGATCTATATTTTTTTTACCACCTTTGATACGGTTTCTGGAGGACTGGTAGGCCTGTTACAAGCGAGTCCTCTTTACTGTAAAGATATGCTGAAGGGAAGCAAAGGCAAATACATATATAAAAAGATAAATCAACGTTTAAGCGATAACACACACACACACACACACACACGTTAACACACACACGCACGCACGCACGTACACGCACGTACGCATACGCATGCACGCACATTTACACACACACACACGTACGCACGCACGCACAAACTGAGCGTAGGCACGCACACGCACGCACGCACACATACACGCACGCTTGCACGCATGCAGTTATGCACGCACGCACAGCAAGTTAGTTAAATTGCGGTTATGGCAGTTTCTATTGTACCTTGCTGTCGGAGGAAGTGATTGCAATGGTGTTTTTTGTCTGTCTGCCTGGCTATCTGTCTTGCCTGCCTGCATGTCTGTTTGTCTTTCTGTCTATATATATGTCCGTCTGTCGCATTTTACACCCCCGGTATAGGGGTGTGTATAGGATTCGGTCCATGTGTTTGTTTGTTTGTTTGTTTGTTTGTTTGTGTGTTTGTGTTCGCATATAGATCTCAAGAATGAACGGACCGATCGTCACCAAACTTGGTGAACAGGTTCTATACATTCCTGAGACGGTCCTTACAAAAATTGGGACCAGTCAAACACACGGTTAGGGAGTTATTGGTGGATTAAGATTCTACAAGGACTTATAGAGGGACATATTAATGGTCAAAGGGAAATAACCTTCTCAGTTGGTGGCAGTGAGAATGGTTATTTCCCTTTGACCAACGGGGGTGTTTTTCCTACCTCGGAGGAATTTCTTGTTTCTCTTGGACATATACCAAGCATCAACATCCATGTCAATATCCGAAATTGATTCATCAATAATGCTTATGCTGCACAGGAAGCAGCAAGGCTGTTGATTGTTGGTGTTAAAGTTGAAGGGTGCACTTACACTGTGTAAAAGCCTGAAGGGTGCACTTACACTATGTAAAAGCCTGAAGGGTGCACTTACACTATGTAAAAGCCTGAAGGGTGCACTTACACTATGTTAAAGCTTGAAGGATGCACTTACACTATGTAAAAGCTTGAAGGGTGCACTTACACTATGTAAAAGCCTGAAGGGTGCACTTACACTATGTAAAAGCTTGAAGGGTGCACTTACACTATGTAAAAGCCTGAAGGGTGCACTTACACTATGTAAAAGCTTGAAGGGTGCACTTACACTATGTAAAAGCCTGAAGGGTGCACTTATCCTATGTAAAAGTTTGAAAGGCGCACTTACACCATGTAAAAGCCTGAAAGGTGCACTTACACTATGCTCGGTTTCGGGTTTATTATTATATCACCCCACACAACGGATACCTTAGCATTTCGGAACGTCCAGTTATTCAAATTTTAAACGCTGTGTTTTGGGTAATCTTCGCAGTCTGTAACTTCTCCACAAACTCTCATTGTGTTTGTTTCTGTCCTGCTTTATTGTCCCTGAGAGCGGGGAAATGTGTACGCATATGGTATTTTACAGATTTGAGTACCTTCATTTGCACAGGTTTCGTCTGATTGCATAATGGATGATTGCGAGGTCTAACATAGAAGAGTTTGTCGACAGTTACCGGTTCCCCTATGTTTATTGGTTAAATGAACAAGCATATATATACGTACAGATCCGAAGCATTTTCTATAACTTATCACTGCGGATGCGTCAAAATTACAGCACAGCGAATTTCACTTGGGCTTCTTAAAGTTAAATTCACCAGAAAACTTCTCCAATGTGGCTACTTCATAAATAATAACAATAACAATAACAATAACAGCACTTTATTGTCCATTGAAATATGACATAAAAATGGAAAATGTTCTTCATAGGTCATTACTATATATTGATTATATTGCATTTCTATTATGATCTCTCGTGCAGTGAGCCATGGCCAGAACCTCAACTGCAACTTTGAACAAAACCTTTGTCAGTGGACACAGGTGAACGGCACCGCGGACAACTTGAACTGGTCAAGACAGAATGGACCCACTTCCAGCGCTAACACCGGGCCAAGCTTTGACCACACCAAAGGCACCACTGGACGTTAGTATTGTTAAAATTTTGGCGCTGACATGACAAATAAAAGATGGTGCGATTTGGTGTATTGTTTGTGGGATAGGATGCTCAGTAAACACTGTACTTTGCATGTACCCTCCCGTCACTGGAAACGTTAAAAGCTATTGTCCAACATCCCCTTTCATTGGGTGAAACACAAGCCCACTTGGACGTAATAGATACATAGGGAATAGGTTATATTTGCAAATTACATCTTGCATAAAACCGGTATTTTTCTCTGTCATGATCACAATTCTACGATGAAAGGAGAGAAAGTGGGACAAAATTGGAGTTTCTTTTGCCAATTAATTATCTTTTAGCCCCATCTCTTTCATTCTCAAAGTGATTGTCGCCAGCATTAACTGCTCTTTTATCGAAACAACAAAATGACCGTGGGTGAGATGAACAAAGTTGACTGTGGGCGAGATGAACAAAGTTGACTGTGGGTGAGATGAACAAAGTTGACTGTGGGTGAGATGAACAAAGTTGACTGTGGGCGAGATGAACAAAATTGACTGTGGGTGAGATGAACAAAGTCGACTGTGGGTGAGATGAACTTGACAAAGTTGACTGTGGGTGAGATTGATATCAACTAATAACCCATATCACCGGCGCAGACCTCTAGACAGGAAAGTTCCATCGTTTAAAACTGAATTATATAGAAACTCATTTCTCCCATCTACTACACAACTCTGGAATTCTTTACCAGACTATATAAAACTTAGTGATTCCCTAAGTGAATTTAAGCACTTTTTGTCAAAAAACGATTTAAGTCCGCCGTGTTATTTTTATTCTGGAGATCGCATGTCACAAATAATTCACTGTAAGCTCAGGTTATATATAAGTGATCTCAATAACGATCTAGTGAGACGTCACGTTGCTACAGATGCATCTTGTGACTGTGGATTCCCGTCCGAATCCGTACAACACTTCATATTCGATTGTCCAAATTATCGTGAAGCACGTCAAGAAACTATACATACCCTCCCTAATCACACAACTCACCTCCCCCACCTTTTAAACGGAGACAGACAGTATTCTTTAGATTTGAACAGGAAATTTTTTTCCACCGTACACTCGTTCATTGAACGTTCAGGCCGCTTTGGGCAAGTCAGAATAAATGCTCTACAAGCCGGACAACAACTTTAACTTCTGCACATCTCCTACCCATCCCTCTTCTTTTATTCATCTTCTTTCCCTCCTTCCTTCCTTTATATGGCAATCCGAATGGTGCAAAAGTCCCTTTTAGCTCTTGATGTCTAAATAACACATTATTTAGCTAAATAACGCGTTATTTAGCTAAACAATGCTTTATTTAGCTATATCATGCATTATTTAGCTAAATAATGCATTGTTTAAATTAAACAATGCATTATTTACAGATACAGAAAAAAGAGAGCCCAGAGCACTAAATAATGCATTGTTTAGCATAAATAAGAGATTGTGTTTGTAAATAACTCATTATTTATAAATAATTACGCGTTTTCTCTAAACAATATATTATATGTAAATAAAGTGTTATTTAAATAAATAAAATATTATTTAGATAAATAAAATATTATTTATCTAAATAAAATATTATTTAGAGAAATAAAATATTATATGTAAATAAAATATTATTTATCTAAATAAAATATTATTTATCTAAATAAAATATTATTTAGATAAATAATTTATTATTTAGATAAATAATTTATTATTTAGATAAATAATTTATTATTTACTGTTTTTGCCTTGAAATAGTATTATTACACTAAATAATGCTTTATATAGCTATATAATAGGTTTCCGCTATATAATTCATGATTTGGTAAATAATACATTATATACCGTAAATAAAATATTATATACCGTAAACAATTCATTGTTTAGCGCATCGCGAAGCCGTTTTTTTCTCTTGTTGTTTTTTTCCACGTGTTTCCGTGGATCCACGAGAGCTCTGTTGATTCTCAAACTGACCAATCAGACAACTAGCATCTGTACACTAATTAAAGTCCCATTGTTGAGTGTGACGAAAACTCGTGGTGACGATTTTAAAACATGTTGGGTCACGCATGGTCCAATCTTACATGGTCCAATCTTACATGGTCCAACCTTACATGGTCCAACCTTACATGGTCCAACCTTACATGGTCCAACCTTACATGGTCCAACCTTACATGGTCCAATCTTACATGGTCCAATCTTACATGGTCCAACCTTACATGGTTCAACCTTACATGGTCCAATCTTACATGGTCCAATCTTGCATGGTCCAATCTTACATGGTCCAATCTTACATGGTCCAACCTTACATGGTCCAACCTTACATGGTCCAACCTTACATGGTCCAATCTTACATGGTCCAACCTTACATGGTCCAACCTTACATGGTCCAATCTTACATGGTCCAATCTTGCATGGTCCAATCTTGCATGGTCCAACCTTACATGGTCCAATCTTACATGGTCCAACCTTACATGGTCCAACCTTACATGGTCCAATCTTACATGGTCCAATCTTACATGGTCCAACCTTACATGGTTCAACCTTACATGGTCCAATCTTACATGGTCCAATCTTGCATGGTCCAATCTTACATGGTCCAACCTTGCATGGTCCAACCTTGCATGGTCCAATCTTACATGGTCCAACCTTACATGGTCCAACCTTACATGGTCCAATCTTACATGGTCCAACCTTACATGGTCCAACCTTACATGGTCCAATCTTACATGGTCCAATCTTGCATGGACCAATCTTGCATGGTCCAACCTTGCATGGTCCAATCTTACATGGTCCAACCTTACATGGTCCAACCTTACATGGTCCAATCTTGCATGGTCCAATCTTACATGGTCCAACCTTGCATGGTCCAACCTTGCATGGTCCAATCTTACATGGTCCAACCTTACATGGTCCAACCTTACATGGTCCAACCTTACATGGTCCAATCTTACATGGTCCAACCTTACATGGTCCAACCTTGCATGGTCCAATCTTACATGGTCCAACCTTACATGGTCCAACCTTACATGGTCCAACCTTACATGGTCCAATCTTACATGGTCCAACCTTACATGGTCCAACCGTACATGGTCCAATCTTACATGGTCCAATCTTGCATGGTCCAATCTTACATGGTCCAACCTTGCATGGTCCAACCTTGCATGGTCCAATCTTACATGGTCCAATCTTACATGGTCCAACCTTACATGGTCCAACCTTACATGGTCCAACCTTACATGGTCCAATCTTACATGGTCCAACCTTACATGGTCCAACCTTGCATGGTCCAATCTTACATGGTCCAATCTTACATGGTCCAACCTTACATGGTCCAACCTTACATGGTCCAACCTTACATGGTCCAATCTTACATGGTCCAATCTTACATGGTCCAATCTTACATGGTCCAATCTTGCATGGTCCAATCTTGCATGGTCCAACCTTACATGGTCCAACCTTGCATGGTCCAACCTTACATGGTCCAACCTTACATGGTCCAATCTTACATGGTCCAACCTTACATGGTCCAACCTTACATGGTCCAATCTTACATGGTCCAATCTTACATGGTCCAACCTTACATGGTTCAACCTTACATGGTCCAATCTTACATGGTCCAATCTTGCATGGTCCAATCTTACATGGTCCAACCTTGCATGGTCCAACCTTGCATGGTCCAATCTTACATGGTCCAACCTTACATGGTCCAACCTTACATGGTCCAACCTTACATGGTCCAATCTTACATGGTCCAACCTTACATGGTCCAACCTTACATGGTCCAATCTTACATGGTCCAATCTTGCATGGTCCAATCTTGCATGGTCCAACCTTGCATGGTCCAATCTTACATGGTCCAACCTTACATGGTCCAACCTTACATGGTCCAATCTTACATGGTCCAACCTTACATGGTCCAACCTTGCATGGTCCAATCTTACATGGTCCAATAATATATATGGACCATGTAAGATTGGACCATGTAAGGTTGGACCATGTAAGATTGGACCATGTAAGGTTGGACCATGCACGATTGGACCATGTAAGGTTGGACCATGTAAGATTGGACCATGCAAGGTTGGACCATGTAAGGTTGGACCATGTAAGATTGGACCATGCAGGGTTGGACCATGCAAGGTTGGACCATGTAAGATTGGACCATGCAAGATTGGACCATGTAAGATTGGACCATGTAAGGTTGAACCATGTAAGGTTGGACCATGTAAGATTGGACCATGTAAGATTGGACCATGTAAGGTTGGACCATGTAAGGTTGGACCATGTAAGATTGGACCATGTAAGGTTGGACCATGTAAGGTTGGACCATGTAAGGTTGGACCATGCAAGGTTGGACCATGTAAGATTGGACCATGTAAGGTTGGACCATGTAAGGTTGGACCATGCAAGGTTGGACCATGTAAGATTGGACCATGCAAGATTGGACCATGCAAGATTGGACCATGTAAGATTGGACCATGTAAGGTTGGACCATGTAAAGTTGGACCATGTAAGATTGGACCATGTAAGGTTGGACCATGTAAGGTTGGACCATGTAAGATTGGACCATGTAAGATTGGACCATGCAAGGTTGGACCATGTAAGGTTGGACCATGTAAAGTTGGACCATGTAAGATTGGACCATGTAAGGTTGGACCATGTAAGGTTGGACCATGTAAGGTTGGACCATGTAAGATTGGACCATGTAAGGTTGGACCATGTAAGGTTGGACCATGTAAGGTTGGACCATGTAAGATTGGACCATGTAAGATTGGACCATGTAAGATTGGACCATGTAAGGTTGGACCATGTAAGGTTGGACCATGTAAGGTTGGACCATGTAAGGTTGGACCATGTAAGATTGGACCATGTAAGATTGGACCATGCAAGGTTGGACCATGTAAGATTGGACCATGCAAGATTGGACCATGTAAGATTGGACCATGTAAGGTTGAACCATGTAAGGTTGGACCATGTAAGATTGGACCATGTAAGGTTGGACCATGTAAGGTTGGACCATGTAAGATTGGACCATGTAAGATTGGACCATGCGTGACCCAACATGTTTTAAAATCGTCACCACGAGTTTTCGTCACACTCAACAATGGGACTTTAATTAGTGTACAGATGCTAGTTGTCTGATTGGTCAGTTTGAGAATCAACAGAGCTCTCGTGGATCCACGGAAACACGTGGAAAAAAACAACAAGAGAAAAAACGGCTTCGCGATGCGCTAAACAATGAATTGTTTACGGTATATAATATTTTATTTACGGTATATAATGTATTATTTACCAAATCATGAATTATATAGCGGAAACCTATTATATAGCTATATAAAGCATTATTTAGTGTAATAATACTATTTCAAGGCAAAAACAGTAAATAATAAATTATTTATCTAAATAATAAATTATTTATCTAAATAATAAATTATTTATCTAAATAATAAATTATTTATCTAAATAATATTTTATTTAGATAAATAATATTTTATTTAGATAAATAATATTTTATTTACATATAATATTTTATTTATCTAAATAATATTTTATTTAGATAAATAATATTTTATTTATCTAAATAATATTTTATTTATTTAAATAACACTTTATTTACATATAATATATTGTTTAGAGAAAACGCGTAATTATTTATAAATAATGAGTTATTTACAAACACAATCTCTTATTTATGCTAAACAATGCATTATTTAGTGCTCTGGGCTCTCTTTTTTCTGTATCTGTAAATAATGCATTGTTTAATTTAAACAATGCATTATTTAGCTAAATAATGCATGATATAGCTAAATAAAGCATTGTTTAGCTAAATAACGCGTTATTTAGCTAAATAATGTGTTATTTAGACATCAAGAGCTAAAAGGGACTTTTGCACCATTCGGATTGCCATACCTTTACTATGGCAATCCGAATGGTGCAAAAGTCCCTTTTAGCTCTTGATGTCTAAATAACACATTATTTAGCTAAATAACGCGTTATTTAGCTAAACAATGCTTTATTTAGCTATATCATGCATTATTTAGCTAAATAATGCATTGTTTAAATTAAACAATGCATTATTTACAGATACAGAAAAAAGAGAGCCCAGAGCACTAAATAATGCATTGCTTAGCATAAATAAGAGATTGTGTTTGTAAATAACTCATTATTTATAAATAATTACGCGTTTTCTCTAAACAATATATTATATGTAAATAAAGTGTTATTTAAATAAATAAAATATTATTTAGATAAATAAAATATTATTTATCTAAATAAAATATTATTTAGATAAATAAAATATTATATGTAAATAAAATATTATTTATCTAAATAAAATATTATTTATCTAAATAAAATATTATTTAGATAAATAATTTATTATTTAGATAAATAATTTATTATTTAGATAAATAATTTATTATTTACTGTTTTTGCCTTGAAATAGTATTATTACACTAAATAATGCTTTATATAGCTATATAATAGGTTTCCGCTATATAATTCATGATTTGGTAAATAATACATTATATACCGTAAATAAAATATTATATACCGTAAACAATTCATTGTTTAGCGCATCGCGAAGCCGTTTTTTCTCTTGTTGTTTTTTTCCACGTGTTTCCGTGGATCCACGAGAGCTCTGTTGATTCTCAAACTGACCAATCAGACAACTAGCATCTGTACACTAATTAAAGTCCCATTGTTGAGTGTGACGAAAACTCGTGGTGACGATTTTAAAACATGTTGGGTCACGCATGGTCCAATCTTACATGGTCCAATCTTACATGGTCCAACCTTACATGGTCCAACCTTACATGGTCCAATCTTACATGGTCCAATCTTACATGGTCCAACCTTACATGGTTCAACCTTACATGGTCCAATCTTACATGGTCCAATCTTGCATGGTCCAATCTTACATGGTCCAACCTTGCATGGTCCAACCTTGCATGGTCCAACCTTGCATGGTCCAATCTTACATGGTCCAATCTTACATGGTCCAACCTTACATGGTCCAACCTTACATGGTCCAACCTTACATGGTCCAATCTTACATGGTCCAATCTTGCATGGTCCAATCTTACATGGTCCAACCTTGCATGGTCCAACCTTGCATGGTCCAATCTTACATGGTCCAACCTTACATGGTCCAATCTTACATGGTCCAACCTTACATGGTCCAACCTTACATGGTCCAATCTTACATGGTCCAACCTTACATGGTCCAATCTTACATGGTCCAACCTTACATGGTCCAACCTTACATGGTCCAACCTTACATGGTCCAACCTTACATGGTCCAACCTTACATGGTCCAATCTTACATGGTCCAATCTTGCATGGTCCAACCTTACATGGTCCAATCTTACATGGTCCAACCTTACATGGTCCAACCTTACATGGTCCAATCTTACATGGTCCAATCTTACATGGTCCAACCTTACATGGTTCAACCTTACATGGTCCAATCTTACATGGTCCAATCTTGCATGGTCCAATCTTACATGGTCCAACCTTGCATGGTCCAATCTTACATGGTCCAACCTTACATGGTCCAACCTTACATGGTCCAATCTTACATGGTCCAACCTTACATGGTCCAACCTTACATGGTCCAATCTTACATGGTCCAATCTTGCATGGTCCAATCTTACATGGTCCAACCTTGCATGGTCCAACCTTACATGGTCCAATCTTACATGGTCCAATCTTACATGGTCCAACCTTACATGGTTCAACCTTACATGGTCCAATCTTACATGGTCCAATCTTGCATGGTCCAATCTTACATGGTCCAACCTTGCATGGTCCAATCTTACATGGTCCAACCTTACATGGTCCAACCTTACATGGTCCAATCTTACATGGTCCAACCTTACATGGTCCAACCTTACATGGTCCAATCTTACATGGTCCAATCTTGCATGGTCCAATCTTACATGGTCCAACCTTGCATGGTCCAACCTTACATGGTCCAACCTTACATGGTCCAATCTTACATGGTCCAACCTTACATGGTCCAACCTTACATGGTCCAATCTTACATGGTCCAACCTTACATGGTCCAACCTTACATGGTTCAACCTTACATGGTCCAATCTTACATGGTCCAATCTTGCATGGTCCAATCTTACATGGTCCAACCTTGCATGGTCCAACCTTGCATGGTCCAATCTTACATGGTCCAACCTTACATGGTCCAACCTTGCATGGTCCAATCTTACATGGTCCAACCTCACATGGTCCAATCTTACATGGTCCAATCTTGCATGGTCCAATCTTACATGGTCCAACCTTGCATGGTCCAACCTTACATGGTCCAACCTTACATGGTCCAACCTTACATGGTCCAATCTTACATGGTCCAACCTTACATGGTCCAACCTTACATGGTCCAATCTTACATGGTCCAACCTTACATGGTCCAACCTTACATGGTTCAACCTTACATGGTCCAATCTTACATGGTCCAATCTTGCATGGTCCAATCTTACATGGTCCAACCTTGCATGGTCCAACCTTGCATGGTCCAATCTTACATGGTCCAACCTTACATGGTCCAACCTTGCATGGTCCAATCTTACATGGTCCAACCTTACATGGTCCAATCTTGCATGGTCCAACCTTACATGGTCCAATCTTACATGGTCCAACCTTACATGGTCCAATCTTACATGGTCCATATATATTATTGGACCATGCAAGGTTGGACCATGTAAGATTGGACCATGCAAGATTGGACCATGTAAGATTGGACCATGTAAGGTTGAACCATGTAAGGTTGGACCATGTAAGATTGGACCATGTAAGATTGGACCATGTAAGGTTGGACCATGTAAGGTTGGACCATGTAAGATTGGACCATGTAAGGTTGGACCATGTAAGGTTGGACCATGTAAGGTTGGACCATGCAAGGTTGGACCATGTAAGATTGGACCATGCAAGATTGGACCATGTAAGATTGGACCATGTAAGGTTGGACCATGTAAGGTTGGACCATGTAAGATTGGACCATGTAAGGTTGGACCATGTAAGGTTGGACCATGTAAGGTTGGACCATGTAAGATTGGACCATGCAAGGTTGGACCATGTAAGGTTGGACCATGTAAGATTGGACCATGTAAGGTTGGACCATGTAAGGTTGGACCATGTAAGATTGGACCATGTAAGATTGGACCATGCAAGGTTGGACCATGCAAGGTTGGACCATGTAAGATTGGACCATGCAAGATTGGACCATGTAAGATTGGACCATGTAAGGTTGGACCATGTAAGGTTAGACCATGTAAGGTTGGACCATGTAAGATTGGACCATGCAAGGTTGGACCATGCAAGATTGGACCATGCAAGATTGGACCATGTAAGATTGGACCATGTAAGGTTGGACCATGTAAGGTTGGACCATGTAAGATTGGACCATGTAAGGTTGGACCATGTAAGGTTGGACCATGTAAGGTTGGACCATGTAAGATTGGACCATGCAAGGTTGGACCATGCAAGGTTGGACCATGTAAGATTGGACCATGCAAGATTGGACCATGTAAGATTGGACCATGTAAGGTTGAACCATGTAAGGTTGGACCATGTAAGATTGGACCATGTAAGATTGGACCATGTAAGGTTGGACCATGTAAGGTTGGACCATGTAAGATTGGACCATGTAAGGTTGGACCATGCAAGATTGGACCATGCAAGATTGGACCATGTAAGATTGGACCATGTAAGGTTGGACCATGTAAGGTTGGACCATGTAAGATTGGACCATGTAAGGTTGGACCATGTAAGGTTGGACCATGTAAGGTTGGACCATGTAAGATTGGACCATGTAAGATTGGACCATGCGTGACCCAACATGTTTTAAAATCGTCACCACGAGTTTTCGTCACACTCAACAATGGGACTTTAATTAGTGTACAGATGCTAGTTGTCTGATTGGTCAGTTTGAGAATCAACAGAGCTCTCGTGGATCCACGGAAACACGTGGAAAAAAACAACAAGAGAAAAAACGGCTTCGCGATGCGCTAAACAATGAATTGTTTACGGTATATAATATTTTATTTACGGTATATAATGTATTATTTACCAAATCATGAATTATATAGCGGAAACCTATTATATAGCTATATAAAGCATTATTTAGTGTAATAATACTATTTCAAGGCAAAAACAGTAAATAATAAATTATTTATCTAAATAATAAATTATTTATCTAAATAATAAATTATTTATCTAAATAATATTTTATTTAGATAAATAATATTTTATTTAGATAAATAATATTTTATTTACATATAATATTTTATTTATCTAAATAATATTTTATTTAGATAAATAATATTTTATTTATCTAAATAATATTTTATTTATTTAAATAACACTTTATTTACATATAATATATTGTTTAGAGAAAACGCGTAATTATTTATAAATAATGAGTTATTTACAAACACAATCTCTTATTTATGCTAAACAATGCATTATTTAGTGCTCTGGGCTCTCTTTTTTCTGTATCTGTAAATAATGCATTGTTTAATTTAAACAATGCATTATTTAGCTAAATAATGCATGATATAGCTAAATAAAGCATTGTTTAGCTAAATAACGCGTTATTTAGCTAAATAATGTGTTATTTAGACATCAAGAGCTAAAAGGGACTTTTGCACCATTCGGATTGCCATACTTTACTGTCTTTCTTTATAATCACTATGCAACGTTCATTACGTTATTAATAGATTTGGTTTATTGAGACAAATTTTTCACCCGTTACCGCCTTATGTTGTACTGTCATGCAGGAACACCACTATAAGCTTCTAGCTTGTTGCTGTTTCTGTGAACTTTGTATACATGTCATGATTGTAACCCTTGTTAAAATAAACTTATGTTTAAACCAACAAAGTTGACTGTGGGTGAGATGAACAAAGTTGACTGTGGGTGAGATGAACAAAGTTGACTGTGGGTGAGATGAACAAAGTTGACTGTGGGTGAGATGAACAAAGTTGACTGTGGGTGAGATGAACAAAGTTGACTGTGGGTGAGATGAACAAAGTTGACTGTGGGTGAGATGAACAAAATGACTGTGGGTGAGATGAACAAAGTTGACTGTGGGTGAGATGAACAAAGTTGACTGTGGGTGAGATGAACAAAGTTGACTGTGGGTGAGATGAACAAAGTTGACTGTGGGTGAGATGAACAAAGTTGACTGTGGGTGAGATGAACAAAGTTGACTGTGGGTGATATGAACAAAGTTGACTGTGGGTGAGATGAACAAAATGACTGTGGGTGAGATGAACAAAGTTGACTGTGGGTGAGATGAACAAAATGACTGTGGGTGAGATGAACAAAGTTGACTGTGGGTGAGATGAACAAAATGACTGTGGGTGAGATGAACAAAGTTGACTGTGGGTGAGATGAACAAAATGACTGTGGGTGAGATGAACAAAGTTGACTGTGGGTTAGATGAACAAAGTTGACTGTGGGTGAGATGAACAAAATGACTGTGGGTGAGATGAACAAAGTTGACTGTGGGTGAGATGAACAAAATGACTGTGGGTGAGATGAACAAAGTTGACTGTGGGTGAGATGAACAAAATGACTGTGGGTGAGATGAACAAAGTTGACTGTGGGTGAGATGAACAAAGTTGACTGTGGGTGAGATGAACAAAATGACTGTGGGTGAGATGAACAAAGTTGACTGTGGGTGAGATGAACAAAATGACTGTGGGTGAGATGAACAAAGTTGACTGTGGGTGAGATGAACAAAATGACTGTGGGTGAGATGAACAAAGTTGACTGTGGGTGAGATGAACAAAGTTGACTGTGGGTGAGATGAACAAAGTTGACTGTGGGTGAGATGAACAAAGTTGACTGTGGGTGAGATGAACAAAATGACTGTGGGTGAGATGAACAAAGTTGACTGTGGGTGAGATGAACAAAATGACTGTGGGTGAGATGAACAAAGTTGACTGTGGGTGAGATGAACAAAGTTGAAAAACAAAAGAAATCTTTACTCACCAATACAAGGACAGCACACGTCTTTGCATTTTGTTTTCCTTTGGATGTTTTTTTTTTTGTGGTCCCGAAGAGTGCCTCCGTAGGTGAACATTTGACTGTTGTGTGTGTGTGTGTGTGTGTGTGCGTGCGTGCGTGCGTGCGTGCGTGCGTGCGTGTGCGTGTGTGCGTGCGTGTGTGTGTGTGTGTGCTGTCCTTGCATTGGTGAGTACAGATTTCGTTTGTTTTTCAACTTTGTTTTCGTTTTGCTTTCCCCAACCAAGATGGCTACTACATCTACTTCGAAACGTCCACGGGCCGTACGGGTTACAAGGCGCAGCTGCAAAGTCCCGCCATCAGCGTAGCGAGAAACAACAGTGCGTGTCTGACACTCTGGTACCATATGTACGGCCAGCACGTCAGCTCGCTCACCGTCTACCAGAACACCAAGAGTGTCTGGACACGCTCTGGTGACCAAGGCAACCGATGGAGGCAGGCTAGCATCACCCTCAACGGTCCTTTCACCAACCAGAAGGTACAGTGGCAACTTTCGTTTGAAATTGTGCAAAAGTCAGACCATTTGATCTACAAAACTGCCATTTGTGGAAGAGTTATGCTATAGGCTGAAGTTTATGTCCCCTAAATATAAAGTGATTCGGTCAACAGATGTAGTTATGAGCGTGTTTTTTTTTGTGTAGGGTTGCGGCATTATTTTGGGGTCACCCTGTATAATTTTGGACTCAAGGTCAATTCAATGTTAAGACTGAGTTCGTGATAAGTATTACGATTTGCAAAAAAATCAGTTCGCATTCTTCTTAGGTGTTCTTTGTCAACGCAAAAGGTAATTTTGAGAGTGGATTCAAATACTATTAACGTGTTTGTTTATGTATGCATTTATTTGTTTTTATAGGTTTATTCGTTAATTTTATTTTATTCTAATGTTGTATTATTGATATGTTTGTTTATTTTTGTGCTTTGTTTTAAATTTACTTATCATTTATTTTCGCAGATCGTGATCGAGGCGACGAAGGGTCGAGGCGTCAAAGGTGACATCGCCGTTGATGACATCACTTATGCGTCTGGAACTTGTTCTGCTTCAGGTCAGTAGAGTTACGAAATTTGTTGGTTTTGTATTTCATAAGTTGATTCATCACTATGAGCTTTGAACTGTTGCTGTGATGCTAGAATCTCTGTCTATCTGCAATTATTAACAAATATATATTTGCTCAATAATAGGCTAATCAGTTATGACGAAACCTCAGGGACGAGAAAGACATACGACAACAACGACAATGAAGACAACGTTAACGACGACGTCAAATATAGCAACAACAATGACAAATGATAACAACAACAACAACAACAACAACAACAACAACAACAACAACAACCACAGCAACATCATCAACAACAACAAACACAAATCTCTCTCTTTCTTATAGTGACCATCAAGCCCGGCGCGACCTCCAAACCTGGCGTTACGGTCAAGCCAGTGGCTGCAGGGTGTGACTTTGAGTCCAGCAAACTGTGTGGTTACACCCAAGATCGCCACGACAACTTTGACTGGACACGCAAAGCAGGACACACCAGGTCGGCCAACACTGGACCCTCCACTGACCACACCACGGGCACCAATGCAGGTACAGTGGAACCCCTCTTTGGAGACCCCGAACCATCAGAGGAAAAAACAAGTCGCGTAAGGCGAAATTACTACATTTAGTCAAGCTGTGGAACTCACAGAATGAAACTGAACGCACTGCATTTTTCACATTGACCGTAGTCTGCCGCTAGTGCAAAAGGCAGGGAAAGTGACGAGCCTGTTCAGCGCGGTAGCGGTTGCGCTGTGCTGCATTGCACGCTAGCTTTACTGTACCTCTCTTCGTTTTAACTTTCTGAGCGTGTTTTTAATCCAAACATATCATATCTATATGTTTTTGGAATCAGGAACCGACAAGGAATAAGATGAAATTAGGGTTTTTAAAACGATTTCGGAAATTTAATTTTAATCATAATTTTTATATTTTTAATTTTCAGAGCCTGTTTTTAATCCGAATATAACATATTTATATGTTTTTGGAATCAGAACATGATGAAAAATAAAATAAAAGTAATTTTGGATCGTTTTATTAAAAAAATTATTTTAATTACAATTTTCAGATTTTAATGACCAAAGTCATTAATTAATTTTTAAGCCTCCATGCTGAAATGCAATACCGAAGTCCGGCCTTCGTCGAAGATTGCTTGGCCAAAATTTCAATCAATTTGATTGAAAAATGAAGGTGTGACGGTGCCGCCTCAACTTTTACAAAAAGCCGGATATGACGTCATAAAAGACATTTATCGAAAAAAAGAAAAAAACGTCCGGGGATTTCATACCCAGGAACTCTCATGTAAAATTTCATAAAGATCGGTCCAGTAGTTTAGTCTGAATCGCTCTACACACACACACGCACAGACACACACACACACACACACACACACACACACACACACACATACACCACGACCCTCGTCTCGATTCCCCCCTCTATGTTAAAATATTTGGTCAAAACTTGACTAAATGTAAAAATCAGGTTTTGGAAAGGTGGCAGTCTCAAAATGGGTGTACATTTGTAGAGGATATGAATGGATAATCTGAAGAGAAAAAAAACCCCAGTGTCTAAAAAGGGAGACTGAGGGTCTAACAGCGGAGGGGAGAGGGGGTGCGGGTGGGGGTGGGGGTAGGAAGGAGGTGTTCTATCGCGCATGAGATTGGAGAAAAAAAGTTTCGAACCTGCGAAATCAGTTTAGAACAAAATATGTGACACTCAGTTAACACTCCGCTTCAAGCCAACAAACGTTGAGGGTACAAGGTGGAGACTTTATTCGTGGGACTGGACACATCAGGCATAATTCTACTCACCACAGAAAGCATGCATCCCGACTGCAGATTTGTGTATGTGTCCAAGTGAAAAAAAATTCTGATCCCATGTAAAACCCTTTGTCTTTGGTCAAACCTGTGCGCAGGTTACTACATGTACATGGAGTCGGACAACCACAGCCCCAACGCCAAGACGCGCCTGGTCTCCCCGACCTACCCGGGCTCCACAGACAGGTGCCTGCAGTTCTGGTACAACATGAACGGCAAGAACGTGGGCAAGCTCAACGTGTACGCCCAGCGAGTCAGCAACGGGACGTCCTCGCTGGGTGTCCCCATCTGGGCGCTGAGCGGGAACCAGGGACAGGGCTGGCAGCTGGCGGAACAGTCCATTCCAGCTGGGGGGCAGTACTCGGTAAGATAATAATAGTAATAATACGAGAATTTATAACGCGCGCATATCTCACCACAAGGCGACTCAAGGTGCACTCATACACAATCTTTTGCATTAACAACTCAAGCATACTCATATACACTGACTTATGCATAAATTACATGAAGATGACAAGGCAACAACACAAACAGAGACACGGCACTCAAAGGTAAGCATGAAAAAGAAAAGAAAATTTCAAACAATAATTATGTAACTATGTACATTGCTATTTACAGCTGATCTGATTTAGACTTGTGGCCGGGTGAGATGGATGAGGGGGGGGGGGGAGGTGTAGCGGGGACACTGTAGTCTGAGCCGGGATTATTTAGGGGAAAGAAAAGTCTTGAGGCCAGATTTAAATGCTTCTAAAGACTGTTGTTGAAGGAGGGGAAGAAGTAGTGAGTTCCAGTTCCAGTTCCAAAGATACTGATATCAATGTAGCCCTGAAAGTCTGACAAATGGTGCCCAAGCCTTTGGCAAGTGATTCTGAAAATGTACTAGCCAGAGAGCAAACTTTACAAGCCAAACCAACAATTTGTTTCTGCAACTTTGTTCGCATTTGGCAAGTGTCATACCACACTATACCTGCAGATCATTAAACTTGCCTAGTTTTACGGCCTGTGGCAACGCTCTCGGAACTACTAGAAGGCCTCTGACCCGGTTTCGCAACTAACGCAACCCCAGATGGTACCGTCATTACGGCTTCTATCGTCCTCGCGGAGTCCGCTTCCATTCAAGTACTTTTCACAAATACGTGACATGTCTCTCCTCGCACTTACCCTTACCACATCATCGTTACTCCTCTGAAGTTCCTTGCGGGACTGACTTTACTGCTAGCGTTGTATTGCGCAATGCCACAGTGTGGTAAGTCAAGTTAAACTCTACGGTCTACGGCTATATAATATAGGGGGCCTATATCGTGCGCGGTCTCGGAGAACACTTTCGTTATATCGTGCGCGGTCTCGGAGAACAATTTGGTTATATCGTGCGCGGTCTCGGAGAACAATTTGGTTAATAACGTATTATTTGTTTAGAATGAAATACGTGACCGGAAACATGTAGCAAAACTACCTTAAAGTCCATAATTAAGTTTCTAGTATAGCGAGTTTTCGGGCATGGTACATTGGCAATATGAACTTTAGTATCTTGCGAATATTCTTCTCCGGTTGGAGGACAGTTTTTGGTAAGATAACAAAAAACAAAACAAACATTACAGAAGAGATATAAAAACGACAGGAAAACTGATACTGATGTCATTAGTCGAATTTTAGTTACAGCGATTGTTCAGTTTAAACCAATCTTTTTAGTGTAGACAATCTTCTGAATTAGTGACTGATAAAGTTTTCTACTATGGTTGGAGCAGAGTACTCGGAAAGTTGCCAAGCCAGCTAAGACTGACACTGAGGGAAAAGGGGGAAACATTTACAGAAACAATTTCATGCCACATACAATCAATCAATGAGGCTTATATCGCGCATATTCCGTGGGTACAGTTCTAGGCGCTCTGCAGTGATGCCGTGTGAGATGAAATTTTATACGGCCAGTAGATTGCAGCCATGTCGGCGCATATTTACCTTTCACGGCCTTATTCCAAGTCACGCGGGTATGGTAGACAATTATTAACTGTGCCTAAGCAATTTTGCCAGGAAAGACCCTTTTGTCAATCGTGGGATCTTTAACGTGCACACCCAATGTAGTATACACGGGGGGTGGTTCGGACACCGAAGAGAGTCTGCACACAAAGTTGACTCTGTGAAATAAATTTCCGCCGAACCTGGGATCGAACTCGCGCTGACAGCGGCCAACTGAATACAAATCCAGCGCGCTACCAACTAACTGAGCTATATCCCCGCCATACTAACATTTCTACCCAGTAAAGCCGAACTTCTGATGTCGGATTGAATGTTCAAAATGTCATTCAGTCGTGCATTATTTTCTTTCTATATCATAGCTTGGCCTTCGAGCTTCTCTTCTTTTTCTTTGCCTGTTACAAATGTGGTGGAAAACAGGGCCGGACTAGGCGAAGAGGAGGGGGGGGGGGGGGGGGTTGCCAGTGGTGGTCCAGGGGGATGTTCCCCCTTGCGGGGTCAAGGGGCAGAGTCCCTTGTGGGGGTCAGGGGGCAAAGCCCCCTGAAGCTGATGGGTAGGTCATATTCTGAGATAGGAAAATGGTCGCTCCTTGCATGAAACGGCATAAAATAAACAATAATAAAAAATGTTTTAAATAAGTGAGGTACATGTTTAGGCTGGGGGGGGGGGGGGGTTGCGCAACCCCCATAACCCCCCCCGGTAGTCTGGCCCTGGAAAATCACTATGTCGTGAATTAGAAACTAGTGAAATAGCCCCGCCCTTCCAAGGTAAATAACCTCGCGAGTCAAACTCAGTGCTCTCCCTTGGCATCAACATCAACATGGCGGCAAATTTGTTGTTTTGGTTTCCTCTCGTTTGTCTCTACATGAGGTACGAGCAACCCCCGCATATCTATCATCTCTTTGTCCTTGTCCGGTTTAGTTTTTGTTCTTGATTTTGCTGATCGGTTTGAGTTTTGTATCTTTTCGTCTTTTTATCAAAGATATTAACATCTTACAGTTTAGTTTAGTTGGCTCACGTAAGTGTAGCCTATGCGATGATAAACTTTGTCTGTCTGTGCGTGCGTGCGTGCGTGCGTGCGTGCGTGCGTGCGTGCGTGTGTGTGTGTGTGTGTGATAGAAACTTTAACATTTCCGAGTCTATGGATTACGTCAGTCTCGGTCAAAAGTGTTTGACGTGTGTGATAGAAACTATTTGAAGACGTCACATTATGACGTAAGAGGGTTAGACGTCACGCAAAGGAATTACTGAACGTCTCGGTCATTGTTATTGTGAGCGGGCCGAGACTACTTGGCAGATCCAGGGTCTCGCTTTCTTGCACAGTTTCACCTATGCTTACTGTGTGTGTGTGTGTGTGTGTGTGTGTGTGTGTGTGTGTGTGTGTGTGTGTGTGTATGTGTGACGGAGTGATTGAGTTTGTGTTACTGTTTGTCGATTTCTTACGTGAGCCTTGAAGGCTTCGCCTCTTGTTTAGTTTGTGGGGACACATGCAGTAGGCCCTGAAGGGAGAGGTCATAGCCTTCAGCATTTGTTGTTATGCAATGTATTTCCAGGCATTGCTAGTCATAAGAATACATGTTTTGTGTTCATGTCAAGAGGATATTTGTATTTCTAAAGCAAGATGAAAAAGTGCTAGCATGAGAGAGCCCAGATCTTAAGCACCAAAAGCCTTCTTCTCTTCTTGAATTTTGTCAAAATCTGTCAGTGTCATCAACCGATGAAATGATCTATCCATTAATTTGTTATGCTTGATTATAGTTGATAAGAATGTGTTTGAATGTTGGAAAGCTGCCTGCATTTGTGTGTGCATGTGTGTTATTGTGAACCTGTTTCCATTTATCTTTTTAGTAATTTACTTTGACATTTGTGGTAAGTCGATCAATGCTCAAAAGACATTATGATTACACAATTAAGTTCTACAGGATGGATCATGGAATTGAAAAACTTGTTGCATGTGCAGGTTGTCTTTGAAGCTGTGCGAGGAAATGGACCGCTAGGAGACATTGCTTTTGATGATGTCCTTCTGAAGGATGGAACTTGCCCAAATCCTGGTAAGCCAAATTGTTACTAAACGTTACTGGTTAACGCTGCTGAATCTCCAGATTTATAGCCCTATGCATGTTAGGTCAAATACTGAAAACAAGTACACATTTTGAGATTGTTTCAGTGTTGACAATAATTGAATAAACTTCACGTGCCATGAACATGGGTGTTACTCTTCCGGCTTTTGCCGGATTTCCGGTTTTTGAAAAAATCTGAAGCCGGAAATTCCGGTTTTCCGGGTTTTCAAAAAAACAAAAAAAAAAAGCTTCGTTTCGCTAAGTTGAAATAACGAGCAGCGGTTCTGATCCGACTTTTGACACCGGTTCGCGTGCTTTCTCGGTTCGCTCCCTTGGATTTGCCGCCATCTTGCTTATTATGATTTGGTTTCGTCGGTGTCCAGAAACTTTCTTTCAAACTTGAGCATTTTGGACCCCTGCCTTTCAGGTTTTTTGATTTTTCCCAGTAACACCCATGCATGATTATACATGTATACATTTGGAGATTACAATGTTACAAATGCCGTTGATATAAGTTAACATAGTTAAAAAACAAAGGATTACTGTACTCACCAATACAAAGACGACACAAGATGATTACGAATTTTCGCTTCTGGAAGCTTCATCAGGAAAAGAACACAAAAGACAACAAAAAGCAGACGCAACACGGAACGAACAGGGTTTGGATTTTCTTTCAAACCCTGTTCGTTCCGTGTTGCGTCTGCTTTTTGTTGTCTTTTGTGTTCTTTTCCTGATGAAGCTTCCAGAAGCAAAAATTCGTAATCGTCTTGTGTCGTCTTTGTATTGGTGAGTACAGTAATCCTTTGTTTTTTAACTTTGTTCATCTTACCACAGTCACTTCGTTGTTTAGATAAGTTAACATATATAGATATATCTGAGTTAATCAAATTAATGGTGGATGAATAGGGAGGGGGGGGGGGTTGTGGGTCAACGGATTTTTTGCAAGAGTACACTATTTTTTTCTCAATGTTTGTTTAAATTACTTTAACTCAAACTGTAGTTTTGATGGTAATGTCATCAGAATACATTACTACTGATAATTTAACCTGAGTTGAAGCAATGATGTATCCGTATCAGTTGTTAAAGATTGATCTTCTGGAATACAGTACCTGCATTCTATCTGTTTTCCTGATTTAACAAACAAATAGCAAGGCTCAGAATAAGACATAAGCAAAACGTAAACAAGTTTTAATATTTTAATTTGAAGATGCGCTCTTTTTTCAGGCAATTGCAACTTTGACGCTGATCTCTGCGCCTACTCGAACGTCCAAGATGGTGATGACTTTGACTGGATTCGGCAATCAGGATCCACAGCCAGCCAGAACACTGGACCCGCACAGGACCACACCCAGGGCAATGCTAAAGGTTTTGTTTGTTTTGTAGGCAAATTTGTACATAGTTACATTGGTATGTTTCCAAAACTGACATGACACTGCAAAATATTTCACTTCTAATTTTGTTTCAACTTTAAGTTTTTGTGTATGTTCTCAGATTCTTTCTTTTTACAATTACAGTGGAACCCCCTTTTTAAGACCCCCCAGTTTAAGACTCTCTCCCTTTTAAGACCATCTTTTCTCAGATTTTCTGTTCATAACCTCTATAAATTTACCCCCATTTTAAGACTCCCTCTATTTTAAGACTCCCTCTATTTTAAGAACACTTTTGTGGAGGTCTTAGAAGGGGAGTTCCACTGAAGCACTTTGTAGACCAAACCGTTTTTGACCTCTTGATGAGAAAATGTCACTGACTCTAAACTCTTGATGTTGCCCACAGGTAGCTACGTGTACATCGAAACCAGCGCTCCGCGACGGAGAGGCGACAAGGCCATACTGCTCAGTCAGATGCTCCCGGCAGTTTCCGGACACACACAGCGATGCCTCACTTTCTGGTACAGCATGCACGGCACCAGCATGGGAACACTCAACGTGGGAATGAAACTGGCCAACGGGCAGCTGGTGACCGTCTGGACGTTATCCGGTGACCAGGGCAGCGTGTGGCGGTATGGCCGAGTGCCGCTCAACAAGCCAGGTGTTTACTACAAGGTGAGTTGTTTACCTCTGCCCTTTGGACAAAAATTAATTAAAATTGATTTTGCTGACTTTACGAGGAAAATTACTCTTCTCCAACATCCAGGGAACACAGTTCGCCAATAAAAAAGCTCCAAGCGCCTGTGTAAATAAAACAAACTTCAATCAAAAACAAAATATAAAGCTACTAACCTACTAAACCTAATTTTGTTGTCCTTGTCATTGGACACAAATATTTTTTGTTTTTCTTGTTTTTGCAACAGATGATAGGAGAACAGTAAAGAAATAAAATGTTATCGTGTCTTTCAGGTTTTCTTCCAAGGTATTGTGGGTACAGGTGCAGCAGGTGACATCGCTATTGATGATGCTGTAGTCAAATCCGGAGGATGTGCCTGTAAGTATTCTAATACATTTAGATCGTTTTTATTCAAATTTATCCTGCTTTTGTTCCAGTTAGATAATTAATTACACATGTATGTAAATAGCGAAGTCTCTTCTTTTTCGTTCATAGGCCAAAACTCCCACGTTCACTCATGTTTATGCATGAGTGGGTTTTTACGTGTATGACCGTTTTTACCCCGCCATTCAGGCAGTCATACGCCGCTTTCGGGGGAAAGTAGTTAACGAAAACCAATAAGACAATACAGTATTGTCAATATGATCAGAAGGAATTAGCATAGATACATTACAGGTGTTTCTTGGAATTGGGAGAAATCTTATTTCAGCAATCATTGAACAGTTGCATATTTGTAGGTAAAGTGGAAGCACATTTTTGACACTGCCAAAAATCTAAAGAATTCATGTCTTAAAAGGGAGCTAACATTATTAGCTCTAAATCTGAAAAAGCAAGGTCTTGAATTGGGGAACTGTTAAATCAATGGGGGTCTTAAAAGGGGGGGGGGGTTCCACTGTATATGTTTATTTTGGGTATAAAGTCACTGAATCACAGGCATGAACAAGCGAAAGAGAAATAGACAGTCACAAAAAGACAACCTGTGGAAGAGGACCCTGAAAACAGTAACAAGAAGAGGCTAAAAATTGTTGTCAAAACACAGGCTGCATGTATATTGATGTATGAGTGACAGAATATTATGACAACTGACTCCAAACATTTTTTATGAACAGATTCTCCAGCCAAGGCCAGACCGTCATCAGTGAAGACAACGACACCAGCACAAACAACAGTGCCCACCACCCCGTCCACTCACACACCCCCTCAACGTAAGTCACCACCATCGTTCAATGCAGAAACTCAGATTGCAGGCATGTTGCTGGTGTGACAGGGAGACTGCTGCATCACCCTTCACAGCAGACTCTGCTGTTGTCGACGTGTATTCTCTGTCACTGACACTTGTGAATTTTAGAGTTCTGTTTGTGATGGGGTCCGGCTGCTGCTGTCTCCTTGTATCTTCTTGGAAACCTTTGCGTACCCATAACCGTTTTTATAGAGCAATTGATTTAGCTCTAATTCCTTACCCTGTTTGACTGGGCTTCGCCTCCAAAGGTCATTGTTGAGCTTCTTTCACTTGGTTACACTGGTATTTATAATCTTTTCGGAACATGTGCTTAAATGGCCACAACATTTTTGGCAACTTTTTCAAGTTTTAGGCAGTCTTTGTGGTCACTCCCCACTGTGAACAAGTTTTGTAATTCTGCCCAAATGATGGCCATTTTGCAATTTCAAATAAATTTTATTGTTTCACAGACTACTGTAAAGATCTATGAATGTAAAGATGGTTTGATTTGTTAGGCATTGACAAACAAAATTCAGAACTGTTTTTGACTGGCAGGAGCAATCAGGCGAGTTATTGAAGCCAGACCTTTGTAACTTTACACACTTATAAGGTTTGATGATCTTTAGTCATGACTCAAGTCTGGTTGACCCTGGTCAAATTTCAAGGTAACAGTGGGGTCATGTTGGAGTCAAATGTGGAAAATTATCAATTCCTTGAAGCTAGGGCTTTGAAACTTTTCCCACTTATTGAGCTTGATGAATTCAGGACATGATACAAATCTGATTGACCCTCATCAAAATTAAAGGTCATGGCGTAGTCATGGCGAAGGTAAATTTTATTAGCATTTGCTCTTGTTGCGTTTTGGATGGACATTGGCACTTTCAAACTGTATGATGTTCATTGATTTCTTCTCAGCTTCATCGTTTGATAACATTTCAGATCAAGACAGTGTGTCGTGCAACTTTGATCGAGACATGTGTAGCTGGGTGCAAATGAAAGGCGACAATTTTGACTGGACGCGACATCGGGGAAGTACCGGTACCTCCGCCACTGGACCGTCGAAGGATCACACCACCGGACGTAAGTGTCATTGAGACAGATGAAGGTTATGCATCGTCGTAAGACCATATTGGACCCCCCTATACCCCCCCCCCTTTTAGACTGCTGCAAATCTGAGATAATCAGGTTCAAAAAGAGATAAAAAGGGAGGAAGTCTTTACATGGAAGTAAATTTACTGACCTTATGAACAGAAAATCTGAAGAAGAAAAAAACAGGGTCTTGGATAGGGGGAAGTCTCACAAATCTTTTACGTTTGAAGCACACCAAAAAGGGAAACAACCAGCAGCACAAATAGCTGTCCTCTTCTTCACAACTATTCCACATGCAGTCGAATCTCTCTTTTTCTACCCTCCATTATTCTTCTTCTTTGTTCATGGGCTGAAACTCCCACATTCACTTATGGTTTTACACGAGTGGAATTTTACGTGTATGGCCGCTTTTACCCAACCATTCAGGCAGCCATACGCCGATTCCGGGCGAAGCATACTGGGTATTTTCGGGTTTCTATAACTCTGACATAGATAACATGATCTTTTCCGTGCGCACTTGGTCTTGTGCTTGCGTGTACACACGAAGGAAGATAAGGCACTAGCAGGTCTGCACATAAGTTGACCTAGGAGGTCGGAAACATCTCCACCCTTAACCCACCAGGCTGCCGCTGCCAGGATTTAATCTCACGATCTTTTGATAAGGAGGCCGATGTCTTATCCACCTCGCCACTGCGCCTGCCCCTTCCATTTTAAAACTCCCTCTTCTGAAAGACCTCATTTTCGTAGATTGTTTTATTTTTTAGTGTCAGTATATGCATGTCCATTGTAACGACTTATGTTTCACAGATTTCAGGAGATCTTAAAACATGAGTACCACTGTATCATCCTTTGCTTCCTACCCTTTCTTTCAAAGGGGGAGTTGATAGATTTAAGACCGAATAACACTAAAGCTAGGAAGCTCAAATGAAACGATATGTGCTTATGCAGTGGAACCCCCCTTTTACGACCTCCACAAATCAGAGAAAATCAGGCCTTAAAAAGAAGGAGTTTTAAAATGGGGGTACTAAATGTACAGAAGATAGGGGCGGGGATGTAGCTCAGTCGGTAGCGCGGTGGATTTGTATCCAGTTGGCCGCTGTCAGCGTGAGTTCGTCCCCACGTTCGGCGAGAGATTTATTTCTCAGAGTCAACTTTGTGTGCAGACTCTCCTCGGTGTCCGAACACCCCCGTGTGGACACTCAAGCACAAGACCAAGTGCACACGAAAAAGATCCTGTAATCCATGTCAGAGTTCGGTGGGTTATAGAAACACGAAAATACCCAGCATGCTTCCTCCGAAAGCGGCGTATGGCTGCCTAAATGGCGGGATAAAAAACGGTCATACGCGTAAAATTCCACTTGTGCAAACCACGAGTGCACGTGGGAATTTCAGCCCACGAACGCAGAAGAAGAAGAAGTACAGAAGTTATGAAAAAAAAATCTGAGAAAACATGGTCTTAAAAGGGTGGTTCTACTGTACACAGTTTTTCAATAAGATTAAAGGTAAGATTCTTGCTCCTTTTCAAGTCCTCCTAATACTCTGTTTAGTTTGGAAAGTTGGACAGGTTTCATTCCTTGTGAAGCAATGATCAAAACCATGGTCATATGTGAATCATTGTCCGTCTTCTCTTCATACAAGGATCAGGAAGTTTAATGAACCGTGTAAAACTTTTTTCTCTTGTTTGGTTACTTCTTACTTTTATCTCTGCTAAACTTATTTGACCAAGTTAAGAAACAAAAATTAAAAAAAGAAAAATTAAAAAAAGAAAAAACTTTGCTTTGATGGACGCAGTGCTTCTGGTGTTCACTGTTGCTCTTCTTGGTTATTTATTGATTGAATTGTGTGTGAAATTATTTATTCATTTAATTTCTCTTTCTTTGTTAGGTGGTTGGTACATCTACACGGAAGTGTCAAATCAAGCTACCAACCACACTGCCAGAATTCAGAGCAAGACCATCACGCCTCAGGAAGACGTCCAGTGCCTGACATTCTGGTACCACATGTACGGGGGCAGCACTGGAACGCTCAACTTCTACATCAAAACGGGGTCAGGGCTGGGCTCGGTCGTGTGGACTCGAACCAGTTCCCAGGGCAACCAGTGGACGAAAGCGTCCGTCACTATCAGCCAAGGCCGCAAACCATACGGAGTGAGTTGTGAAGAAAAAAATGTGGAGGGGGGGGGGGGGGGGGGGGTGTACATTAGTCTTAGTCTAAGACAGCCATAAAATTGGGGGGTTATGTGTCTCAACATATCGTGTCTGAAATGTTACCATAACCTGACTATGAGTGGTACAAACACACACACAGTTTGGGAATGATCTGTTCAGAAGTGGCCGTTTATATAGCGTTGATGAATGCAAAACACACATAAACACACACACACGCACATAATGACAAATATATATATTAGATTGCATCGTCTGTAATGTTAAGTATTCTACCTGTTCAAAACAGAAAATACCAGAAAGGGATCTGGTAACCACTGTAAATATTTAATTTGACAGACTTCTTTAAAATATTGGTTGAAGACTGCATGAGAAGAAAAGTGTGTTGCAAGATTTGAGCTATTCAGTTTGAACGTAAGGAAAGTGACAGTTTTTCATGATATTATGTACAGATGGTACTTGAGGGAGTTGGAGGCAACGGAATCCACGGTGACATGGCGGTGGACGATATTCTACTCGCCCATGGAGCATGCACAGGTTTGTACACTTTCTGCACTGTGTTCAACTTTTGACTTCCTGAAGGTCGGTTGTTATTGTTTTTGTGGGTTTTTCTTTCTTTTCTTTTCATTTTTTTGTTGGACCCCAGTTGCATGCAGGCTGCTTTATACGTACCTGTTTTCTTCATTTTTTTTCACGTTTACAGTGGAGTCCGGGTACAACGAATCTCAAGGGAGATACATTTTAGTTCGTTATATCAGTAATTCGCTGTAGAGTTTTCAACCCTAAATGGCCTTAAGACAAGTTTTCCCACTCACCTTCAAATGATCGTCCCATCGATCTTTCCTTGGAGAATACAATTTCTGCATGTTTTCAACAGCTTCATAATATAATCCATAGAGGCGTAGTTCAAATGTTCACTTTACTGTCACAATTTTAGAAGTAAAATTTAAAAAGTCGTGTAAAAGCATGTACATGTACATTCTGATCAATCTCCGATTTCATGGTGTCCACCAGTTCTGGTGCATGTACTACCCTGGCCAAGTTTCCTCTCAAGACATCAAAGAGACCACCCCATAGGTTAAACTCCCCATAGGTTAAACTCGGTCACTGACCCGGGTGCAGGAAGTGTTTCCTCTCTCATATGAAAGGGGAACCACCGGAGCAATTTTATGATTAGTGCTTTTGTGAACAAGAAACAATTAACAAGTGGCTCTATCCCATCTCCCCCCCCCCCCCCCCTCCCCCCCTTTCCCCGTCGCGATATAACCTTCGTGGTTGAAAACGACGTTAAACACCAAATAAATAAAGAAAGAAAGCTAAAACTGGGTCACCCCTGAGAAGAAGGTCAGTGTCTCTAAACAAGGCCACCCAGCTATCACAATGGACCTGCCTTTGATCTCGCCTCACACGCAGATCGTTGTAGCCTTGCGACTTTTTAGAGCACAGTCATAGCTTAGCAGCTGATTGGAATAGTGAAAACACAGCGGCGGTGGCTGTTCCGTGCACCTCCCGCTGTTTGTTCAGAGTTCGCTCATCACGCGATGTGCACTTGTGTTTGTGTTTTTTTGTCTTTGGAGACAATTATTGACATCAGTTCGTTGTAGCCTTGTGACTTTTAGAGACAAAACGGCTCTGGGGCGATGAAAACGTGTTTGTTATAAGAGGGGTTCGTTATGCAAATGAGTTCAAAAGGTTCGTTGTAGCCCGAAAGTAACAAGTAAGAAATAGAAGGCTGTCTGCCGGGAAATCAATGGCAGTTCGTTAAAAGCGGGATTTCGTTATACCCAGGTTCGTTATAGCTGGACTCCACTGTATTTTTTTTCTCATTCTCGGCCTTTTGGCTAATATTAAAGTGTAGTATCTGTTCTTATTAGCATAATTCTGAAGGTAGGTAAAAGAAATGTCAGCTGCTGAACATTTTCAGGTACAGAGCTTCCCCCAGGTGCCCCATCTAGAGGGTCTCGAGGCCCCCAACTTTAAATGTATAGTGGCACTTTAGAGGGTCTAAAGACGGTGAGGTTCATATTCTTGCTTTCAGAAGGCACATTCCTTGCCGACAGATGATCCTTGGATCTAATGCCAACTGTTGGAAGTTCTCTGATCCCTTCACAAAAACGTTATGGTCATAACACATTAGGCCTAAAAAAAAAATAGGTGTGGTTACGGTAACCCGACCTACCCTATTTTTTGGGGCCGACCCTATAACTTTTTATTACATTTGTCAAAAAAATACCAAAAAAAACACCAAGTAAACGAGTGCAGAAAACGCAATGAAAGCAAAAGCGCCCGAGTCGCACACTTATTTCCCTGTCAAGTAGGTTTAATTTGTACACATTAGAAAAAAAAAGTAAAAACAAAAAAAAAAGTGATTGCCTATCTTCCTACCCTATTTTTTTTGGCTATGTTACCGTAACCACACATATTATTTTTTTTGGCCTTAACAGAAAGATTAAACTTGTGTCGGTACATATCTGGCAGAACATTTTCTGAAAATGGTACCGACTGTACGCATGATAACGGATATGCAGTGGGTCACAGGCCCCGTTCTTTTTAGGTTTAGTGCATCATTCGTTCAAGACACTTGTTCATTTCAATGCTTGCTATTCTTTCAGGTGCCAGAAATAGGTTCCGCAAATCACTCACTTACTTTACTTGCACATGTTGTATGCAATAAGAGTGATTACGTCCCTTTGTTTCTCAAATCATAACACTTTGTAAATTCATTAATATTATTTAGGAGGGGCGACCACACCAGGCCATGTGACAGGCCCAACAACAACGGTGGCTCCAGGCACAGCGGTGCGCAGCTGTGACTTTGAGGGCAACACATGTGGCTACATTCAGAGCACGGTGGACGACTTTGACTGGAGTCGAACCACCAGAGGAACCTCCACCACCGGAACTGGACCCTCCAGCGACCACACCTATGGCACCTCCAATGGTAGCTAGCTATCTTTTTGATGCATGTTTCTTGTAGTTTGCGTAGTCATTCGGTGGTATTCAGTCATCCCCCATATAAGAGCTCTCAGAACTGGCAAAAATGTGATATAAGCATTTGCTTGAGTGCGTGTCCTAGCTGTGTGTTTCGAACTGTTCATGCGAAGAAATTCTGAATAAAATTTTGTTTGAACCAACTGGCAAAAATCAGATCTTGAAGGGAAGGAGTCTTACAATGCAGGTACATTTAATGATTTATACTCATTCCTCATTCCTCCCTCTCGAAAATCGGCAGCGAGGGTGAGCCTTGCTTCATTAGATTGTTCAGTGAGGGCGGGGATGTAGCTCAGTCAGTAGCGCGCTGGATTTGTATCCAGTTGGCCGCTGTCAGCATGAGTTCGTCCCCACGTTCGGCGAGAGATTTATTTCTCAGAGTCAACTTTGTGTGCAGACTCTCCTCGGTGTCCGAACACCCCCGTGTGTACACGCAAGCACAAGACCAAGTGCGCACGAAAAAGATCCTGTAATCCATGTCAGAGTTCGGTGGGTTATAGAAACACGAAAATACCCAGCATGCTTCCTCCGAAAACGGCGTATGGCTGCCTAAATGGCAGGGTAAAAAACGGTCATACACGTAAAATTCCACTCGTGCAAAAAACATGAGTGTACGTGGGAGTTTCAGCCCACGAACGCAGAAGAAGAAGAAGAAGATTGTTCAGTTACATCTCATGGGAACTGCAAAGTAGACAGCATGATTCTGTGGAAGAGGCAATGGGTTAAAAGATAATTAGGGATTACAGTGAAACCCCGTTTGAGACCCCCCATTAGGATTCCCTTATTAAAGACTCCTTCCTCTCTAAGAATATTTTATCAGATTTTCTGTTCATAACCTCTGTAAATGTACCCCCATTTTAAGACTCCCTTTTTTTTAAGACCTGATATTTTAAGATTTTTAAAGGTCTTAAAAGGGAGGTTCTGCTGTACCTGATGCTGTTTGAGGACATAGTTTTGAATAACTGAAATATGTGTGTGTCACAATATTTGTGCGCAGGACACTACATGTACACTGAAGCCACCAATCACAGAATCGGACAGAAGGCTCGCCTGATTTCACCAAAATACAATGACACCAGCACCATGTGTCTGCAGTTCTTCTACCACATGTACGGGGATGGAATCGGCATCTTCAACGTGTACACAATGGTAACTGCTTGATATGGGCATGTGGTCAGCTTGTGAAGATGTACCCATTTAACATTGAATGCAAGCTGTTGTTGTTGCAGGATAAAAGCCCAAGATTCGCTGGTATGCGGATTTATATCTGTTCTGTCATGTTTGCACTACATGTGGTGTCACTGACACTGCAGTGTAGCCCTGTGCCTGTGGCCTTCTACTGTTACAAGTGTTAATTGTTGCCCAGGGCTTATGTGCCTGAGAAAGTTACCAACCGGGTGGAAACCAGCTGCGGGCTCAGATTGGTTGAAATTGAGGTTTGTTTGTAATTTCTACCAATCCGACCTTGCAGCTGGCTCCCAACTGGTTTGTAATTTTCTCATGCACATCAGCCCAAGTGTGGCTTTAAACCATGTGTTCAAAGATATTCAGTTAAAAATTTTGTTGTGTATTTTATTCAGTGGGCGGTATAAGTCTGTACGTGTGTTGGTTTAGAGGTCAACTTCTGCGTATGCTTTTCATTACAGGTATGGCCAAATTTCAAAATTTAAACTCACCAGCCGGGCGAGTTACTTCAAGAAAGTCACTAGCCAGCCAGAAATTGCGCTGGCCCGGTACATATACCTCAGTTGCTGCATCTGCAGTGTTCATAACGCTTTGAAACTAGATAGCACAACCAGAAGTGTTGCACGGCATTTGACCAGAATTATCACTGGCCAGCCAGGCGGTTTCTACTAGGCAGACGATTTGGCCATCCCTGCATTACAAGTCCCAAACAAGTGGGTTTTTTACATTTGAAATGTGAATTCTTCCCATTTAAAAAAAAATGTTGCAGACTTTCTATTGTAATGCTTATTGATGCACCTTGTTTAAAAAGAAAGCTTTTATAGGGTTTCAAAAACTGGACACCTACCTGTTACTGAACATACCTGTCAGTCTAGGGAGCTTGAACAGAACTTGAGAAATATATAATGAAACATAAGAGTACACCATTACTATTCACTTTCACAACAGGCTGTACAGAGCAAAAGTCTGCCACGAGCCGGATTTGTCCGCAAGGGTAACCAGGGCAACCGCTGGGTTGTTGGTCAGATGAGTGTTCCACAGACCTTGGCTTCTTCAGGCTACAAGGTAAAAGCGACTTGGTTTTTACCATGTATAAACTGTGTATGTGAAAAAGAGAAAAAGCAAGTCATCAAGGCTTGATATCCTACTTCTTTTGGAGGATATTCTCCAGTAAAAGCAACTTGGTTTTTACCATGCATGAACTGTGTGTGGGAAAGACCAAAGCAGTGCATCAGGCCTTGATATCCTGCTCCTTTGGGAAGATTTTCTCCATTGAAAGCCAATTTTCAGCTCCCGAATTACTTGAAGCCTGTTAGATCTGTCTCGGTTAAGTTATACCCAGAATGCACCAGATTGAATAGATTTTGATCCAAGTGTTTAAATCTGGGCCTTAGATCCCCCCACCCACATCTGCTTTGTTTCTCCAATAGGGTCTCTTCAATCCTTTATGTATTGACCAAAAATAAATGTAGGTTTTGACAGTTATTCTGAGTCTCTGGCAAACATATATACGTACCGCAGGCTAGAAGGGAACGTGTATGAAGTCATTGAAGAGGGGAGAAAACACAACAGCAGAAAGATGATTTTCATGGGCACAAAAATACAACAGGTCAATTTCTTTCAAGAAGAGACTGTTATTTTATTTTGTTTTAGAGTTGTTTATTTACGTTTGTTTTATAAGCTTGTTTATGAAGGAATGCTAGCTTGTGACTCAAACTTCTCTAGAGTATTTCAGGTGGTATGTGAAACTTCTCTCTGTTGTTTCAGGTGGTATTTGAAACTTCTCTCTGTTGTTTCAGGTGGTATTTGAAGCTGTCCGAGGATCAACACCTCGTGCCGATATCGCCATAGATGATGTCAGCATGCTGCGAGGACCTTGCGCTAGTCCTGGTAAACTTGGCTGTATTCCTTTTTCAGCCATTTTATTTCTTCCGTTGTTTGTCTTTCTACTACTTTACCCCATTGTCAACAAAAGATTTGTCCACTGATTGTCAGATGAGATTTAAAGCATTTCCAGAGCTCCAGAGATTGTTCTCGATATCACCAAATAACACACTTTTGCATCATTTTTTCACAAATTTCATTTGGGTTCAGTTTTAAAACATTTCTTTTTGTAACATGATTGTATTTTTCTGCTCATGATAATTTCAAAAGGAGTGGGTGGCGGGGAGTTCTTTTTTTTTTTGTAACAATGTTATGAATTTTAACCTATTTTGTTTTCCTGCTCATGATTTGTGTTATGAAACGTTGTTGTCAGGTACCTGTGACTTTGAGTCAGGACTCTGCACGTGGGTGAACACTCACACAGGCGACGACTTTGACTGGACGATGAATAGCGGCTCTACATCGTCACGCGGCACTGGACCCACAACAGACCACACCACAGGCAACAAGCAAGGTATGTGTTCAGACACAAGATGTTTGTGTAAACTGACAATTTTTCATACGCAGAGAAACTCGCTTTAGATCTCTTATGAGTGCAAGCAAACTCCCAAGGCAAGTAACTCTCGTACTCTGTCTAGCGATAAGAGTAGTTCCCCTTCCAAATTTTCTGAACTGAGTTGCTTGGACAAAAGACTGCAATCCGACGGTTAGTTTTCGACAATATTTCATTTTATAAACAGATCACACGCAACCAAATGCACACATCTCATCAAATTAAAGAACATACAGTGGTTTCATACATTATTTTGCCCCAGAAAACTGAACTTCATACAGTTTTTAACGTTGGAACACGGGTGCAAAAGTTCGTCTGCTAGTCCCATTCGAAGAAAGAACATTTCCTAAGCGATACCAAATCATGAACAGAACACACACTATCTGCCTTTACCGCCACAGCAGAATAACAACATAACTGTGTACTTGATTTTAGTCCAAAACAGGGAAACTGACAAGAAGTGTGGACAGAATTGAATGATTTTCAGTTAACTATACAACCGCCCATTATTCAATCGCCTGCGCAGGTAGACTGGTTGAGTGATTAGGATTCGATCAAACTTTTGCACAAAAACTCCTCTTTTCTTTGAATAACTGAAGAAAGGAGGAATAAAGATGTTACACACCTCGTCTCAGTGATTATTAAAAATAATGGTCTCAGTTCACGGTCATGAAAAAGCTTTCTGAAGCTCGCACTTTTCATGATCCGCTAACTTCGACCATTATTTTTAATAATCACTGAGACTCGGCATGTAACCTCTACATCCACATTCAGTCTTTAGGGAAGTATCTAGACTTCAGCTCCACATGTTTTGGGCCACAAAGCATGGTTGGTCAGTGAGAAGTTCCCCATTATGTCAGGAAGAGGGGAATACAAAATGCTGCCCCCCCCGGGTTAGGGGGAGTCCCATATTGGTTGGGACGAGAAAGAATTTACCCGATGCTCCCCAGCATGTTGTAAGAGGCGACTAACGGATTCTGTTTCTCCTTTTACCCTTGTTAAGTGTTTCTTGTATAGAATATAGTCAATGTTTGTAAAGATTTTAGTCAAGCAGTATGTAAGAGTTAAGTCCTTTGTACTGGAAACTTGCATTCTCCCAGTAAGGTAATATATTGTACTACGTTGCAAGCCCCTGGAGCAATTTTTTGATTACTGCTTTTGTGAACAAGAAACAATTAACAAGTGGCTCTATCCCATCTCCCCACCCCCTTTCCCCGTCGCGATATAACCTTCGTGGTTGAAAACGACGTTAAACACCAAATAAAGAAAGATACAAAATGCTTACCTCTCGACGGGTGTAATGGCCTAGTGGATAAGACGCCGGCCTCCTAAGCAGAAGGTCGTGAGTTCGAATCCCGGCCAGCCGCATCTGGTGGGTTAAGGGTGGAGATTATTCCGATCTCCCAGGTCAAGTTATGTGAAGACCTGCTAGTGCCTTATCCCCCTTCGCATGTACACCCAAGCACAAGACCAAGTGCCACCAGAAAAGATTCTGTAATCCATGTCAGAGTTTGGTGGGTTATAGAAACACTAAAATACCCAGCATGCTTCTCGCGAAATATGCTTAAACATATTATTAGGCGAGTAAATTGCTTAGGTGGGATGTCAAATTAAAAAGGTCTGAAACAACTAATTTGATTTTGAGCATACATCATGTGTTTCACTGCCTAAATGGCAGGGTAAAAACCGTCATCCACGTAAAAGCCGTGGAAGTTACACCCACGAACGAAGAAGAAGCTTAGCTCTCCCTTGAGTAGAAAACAAGTGTATGTGAAATGGTCTTCCCCATTCTGTCCACAGGGAAGTACCTGTACATCGAAACGTCAGCACCTCGCGCTGTGGGCCACAAGGCGTGGCTGGTCAGTGAGACGTTCCCACCTGTGTCGTCCAGTGGCCGCTGCATTCACTTCTGGTACAGCATGTACGGTCAGACTGTTGACACGCTCAGCGTCTACCTCCGTGTGGCAGGTACGGGGTCCAGGTGTTGCTTGGTTGTGGTTTTAAGTATTCGTAGGAAACGAGGAAAAAAAGTAGTGGAAAGTTAGAATGGAACAGAAAGATTATGCTGTTGTTTTATCTCCCACAATTCCGAGAGGAATGGGTCACGTGAGATAGAACGCGGGAATACGTCACTGAACGAATGGTTTTCGTCCTGTGAAGACGTGTTGGTGCACTGTCTCTCTTTGCGTTGCTTTCATTTTTCTCTAACCTTTCTCTGTACAAGCTTTAGTTGTAGGTTAGTTGAAGTGTATTGACTATTTGATTGTTTATCATTGTGTCAACTTGCAAGAAAAGGAATGTTAGTGTTAATACTTCTTGCTAAAAGGAACTAAACATGTGTGTTTTTGTGTCAATCTTTTTTGTTAGGCTGGCTATGTTCAGATGAATTATACCAACAGGAAGGTCACTTCATTTATGTAGCACACTACCTCTACCTGTCCCAATATAGGCCAACTACCAGTCCTAAGAGGACATAAAACTCAACTAGTGAGTCAGTCACAAGGCTATGGTAGGCAAGTTTTGCTAGTTTTGCTATGCCTTCGTTCATATTTGTAAATAAATGCAAGCTAAAAAAAATTGTGCTTGACAGGCCAGAATGACAGCTTCATCTGGCGACTGAGCAGCAACCAAGGCAATAACTGGCAGAACGGCCAGGCTCCCATTCCTAAGGTTAACACAGACTACAGCATCGTGTTTGAGGGTGTGCGAGGAAGGAGTGCTTCTGGCGACATCGCCATTGACGACATCAGCTTCACCGAGAGCAACTGCGGAGGTGAGAGAGGAATGACAGAAGGGAGGGGATTAGTTTTGTCTTTGATTTTGTTGTTGTGTGAAAGTAAGTTTATGTGTCAGGTTTTAATGCCTTTAAGCCTGTCCTTAACTGGGCGAAGTCGACTACGTGAAGTATACTTCGCGAAGCTGGCCGCACAAAGCTTTAGCACTGAATTCCGGTAAAAAGACTTCACAATGTCTTGGCAATGTCAACTTCGGGCTCACTTAAGGACCGCCTTTAGGTTTAGTTTGTTTGATTTGTGTCAGTTTTTCTGTGTCTTTGTATGTCTTTGAGAAAGCATCTGTATTCCAATGAGTCATCTCAACATCAGAGTGCACTGGCTACTTTTCAGATATCTCTGTGTATTTTTCTATGTATCATCTAAGCTCTCAGTTCTGGAGCCTTTACCACTACATTGTACTGAAAACAGAATGAAGGCAGAAAGATATATAGGAGCAGTCTACTTCAACAAAAACAAGCGCCTTTGTCCTTGTTTCTCTTAACATCTGTTGATTTGTATCGCTCTTTGTGGAGCTGCTTCTGTAAGAAATATAATTGCATGGGTGGGATTCTTCCGGTATATTCCGGAAATCCGGATTCGTAATGTCTGTGGTGACGTTTTTGTTGTTGTTAAATATACAAATCCTTCAGCGTCTGGGGGCCCCCCCCTTAAAATTCTTCAGGATTCATGACATTTTTCAGTCCCACCCATGTAATTGTGAGGAGAGTGGAGATTGACGTGGTTTTAATTCAGTGTGGAAATAACTTGGACTTCTGTTTTTTCTTCTCATGACAGTGATACCGGGCAAAGCTTCACCTCCAACCACCCTCTCACCCCCAGTCACCCACCCCACCCCCTCCACCACCGCCAACACCGGCCCCTTCAACTGCAACTTTGAGGCCAACTTGTGTGGGTGGAGCCAGGACAAGAGAGATCAGTTTGACTGGACAAGATTCCATGGAACCACCGGCACCAGTGGGACGGGACCGACTGGCGATCACACACAGGCCAATCACGGTGAGAGGGACGGGATTTTTTTCTGCTCACCATCGATGCACATTGTGCAGAGTAGAAACTGTTCTGTCTTCTTCTTCTCGTTCGCTCCTTCTAGATGTGACAGGGAGACTACTGTCGCCCTTCACAGCAGGCTCTGCAGAGTTGTTCGCCTTTGAGGTTGAGCTATTTATAGCTCGCCAACTAGACACCTGTGGATCGTAGAGTTCTGTTTGTGGTAGGGTCTGGCTGCTGCGGTCTCCTTGTATGTTCTTGGTTGCCTTTGCGTAACCAAAACAGTTTTTATTGGGCTAAGAAATTGGCTCTAAAATTCTCAATCCTGTTTGATTGGACTTCGCCTCCAAAGGTGATTGTTGTGTTTCGACACTCGGTTACATAGACATGCACTCCTGTGGCACGCACAAATGCTGCCATCTTCTTTAGGGCCGCACGATCGCCAAACAGCTTCTCCTGCAGGGGGTCTAGCTGACTTGTGATATTTGCAGAGATTCTGCTCAAAGATTCTGACTTTGCAGGTTGGGTTCACACAAATCCAAAGCCTGGCTGCTTTTTCTATGCAGAGTTGGAATTTTTGCTGAATTACTTTGGCAGAATGACACTGGTGTTCTAGAATTGGAAGGAATAGGGTTGGTCGGGGAATCAGAACACTGAATATTTTTTCTTAGCTTTACTAAGGTCTGTGTCCATGCATTCAAGTCTAATACAGCATTACTGGCACCGCTCGACTAAGATGTTGTTGAAGAGTCAAAAGAACAAGCTGACACAGATGTTCACCGTCTCTTGAGAGAGAGAGATTTTTTGGTTATTATTATCCTGATCTTAATTATTATGAATTGACTCCGTTGCGCCTCCATACAGTTTAAACGATTGCACCACGTGTGATCGACAAGAAGAAGAAATGATTGCACCACGTGTGATCGACAAGAAGAAGAAATGATTGCACCACGTGTGATCGACAAGAAGAAATGATTGCACCACGTGTGATCGGCAAGAAGAAGAAATGATTGCACCAGGAACCTGCAAATAAGGCTTTGCATTCAAGGAATTTTACTGTTTTATGTTCTAACGTTTTATGTTGTATGTTGTCTGATGCTGTGATACACCACTCATGACTTAATTCTCTTCTTCAAATGCAGTGAACCCCCCCTTTTAAGACCCCCTCCACTATGACTCCCCTGTCTCAGATTTTCTCTTCATAAGCTTTATAAATTGACCTCCATTTTAAGACTCCCTCCAGCTTAGGACCAGATTTTTGAAGGCCTTAAAAGGGGGGTTCCACTGTAATCAAGTTGTCTATGTCTTTCAGGAGGTTACTACGTCTACATCGAAACCTCGGGCAGTCGACACAACGGAGACAAAGCGCGCCTGGTGTCGCCCAACATCAACGCTGGTCAGTACTGCTTGACCTTCTGGTACTTCATGTACGGCCAGCACGTTGACCACCTCAACGTCTACGTCATGGCCGGAAACACAATCCCATCAACACCTCTGTGGACCCGTGTCCGCGACCAGGGGCAGAAGTGGAGGCAGGCGAGCGTTGACGTCCCAAGAGTTGCTTCCACTTTCAATGTGAGTTTGGCTTTCTTTTCTTTTGTTTGTTTATTTGTTGTTTATTTGTCAAAGTTAAGGCAGTCCTTTATTGAGCTCAAAGTCAACTTTGCTCAAACTCAGTGCTAAAGCTTCGTGCGGCCAGCTTCACAAAGTATACTTCGCGTAGTCGACTTCGCACAGTTAAGAACAGGCTTTACTGAGCGTTTCAAAACAATATTTATCTAAATGTATGTACACATTCTGAGTCTGAAAGTGAAAGAAAAAGAAGACCATTAGAAGCAGGGTTATGATTAAAGAAGGGAAACCCATCTGTGTTGGAGAATAAATGAAGTATATTGCTTTGTACAGTCTAACCTGTGCTTAACGACCACACAAGGAACCAACCAAAAGGCGTGGCTATGGACAGGTGGTTGCTATTGAAAGATTTAAATTTGATAGAAATTAGTTAGTTTGTTCCTTTAGAGATCCTTTGGGAGCTAGGGTCGTTATTGGCAGGTGATCGTCATCGAGAAATGGTAACCAGGGTAGGTTCAACTTGCCATTGATGTAACAATATTGCAGATCAAACTCGTTCTTCAGAGTTAGTTGGCTCCAAGAATAACAAGCACACGGGGGCATCTTAGAAGTCAGAGCTTATGGACCGATCCACATGTAGTGGAAACCCCTTTTAAGACCCCTCTATTTAAGGCTGCCTCCCTTTTTAAGATCCGGTTTTCTCATACTTTTTGTAAATAACATTTGTAAATTTATCCCCATTTTAGGACTACCTCCTTTTTTAAGACATGATTTTCTCATATTTTGGGAGGTCTTAACACTATGTTGACCAAGGTTTTTTAGCTGAGACAAGCTGTGCTGCAGCAGGTCACTCAGAATTGTAGTAACTGTGTAGTAACAGTGTATGAACCCGCTGGAATGCAGGCGTTAGATGGACGTTACAGGAAGCAATTGAAGCTAACAAGTCTGAGCGGATATATCCGTACCTGGTCAGATAGAGCCATATGAGTGGGTTTGGAGACAATGAGTTAAAAGGAGGATTCCACCACATATCATGTTCATGTGCCATTGCTTGCAGATCGTGTTTGAGGGTGTGCGAGGAATCAGCTACAAGGGGGACATTGCTCTGGATGACATCTCTCTGTCCAATGGTACCTGTTCTGCTGGTGAGATGAAAATAATGAAAAATGAATAAATATTCGTAGTGAGCTTATAACACCTGGCAACTGCTCCATATTTATGAGTCAAATACAAGGTCTAGCAAGTACATGATTGTACTGGTGATCTTCATATGATGAGTGTTTTCTATATATATATACGACTAGAGTCTGTGTGTCTGTGTGTCTGTGTGTGTGTGTGTGTATCTGTCTGTGCGCGATGCACGGCCAAAGTTCTCGATGGATCTGCTTCAAATTTGGTGGGCATATTCAGGTTGACCCGGTACAGGACACAACCTGGTCGATATTTCAACACGTGCTCTCAGCGCGCAGCGCTGAACCGATTTTGGTTCCACCTCAGCTATTTTGGTTCCACCTCAGCGACCCGGGCCCCCATACCGACACACCATAGCCGCTACACCACATCACAACGCCAAAGTTCTCGGTGGATCTTTTTCAAATTTGGACACCGTATTCAGCTACACCCCGGACACAATATCATCGATGAGATATTTCAACACGTGCTCTCAGCGCGCAGCGCTGAACTCATTTTCGTTTTTGTGTTCATTTCACCATTATAAGTAACTCTTCCTTATCTTCTCCAGTGTTTGGCGTTTATCTCCCTTCCTTCGTGTGGCTTTCCCGTTCAGTTGTAAGTTACTACACTGCGCTGTCCACTGCGCTGAGCGTCTTCGGATATTCCCGGCGTTACTATTTTTAGAAGGTCAACGCAGTGTACAGAACGTAAATTGGACCCGTAAATTATCCTCACTGTAAAAGTGCAAAGGTCGAATCAATTTATAGCCACGCGAAAAATACACTGTCATCTATCTCTCTATAGATACGGCTTCTCTGTGTTTTTGTGTGTGTGTGTGTGAGTGTGTGTGTCTCTATGTAAGCAACACCTGTGCATTCTTCAGTTCTGTTTGTGATGTGGTCTGGCGGCTTTTGTGTAATTTTATGTACTGGCCTTCCTTTGAGAAGCCATAACTTGCTCAGTCCTGTTTGAGTGGAGTTCGCCTCCAAAGGTGATTAACACGGTTACATTCGTCGACAAGGATGGGACTCGATATGGTCAGGAATGGCATTATGGCCACTGAATCATTTTCGTGCTGTTCCCATTCCACGAATCTGGGAGGGACCTAAGCTTGGCGGGTCCATTGTTCAAAGCCGGCGTACGGCTCTAAGTACTTCTTCCCGGCGAAGCCGGCTACCCGGCGAAGCGGGTATTCATTCTAGTGTGATATATGTGTATGCATGATTATGTAAACTACTAATTATGTGTGATAAGAGTAATTTTGCCTGTGTCTCTTTGTCTATGTTTAAGAGTCTTTGGTCCCCCCCCCCCCCCCCCCTTCTCAAACCCCACTTGTCAATGTAACACTTACCTCGACAGTACTATTCTTGCACATTATCTATTATAGGCCGAAAAAATTGGACAAAACGCTGAGTGGGTACAATTATCTCCCATAACCATGCGCCACCGTGGATCCCAAGCACTGTCCGAGTGCTTCCCCCTTACAGGATGTAGGTGGCGCGTCCTCTTTCTTTTTTCGCGCGTGTCAGACCGGCTGTGTTTCTGCTACGCTCCCGGATTATTTTGGACTAAGAGGCTTCTTTTCTGTGTGGACTATCACCTGTTGGATTATTGTGTGTTATTCCACTTCTGGCTTGAGGCTACGTTGTGTTTCCTTCAACTTGTGCCTCCGTTTTTGTGTGGCGGACTCGGCGTGCCTCCCGTCCTACTTCGTGGTGACCGGTCGTCTGCTTCTCGTTTCGCCGCATTCACTTGAGTATTGACCTAAATTTTCTTTGAATTTTGTTAATTCTCGGTCTTTAAGGGTACGTACAGGGCGAGGTAGGATGTCTCGTCCTGTTTTGGGCTCTGGTTCTACGGAACCAGAGTCTGCCGGGGGCAACCCTTCTCCGGGCGCCCAGCGTCATGTTTTACGCACGGAGAAGGGGATCTTTCGGCGCTCCGACTCTCCCTCCCCAAACGCTTTGCGTTTGCGGCGAGGGAGGGCGGAGAAAGCCTGTTTGAGCAAGCTCAATGCGAGCTTGCTCAAACAGGCTGGGCTTGAGCCTGGGACTTCGGGCGGGGCTGCGCCGTCGAAGGTTCGGGGAAGGTCGAGGAGAAAGAAAAAGCTTCTTTCTCCTTCTCCTTCAGTGGAACAGGCTTCCCCCCCTTCGACGCCGTTGTCCGGCCCTCAGTCTCAGGCTTCAGCTCCTCCCGGTTTCAAGCCTGGGGGGAAGGTTTCCTTCTCCTCCCTGGCTCGAATCCGGGGGCAGGTCGATTCCCAACCCTCTTTGGGGGTTGGTGAATCCGATCTAGGGGCTACTGGAGAGACTCAGGTTTTGACAGCCAACGGCCATACCACGTTGTAAACACCGGTTCTCGTCCGACCACCGAAGTTAAGCAACGTCGGGCCCGGTTAGTACTTGGATGGGTGACCGCCTGGGAACACCGGGTGCAGTTGGCATTAAAATCTTCCTTTTTCCGGTGCCTCTCCTGTGCCCTCCTCGGTTTCCACCGCTGTGGAAGCCAGGAGGGACACGGGTCCTCCTCTGAACTCCCTCGCTGGGTCGTCTGCTGCTGTTTCGACAGTAGTTTCGGCCTCCTGGGGGGGGAGATCGGAGGAGATGACGGGGTCTCTGAATTCCCTCCCCGCTGGGGTTGGGATGCGAATTGACCCCGTTCAGGGCGGTCCTGTGGGGGCAGGGGTTTCAGGCTTCGTGCCTACGACCACTGCTACTACGGTTCCCTCTGACGTCCGTGTGACTGGTGGCTGTCCCTCTTGTTAAGACGCTCCGGCCGACTAGTTACTGGACGTGGAGGTGTTCGACAGAACGTGGTACTTCTGTCGAATGGTCAGGGCGACGGGAACATTGTTTCTGTTGCTCAGACCGACACCTCCGACCGGACCGTCTTGACCCCACGCCATTCCTTAGCGTCTGGTGTTCGGGTGACGGATGGTCCGGACCAAGGGTCCGGAACGTTCCAGGCTTACGGGTCGGGATCGAACCGGACCCACGGGTCCCGACTGGACTTGACCTCCGGGTTTGGTCCGGACGGGACCCATGGTACGGGACCGTACCGGACCTTAGGGTCCGGTGCGGGACAGTACCTCTGGCCCTTGCCGGACCTACGGGTCCGGATGGTACGGTACGGGACCAGTGGTTCGGTCGGGACCGGACCACCCGACCACCTCTGTTGGTCTGGGTGGTCTGGCACCGAACCGGAACACACCGGACCACCGGACCTACGGGTCCGGATGGTACGGTACCGGACCAGTGGTCCGGTCGGGGCCGGACCACTCGACCACCTCTGTTGGTCCGGGTGGTCTGGCACCGAACCGGACCATGCCGGACCTACGGGTCCGGATGGTACGGTATGTCCACGTCCGACCGAGCCACCCGAACACTTCTGTGGGTACGGATGGTTCGGTACCGAACGGGACCTCCGGATGCTACGGGACCGGACCGAACCTACGGGTTCGGATGGTCCGGTACCGGACCAGTGGTCCGGTCCGAACCGGACCACCCGACCACCTCTGTTGGTCCGGATGGTCTGTCACCGAACCGGACCATACCGGACCACCGAACCTACGGGTCCGGATGGTACGGTAGGTCCACGTCCGGACCGAACCACCCGAACACTTCTGTGGGTACGGATGGTTCGGTGCCGTACGGGACCTCCGGATGGTACGGGACCGGACCACAGGACCGGACCACCCTATCGGATCGGTCCGGACCACCCGACCACCTCTGTTGGTCCGGATGGTCTGGCACCGAACCGGACCTACGGGTCCGGATGGTACGGTATGTCCACGTCCGGACCGAGCCACCCGAACACTTCTGTGGGTACGGGTGGTTCGGTGCCGAACGGGACCTCCGGATGGTACGGGACCGGACCGGACCTACGGGTCCGGATGGTCCGGTACTGGACCGGTGGTCCGGTCCGGACCGGACCACCCGACCACCTCTGTTGGTCCGGATGGTCTGGCACCGGACCACCGGACTTACGGGTCCGGATGGTGCGGTGTGTCCACGTCCGGACCGAACCACCCGAACACTTCTGTGGGTACGGATGGTTCGGTGCCGAACGGGACCTCCGGATGGTACGGGACCGGACCGGAACACCGGACCGGAACACCGGACCACCCTACCGGACCGGTCCGGACCACCCGACCACCTCTGTTGGTCCGGATGGTCTGGCACCGAACCGGACCTACGGGTCCGGATGGTACGGTACGTCCACGCCCGGACCGAGCCACCCGAACACTTCTGTGCGTACGGATGGTTCGATGTCGAACAGGACCTCCGGATGGTACCGGACCTACGGGTCCGGACCTACGGGTCCGGACCTACGGGTCCGGATGGCCCGGTGCCGGACCACCCGACCACCTCTGTTGGTCTGGATGGTCTGGCACCGAACCGGACCATACCGGACCACGGGTCCGTATGGTACGGTATGTCCAAGTCCGGACCTAACCACCCGAACACTTCTGTGGGTACGATGGTTCGGTGCCGAACGGGACCTCCGGATGGTCCGGCACCGGACCGGAACACCGGACCACCCTACCGGACCGGATCGGCACCCCCGACCGGACCGGACCATTTCTTTTCTGATCAGACCCGATGGGTTCCTGTTCAGTCTATAAATGGCGGGGGTTCGTTGGCTGGGCTGACCCAACAGTCGCAGGGTTGTTGTTTTTCTCCCCCTTCGGCTGCTGGAGACGTTTCGTCTTTGGGGCAGGGGTCTTCGCGGCCTCTTGCTTCTGTGGGCGTTTCTTCACAGCCTGCTTCATCGCTTTCGGCTCTTCCCCCTCAAGCTCCCTACACTCCTGCTTTTGAGGAGTTGTCGGGAAGTGAAGAGGAGAGTGAGTCGGAGGACGATAGGGAGGAGGATCAGGGTCGCCCTGAGGTTAACACTGATCCTCTACCCTTGCCGGTTTCTGATGGAACTTCCGAAGCTATGCTTCGTACTTTCCAACAGTACATGACAGACATCACGCGGCGTCTTGACGTCACGGATGCCTCTCTTAAGCGTCTGTCGTCTAGTGTTGACACACAGGACCTGGACCCGGGGTCTGAGGACGAGAGGCAGGAGGCTCGTCCTCGCACAGCTAGAAGGACGTTTGAACAGTTTCAGGACGTCCTTCCCTGAGACGCCCTCTCGTCCTTTGAGTCCGCTTCGGCCCGGGCGTGGGAGGCTCACGCCGCGTCTGCCGGCGGCTCGTTTTATGAACGATCCGTCCGCCGGCAATTCGCGTTCCACCCTAGTCTTAGTGCCACGGTGGAAGCGGCAGCACATCGCCTGAGGAGTACAGATTCACGTGCAAACGCGACCTATGTTCCTCGGGAGGACGCGGGTTCAGTGCCATGCTTTCCTTTGGGAGGCGCACCTCCACTGTTTCCTCGTGTCCAATCTGTTTCGTCCCTCCCTTTTCCCTTTGACTCTCGAACTCTCCCTTTCCAGACTTCGAGTGTTTAGGGTGGGGCTGACGGTGATGTGTTCGTTGGGGAGGTGCCTTCGGTCAAGAAGGTGGAACTGAGCTCTGCTTCGTTCCACAATCTTGAGGCCACCGTTTCTTCCACAGTCGAGGCCCAATCACAGGCCTTGACATGGATGAGCACGCTGTCCACACTGTTGAACCCTCCCGATCGGGCAGAGTCCGATTCCACTCGGGTCCTTGACACGGTTCGAGTGGATCGGGCTTTGCATGCCGTGCGATCGTGCGTGACGTCTGCGGCAGAATTGGCCATTGGAACACGGGTCCACTTTATTGGCCCTGTTCCGTGATCATTTTCTGCCTACTTCTATAGTGCCTCCGGATATGAGGAAGAGTCTGAGGAACACGTTTCCTCAGCCTTCTTCCCTCTTTCATCCGGACACTGTTCGTTCTGTGGTGGAGTCCACACGCCAGAGGAACACTGATTCTCTGATGGTTGGCCTCGCTGCTTCGGCGACGGCGGCGGGGAGTAAGAGAAGTGCTACAGTCACCTCCAGCTCCCAGCCTCAGAAGAAGAAGAAGAAGCCAGTTTCACTGCCTCCTTCTTCCTCCTCTTAGGCGCCTGTTGCGTTCCCAAGCAAGACGAAGGGTGCTCAGACAGGTAAGGGGAAGCACCACCACCAGGGGGGTGGTCGCAAGCCTGCGCCTGCCCGCCAGCAGAATTTTCAGTGAGTCCCGGCCCTACGTTGACGCCCCCTCAAGTTGCCCCTCTTTCGTCCGTCGGTTCCCTTTTTCGGGCCCGCGGCATGTGGGGCAGACTGGTCTCCAACCAGTTTTTCTTGAGGGTGGTGTGGTCGGGGTTTTCTCTACCGCTGTCGTCACAACCTCCATTGTCCGCTCTACCCTGGACGTTCCCCCCTCCTCGAGACCCTGCCAGATGGCAGGCTCTTCAGGACGAGGTGAACTCGTTGGTCGAGAAGAAGGCGGTCTACCCCCTTTCTCAGCCTTCTCGGGGGTTCTGCTCCCGCCTGTTCACCGTCCCCAAAAAGGACGGCCGGTTCAGGCCGGTGTTGGACCTCTCCACCTTGAACTTGTACCTTCACAGGTGCAAGTTCAAGATGGAAACCCCTTCGTCGGTCCGGTTGGTCATCCGGCCAAACGTTTGGGCCATGTCTGGGACCTCCAGGATGCTTACTTCCACATCCTGGTGGCCCCGGGGTACCGACATCTGCTCCGGTTCGTTTGGGAGGGCACAGTGTTCGAGTTTCGGGCCCTCCCATTCGGCCTGTCCTTGGCCCCTCTGATTTTCAACGGGGACAACAACACCACATGCTTAGCTTACCTTCGCCACCAGGGGGGCACCAATTCTCGGTCCCTCTCCCTGTTGGCGGAGGAGATTCTGCTCTGGTGCCAGACCAATCAGGTCCGGATGTCAGTCCAGTTCGTTCCGGGGAAAATGAACGCCCTGGCCGACATTCTCAGTCGGGGCGATCAGGTTCTCTCCACAGAATGGACCATCGCTCACAACGTTCTACAGCGTCTGTGGGCAAGGTGGGACCGTCCTCTGATCGATCGGTTCGCAACTCGATTCAGCGCTCGGCTTCCCAGGTACGTCAGCCCCTTTCGAGACATGAATGCGTTCCACTTGGACGCATTCACTCTCTTGTGGAGGCTCCTCGATGCTTACGCCTATCCCCCGACATCTCTGATTCCGAGGGTGCTGGCAAAATATCTGCAGGAACGACCAAGACTGATTTTGGTCGCGCCTTACTGGCCAACAGCTCCGTGGTTTCCAGATCTTCGCGGTCTCACCCACGTAGACCCTCTACCTCTGGATCTGGACGGGGGAGGTCTGCTCCAGCCTCGATCATGCCTCCCTCATCCACGTCCAGAGAGTCTGTGCTTGACCGCATGGCTCTTGTGCGCTCCAAACTGCTTGCACTAGGATTGCACAAGAGTTCAGTAGAGTTTTCCTTGAACGCTAAGAGGCGATCAACTAATCAGCTCTACGACTTACGCTGGAGAGCTTGGGCCACCTTCGCCTTGTCCAAGGGGATAAAGCCGCTTTATCCCTCAACACAGGACTTGGCCAACTTCCTGGTGGAAGTGTATCAAAAGAAGAGTCTTTCTTCTAAGACTCTTCTTGGATACAGATCTGCCATCGCTTCCACGATTGCGGCCGCTACTGGTCGCAGATCTGAACACTTGATCAGGTCCTCCCTCATCGCTAATGTCCTTTCGGGTATTAGCAATGCAGCGGTGTCTAAACCTCGGGTTTCATTTCCCAAGGGGGATGTCTTTCTGGTCCTCAAACTCCTGCGTAGCAATGAGTTTGAACCCCTGGCAGGCATCAGTATCAAGTTGCTGATTTTTAAGACTAATTGTTCCTCATCGCTTTAGCCACTTGCCGTAGACTCAGTGGTATTCAAGCTTTGAGTGGCCTGGACTTTGACATTGAGTTCACCACACAGCAGTGGTTGCCAGCATGGTCACGTCAGTCTAAGGTATGTTTCTTGGGTATATTTTCTTTTACGGTAGTACTGTTCGAAAATTGCCTGGGTATCTTAATCCTTGGATTTAAGTGATTTTGATTAAGGAGTTTAATACTCTACATATCACCCTCACACCACTCTGGTATTCTGTGCAAGAATAGTACTGTCGAGGTAAGTGTTATATTGACTGTAAGGCTTCTTTTTAAGCCTACTGTCTATATGATACTTACCGAGACAGTACTATTAGAGTTTCCCTCCCGCCTCCCCTCTTGATATGTTATGGGCTTTTTGAGGGTCTGCAGCTCATAAAGAAAGAGGACGCGCCACCTACATCCTGTAAGGGGGAAGCACTCGGACAGTGCTTGGGATCCACGGTGGCGCATGGTTATGGGAGATAATTGTACCCACTCAGCGTTTTGTCCAATTTTTTCGGCCTATAATAGATAATGTGCAAGAATAGTACTGTCTCGGTAAGTATCATATAGACAGTAGGCTTAAAAAGAAGCCTTACATTCTCTGCCTTTCTTTGTATGTAACCTACTTTAGCTTAGTATTTCAAAAACATCTGCTCCTGTGCACCTCCGTAACAACCTGTGTCTGGCCTGTCTGAAAACACCTCAGTGTGAGGGGTTTTGCTGCCAGCGCAGTGAAGATAAAGAGGGAAAAATGTTCTCTGCTCGCGCGGCAGCAAGCAGGATGTCTCTGAACTATGTGGCTAAGTTTTAAGAACGAACTTCAGCACATGCATGTCTGTCTGTAACGCTTATCTTATGCACATAGAGTCTCGAACAGGTAAGGCCCAAACAAAACATTTGAGTTTGGTCATAAAAGGGTAAGTCGGGGAATCGGAAACATTGATTTATTGTTTTTCTTGGCATAATCAATGCCTCTATCTTCTGCAGGCCCTACCACCGCCACTGGAACCACAAACATCACAAGCTGTGATTTTGAGGCCGCTGACCTGTGCGGTTTTACCCAGCAGGCCTCGGGAGACCAGTTTGACTGGACGCGCCATTCAGGAAAAACATCATCGGCCTTGACGGGACCCACCAACGATCACACCTATGGCACTGGTGCAGGTGAGTAGACTGGTTGAAATAAATTGCAAGTGTTTGTAGCTGAGCCTGAAAGTGGACTAGGCAGGAAATAACTTTGTATTTTTTTTTTTTATGGGCTTTGGAAGAGTTAGGCTCCTAAGAAAATGAGGCAAATGTTGTTGCTATTCATCATTGAGTCAGTCAATCGTGAGCGTCACAATGAAATATGAGCTCTGATGTTCACTTTGTGCAATGTCCCTTCCAAAATATGTATGTTTCTTTGTTTGTGATTTGGGTGCGTGGCTGAAGAGTAACAAAAAACAAGAGTTTCAGCATTGCAGTTAAAATGAGTGGTTTCTTTTAATTAGGTTTCATAATATAATAATACAAGAATTTATAACGCGCACATATCTCACCACAAGGCGACTTAAGGCCCACTCATACACATTCTTTCGCATTAACAACTCAAGCACACTCATATACACTTACGCAATATGTGCATGGCAACAGGATCGTACTTTCATCGCAGTATCTCCTCTTTGTTTTACCTTGGAAGTGGGAATGGATAGGGCTGAAACGGCAGATGTCTTTTTCATTTTGTTTTGTATTGAAAATATACTCAGCACACATGTACAATTGTGTCCTTCAGGCCACTACATGTACACAGAGGCTTCCGCCCCTCGTCACCCAGGTGACAAAGCAGTGCTCAACTCCTTCGTCGTCCCGGCAACCACCCAGCAGACCTGTGTCAACTTCTGGTACCACATGAGCGGCAATCAGATCGGCACGCTCAGTGCTTACCTCAAGGTCAATGGACGAAATCAACAACGCATTTGGTCCTTGAAAGGTGAGTGTACACTGATACTTTGATGGAAGATGGTGAAATCAGTTTCATGGTCAACGGACGGAATCAACATTGCATTTGGTATGAAACTAATCCTTTTTTGTCTTGACTACAGGTAACCAGGGTTCTGCCTGGAAGCTTGCCAGCGTCAGCTTACCTGTTGTCAAGCAGCCATGGCAGGTGTCCTTCGAGTCCGTTCGGGGTAACGGCGTGATGGGGGATGTCGCCATTGACGATTTCTCCATCTCCGCTTCTGGCTGTGGCGCAGGAGCGTATCCAGGTATTGAAATCACACCACCCGCCTCCCTTATATGGGGGGTGTATAGGCTTCCCTCGGATAGTACACCTTTAAGTTGAAAGATGATGTTACCCCATGAAAATCCTCAACACATCTGTGTTGGTTGACGTAATCATGTGCATGAGAAGGCATGTACCTTGAGTGTTATACTGATCAGTGCTTCTTTGCGGTACAGTGGAACCCCCCTTTAAAGACCTCAAAAAAATCTGAGAAAATCAGGTCTTAAAAAGAAGGGGGTCTTAAAATGGAGGTACATTTACACAGGTTATGAACAGAAAATCTCAAAAAGCAAGGTCTTAAAAAGCAGGAAGTCTTAAATCCGTGGTTCTTAAAAATGGGGTTCTTAAAAATGGGGCTCTTAAAAATGGGGTTCTTAAAAATGGGGCTCTTAAAATGGGGTTCTTAAAAATGGGGCTCTTAAAAATGGGGTTCTGAAAAATGGGGCTCTTAAAATGGGGTTCTTAAAAATGGGGCTCTTAAAAATGGGGTTCTTAAAAATGGGGCTCTTAAAAATGGGGTTCTTAAAAATGGGGCTCTTAAAAATGGGGCTCTTAAAAATAGGGTTCTTAAAAATGGGGCTCTTAAAAATGGGGTTCTTAAAAATGGGGCTCTTAAAAATGGGGTTCTTAAAAATGGGGCTCTTAAAATGGGGTTCTTAAAATGGGGCTCTTAAAAATGGGGTTCTTAAAAATGGGGCTCTTAAAAATGGGGTTCTTAAAATGGGGCTCTTAAAAATGGGGTTCTTAAAAATGGGGCTCTTAAAATGGGGTTCTTAGAAATGGGGCTCTTAAAAATGGGGTTCTTAAAAATGGGGCTCTGAAAATGGGGTTCTTTAAAATGGGGTTCTTAAAAATGGGGTTCTTAAAAATGGGGCTCTTAAAATGGGGTTCTTAAAAATGGGGCTCTTAAAAATGGGGCTCTTAAAAATGGGGTTCTTAAAAATGGGGTTCTTAAAAATGGGGTTCTTAAAAATGGGGCTCTTAAAAATGGGGCTCTTAAAAATGGGGCTCTTAAAAATGGGGTTCTTAAAAATGGGGCTCTTAAAAATGGGGTTCTTAAAAATGGGGTTCCACTGTACTGTTCGCTCAGGAATTATGCCACCATTTCATGTGTGATTTTCTGTGCTTCTAGGCAACTGTAACTTTGACAACGGACTGTGCTCGTGGACCAAGGACCACTCCGGGGACTTTGACTGGATCTCCGGCACCGGTCAGACTAACAGTCATGGCACAGGGCCCACTGGGGATCACACCAGCACAAGAGGTCAGTTTTATCTCTTCTTCTTCTTCTTCTTCTTCTTCTTCTTCTTCTTCTCATTCTTCTTCGTTCATGGGCTGAAACTCCCACGTTCACTCATGTTTTAGCACGAGTGGATTTTTATGTGAATGACTGTTTTTACCCCGCCATTTAGCCAGCATATGCCGACTTTGGGGAGTCAAGTTTTATGTTTTGGGACTTGTTTTTGGGGGCAGCTTTTCCATATTCAGGCCTCAGTTTCACTGATTAGCTTTGACTGAATGACCACTTTTTGTTGGCTCTAATTTTTCGGGTTTTAGGTCATATAGTAAATACCTGCCTCAGTGACCACTTCTCAATAACGAACAACTGCCCATTACGAACACCTGGCAGGATGCCAGTTGAGGGTTTTTCTATATAATTCACCTTTCCATAACAACAACCTGTCTGTATGAACTGCTTTTGGTCGGTTCCTCAGGTAGTCGCTATTGACAGGTTTCACTGTTCTGGTTTGCATGAACCCTGCTCTGGCCAGATCACTGATTTTCTTTTTCACTCTTTCATCCTGACTTCTTGCTGATTTTCTCATTTTAAATCTTGTTGGAACAAGATCTGTTTCTGTGGGTTTCAAAGCAGCTTATGGAAGCTTACTTTTTGTAGTGGAGAGTTAATGTTGTTTGTAGAAAAGTTTGTTGAAAAGCAGTGCAAAAGGTGTTTGTTACAGTTGCATGTAAATTTTTACTGCAATAATTTTGTTTCCAGGCAAATACATGTACATTGAAACCTCATCGCCCAGGAAACTGAATGACCGAGCTCTGCTTGCCAGTGAGATGCTTCCAGGGGGGTCGGCCTCGTGCCTGCACTTTTACTACAACATGTACGGCGCCAACATCAACACGCTGAGAGTGTGGGTGCAGCAGAACGCGAACAGCATGCAGGTGCCCCTCTTTGAGCTGAAGGGGCAGCAGAGCACGACTGGATCACAGTGGTTACGTGCCCAGGTCCCCCTCCCCAAGCAGAATGACTCCTTCAGCGTAAGTTTTGTAGTATTCTTAGATAAAAATGTGTGTTATCGATTATAAGGCAACAAAATATTAGGGTTGGTATGACATTTTTTCTATTTTTTTTTTGATTGACGTTAGTGTTTTATTTACATGGGCATTAAGGTGGCATTTTATTGGCCGGAAATCAGGTGAGCTGTGTCCCCTGGATGTCGGAGAATAGTTACTTGCCTTGTAAAGGCTGCAAAATTGAGTGTTGTCATTGTTCTTTATTTCTTTTTGAAGGCTAGAAACAAGTTCTAGGGGAGGAAAAACTAGGGATGGTCAGGAGTCAGAGACATTTAATTTTTTCTTGGCCTTATTTAAAAATGATGGATTTGAATGTAGATTCAGTAAGAGATGACAGGGACCTATGACATTAGCATTGGGTAACATAATATATATATATGGTGATGTAATAATAATAATATAATATAAGACAGAATCACTCTTTTCAGTTTTGATAGACGATATTTGGAAATAACTGGCGGGTTTATACGGGTTATAAAAGAGTGAATACTCTTGTTGTTATTGAGGCAAAATAGTTTGTGTCTTCACACAAGGACAAGGAGCATGTGGTAAAGTTTGTGTCTTCACACAAGGACAAGGAGCATGTGGTAAAGTTTGTGTCTTCACACAAGGACAAGGAGCATGTGGTAAAGTTTGTGTCTTCACACATGGACAAGGAGCATGTGGTAAAGTTTGTGTCTTCACACATGGACAAGGAGCATGTGGTAAAGTTTGTGTCTTCACACATGGACAAGGAGCATGTGGTAAAGTTTGTGTCTTCACACAAGGACAAGAAGCATGTGGTAAAGTTTGTGTCTTCACACATGGACAAGGAGCATGTGGTAAAGTTTGTGTCTTCACACATGGACAAGGAGCATGTGGTAAAGTTTGTGTCTTCACACAAGGACAAGGAGCATGTGGTAAAGTTTGTGTCTTCACACAAGGACAAGGAGCATGTGGTAAAGTTTGTGTCTTCACACAAGGACAAGGAGCATGTGGTAAAGTTTGTGTCTTCACACATGGACAAGGAGCATGTGATAAAGTTTGCCTCAATAAAAGCAAGAGTATTCACTCTTTCACGACCCATAGAAACCCGATAGGGTTATTTTTCCGGAATTGGTCTATTTTTAGGCAACATGTAACGCAAAGATTTTGATTTTTGAGAAGCATAATTGATAACACATGCCTTGGCATGCTAGAATCAAACAAACAAACAAACACATCAGTATTTTAGACAATTTGTTTTATTTACTGTTAGGTTCTATTTGTCCTAAAGTATGTCTTTTTGCATTTTCAGATTGTGTTTGAGGGTGTGAGAGGCACATTCGCTCTGGGAGACATTGCCCTTGATGATATTACCTTTGACAATGCTACTACCTGCACATGTAAGTTTACTTCTATTTTCTCTCAGCTATTGTTATTAACTCAGTCCGTTAGTGAATCATTCATTTGTGACCCTCCACCACGGAATGAGTCGCATGTCACCTTTGCATGATTTTCATATTTTTACATTTTCCTAAAGAGTTTTTTATGCTCTATCCAGTGGTGAAAACCGTTTCAGAAAAGAGCGAAAACTTTTTGAGTTATAAGCCTGTGACTAAGGTGACCCTCACACCGTTACCAGACACTCCCCGGACTTATATTAAGCCAGCGCAGAACCGCGCGAGGTGACATGCGACTCATTTCGTGGTGGAGGGTCACAATTCACTGAGTAATCAACCAGACAGTAAGTTAATCAAACACTCAGGTGTGTAGTCAGTCAGAGTCTGTCAGATGATTTTAGATTGTCAACTTAGTCAGTCAAAATTGAAATGAGAAAAAGGTTTGAGAGTGCTTGTGAATAAGCAGAGGCTTGTGCTTAACTTGGGGATGTGATCTTAGCATGTATAAATCATCATATTTTGTGTAGAGAAAAGAAAGAAAGGGGTGTTTTGAGTGATAGCTTACCTTGTGTTAAATGCTGTTCGAGTATTTCACAGAAAGCTACAACATCAGGAATTACAGTAAGTATTTAAACAGTGGAACCCCCTCAATGCCTCAATTTCAGACTTTTATCAGTATGAGAGCCTGCGTTCTGAGATTTTCTGTTCATAACTTCTGTAAACATGTACTTCCATTTTCAGGCTATTTTTTTGTTTCAAGACCTGGTTTTCTGAGATTGCTGGCAGTCTACTTCAGTAATATATGTTTTGGTTCCATGTCAAGTGTCAAATTTGGGTACGTGTTGTCAAGTGATCACTGGGCCTTATTGTTACAGTGTCACCAAGCAAAGCTACGCCTCAAGCCACGGCTGTGACCTTCCGACCTCTGGCCCTTACCACCGCTGCCACCACAGGGAAACCTCTGACCACCACTACACCACCAAAACCAGGTAAAGGTTGCGGTAGATGCGGAGGGTGGGAAGGAGGACAAGGAGGGGGGAAGGGTGTGATTTAGAAAGGAGGAAATGGGGAACCATGAACTGTATCACGTTCTTAAAAGTTAACTAAAAAAAACCAAAAAAATCGATTTTTCAGACTTTGCAAGGAAGGTGACTCTTCTCCAACACCCAGTGGACACAGCTCGTGTTATATCCAGCCAATAAAAAGCCTAATGCGCCTGTGTAATTGAAAAACAAACATCAATTAAAAAAAGATATTCAAAAAATGAATCAACTGATCGACCCGCATTTTTTGGCCTTGTTATAGAAAACACTTATTATTTTGGGGGGCCTAGCTGTTTGAGGCAGAGCGCAATGACAACATAAAATAACCAAAGGACACAGATGCTCTACATATGGACAACAGTAAATCTTCTTCTTCTTCTGCGTTCGTGGGCTGAAACTCCCCCGTACACTCGTGTTTTTTGCACGAGTGGAATTTTACGTGTATGATCGTTTTTACCCCGCCATTAAGGCAGCCATACGCCGCTTTCGGAGGAAGCATGCTGGATATTTTCGTGTTTCTATAACCCACCGAACTCTGACATGGATTACAGGATCTTTTCCGTGCGCACTTGGTCTTGTGCTTGCGTGTACACACGAAGGGGGATAAGCCACTAGCAGGTCTGCACATAAGTTGACCTGGGAGATCGGAAAAATCTCCACACTTAACCCACCAGGCAGCCGCGACCGGCGACAACAGTAAATGAAAGTGATGGTGAACGGGTCTTATTCACTTATTTACATGCACATAAAAACCCAAAATTAAAGAGGGCCTGGTAGCTCAGTTGGTAGAGCACTGGACTCCTAGGGTCACAGGTTCGAATCCAGGCCGGGACAGACACGAGTCACTTTATGTGAAGACTCGGAGACAGTAAGAAACATTGGATGAACAAGCGACTTTCTATTCGAATCATCAAACAGGTGCAGTGAGCTGCGACTTCAGCCGTGATTTCTGCGGGTGGTCTCAGGACACGACAGACAACTTTAATTGGCTGCGTCATGCCAAGGGCACGCCCTCTGCCAGCACTGGGCCCACGGGAGACCACACTACCGGAAGTGAGTCGGGAAAAAATGTTGCACTTAGAATGTAAATTGTTGTTGTTGAAGGATGTGTGTGTGTGTTTACGTGTGTGTGTGTGGGTATTTATGTGCATGTTGGTGTATGCATGAGAGAGATTGTGTGGGTGTGCATGGGGTTGGAACCTGTATTTATTTTTCTCTACTTCCTTCCAAAGGTTTGAAACCTCTGACAGCTTAGGATGTGTGTTTGCATTAAAAAAGAAAGAGAAAAGAAGTAAAACGGATGTGTTTGTGTGGTGGATGCATACATGTACTTTTGAGTAGTTCTTTCACAAACTTCAACAACTCATCCCCGTCTCTCCCCAACTCAGCGGGCTACTACGCCTACGTGGAGACGTCCACCGGCAGACTGAACAACAAGGCACGGCTACTGAGTCCCAGCGTTCAGAAACCCGCCACCACCTGCTTCTCCTTCTGGTACAACATGTACGGCGCCCACGTCAACACCCTCAACTTCTACGTCAGCAACAACAACACCATGGGCGCCCTCATCTGGACGCTGAAGGGCACGCAAGGGCCCGAGTGGCACTTTGACCAGTTCACCGTGCCTGCTAACACCCAGAAGGTAATTGGAGTACGCACTCACAGGGTGTGCAGGAGAGGGGTAATGAGCCGAGATTAGGTTAAAGGGGTGGGATTGTTTTGAAACTGGTGTTTTGTGTTTTACCACTCTGTTGTGTGCCTGTAGGGGAGGGGTTAGAGAGAAAGTGTGAGAGAGGGAGTGTGTGTGGAGGTCTTAAAATGGGGATCTTTGAGGAGGGGTTTCACTGTGCTTGCAAACTTTTGCACAGCTTTTCTAATTTTATTTTTTGTTCTGGCGTTTGTAGATCACTGTTGAAGCATTGCGAGGTGTTGGCGCTCAAGGTGACATTGCTGTGGACGACTTCAACATCACAAATGGGGACTGTCCCCGTAAGTATACTGAGCTGCAGATTTGTCAAAATGGATTTGAGAATTAATAATCCTTTCAGCCTTAAATTAAAATATAAAAAAAAGAAACGAGGGGTAAATGATCCTTTTTATACAAGGTGGGAGCAGTGTGGAAGTGCACTAACATGGGTGTTACTCTTCCGGCTTTTGCCGGATTTCCGGTTTTTGAAAAAATCTGAAGCCGGAAATTCCGGTTTTCCGGGTTTTCAAAAAAAAAAAAAAAAAAAGCTTTGTTTCGCTAAGTTGAAATAACGAGCAGCGGTTCCGATCCGACTTTTGACATCGGTTCGCGTGCTTTCTCGGTTCGCTCCCTTGGATTTGCCGCCATCTTGCTTATTATGATTTGGTTTCGTCGGTGTCCAGAAACTTTCTTTCAAACTTGAGCATTTTGGACCCCTTCCTTTCAGGTTTTTTGATTTTTCCCAGTAACACCCATGCACTAATATTGAATGTTCAATTTCAAGAAGTTTCAATGCAATTTGTCTTTTTGCAGATTTTTTGTTTTTGTTTGTTTGTTTGCTTAACGCCCAGCCGACCACGAAGGGCCATATCAGGGCGGTCTTTTTGCAGATTCAGTTCTTTAAATTAACTTTATAGCTTGTTGAAATGTTTGCTTGGCATTTACCAGAGGGACAAGGCACCTCACTGGTCGGGCTGTCATGCAACTTTGAGAGCAACAACATCTGTGGCTACACAAACGACAAGGAAGACTTCACCTGGACGCGCAAAATCGGCCGTACTACATCTGGTGGCACTGGCCCTCCAAATGACCACACGTATGGCACATCTCGAGGTAAAGACTAGCTGAGGGAAAGGAAAGGCTAGAGGAGAATGAATCTGTGTCTGAGGGAGCAGGAGAGGGGTTATGAACCGAGATTAAGTTGATGGGGTGGGATTGTTATGAAACTGGTGCTACTGATTTACATAACAGTTATGTGTTTTACCACTCTGTTGTGTGTATGTGTATGTTTTTCCTCTGTAATGTGTGTGTAGGGGAGGGGGAAAGAGAAAGTGTGTGAGAGAGCGTGTGTGTAAGAGAGAGAGAGAGAGAGATTGTGTGTGTGTGTGTGTTTGTGCATGCGTGCGTGTGGGTGTGTGCATGCGTGTGTGTGTGTGTTTCCTTTATTTCTCATGTTCCTTCATTTGAGTTATACCCTGCGAGTACTGAAATCTATGGGGTTTTTTTCTGTTCCGCGCAGGGCATTACATGTACACTGAAGCCTCCGCTCCCCGCCGCACAGGCCAGAAGGCTGGTCTGATTTCCCCACAAGCCGCCAAGGGCTCGTACTGTCTCACGTTCTGGTACCACATGTACGGCAGCCGCATGGGACGACTCAACATCTACACTCGCATCGGCAACAACCGTGGCTCGGCCGTGTGGTCGCGAGCATCCAACCAGGGCAACAAGTGGAACGTCGAGCAGGTCACACTCAACCCTACTGCCAGCTGGAATGTGAGTGGTTTGGAATCGCTGGAAGAGAAGACATGGGTCCAATAAAGGAAGAGAAATTAAATAAAGAGAGAGGGAGAGGGAATATTCACAGAAAGTAAAAGAAACAGTGAGAACTTATTCTGCAAAATGTACAATTTATTTCTAAGACGAACTTTTGTAGTCAAAAGTGCTGATGACTTTTCTGATTTATTTGTTTTGTTTTACAGCTGAACTCTATTATTTGCTTCAGTTGCCAGTCCTGTGAAGAAAAACTAGTTCTTACTGGCAAAATTACACTGAAAACTAATTTCACTAGCATGCAGTTTTATATTACCGTTCACTTTTCTTATTTGTTGAACAGCTGGAGTTTGAGGGTGTCCGTGGAACCGGCATTCAGTCAGACATCGCCATTGACGACGTCAACGTCACAGTGGGAGCCTGTCCCGCTCCTGGTAGGTCCTCAGTTAGCTTACAACATGACTGTTTTTGCACTACAGTGGGAGCTTGTCCCTCTCTTGGTAGGTCCCCAGTTAGCTTACAACTAGACTGTTTTTGCACTACAGTGGGAGCTTGTCCCTCTCTTGGTAGGTCCCCAGTTAGCTTACAACTAGACTGTTTTTGCACTACAGTGGGAGCCTGTCCCTCTCTTGGTAGGTCCCCAGTTAGCCTACAACTAGACTGTTTTTGCTCAACAGTGAGAGCCTGTCCCTCTCTTGGTAGGTCCCCAGTTAGCTTACAACATGACTGTTTTTGCACTACAGTGAGAGCCTGTCCCTCTCTTGGTAGGTCCCCAGTTAGCTTACAACTAGACTGTTTTTGCACAACAGTGAGAGCCTGTCCCTCTCTTGGTAGGTCCCCAGTTAGCTTACAACTAGACTGTTTTTGCACTACAGTGAAACCGCCCTTTAAGACCTTCCTAAATCTGAGAAAATCAGTTCTTGATAAGGAGTGTCATTAAATGGGGGTAAATTTATACAGGTTGTGAACTGACTGTCTCAGAAAACAGGGTCTGAAAAGTCGAGGGGGAGGGGGGGGGGGGGAGGGGGGGGCGCGGGAAGAGGGGGGGTCGGGGGAAGAGGGGGAGGGAGTCTTAAATGGAGGGTCATAAAAGGGGAGTTTGATTGTACAAATAAATGCATGAGATTTCCAGAATTTTGAAGGCTTCAGAATGGAAGGTTTAACATCATTTTTCCAAACATTTCAGGGGATGAAGTATGTTTTTTGACTTCTGAAAACTGCTGAAACTTTTATGGCCGTTTGGGCAAACTTGACAAAGAAAATAAATCCCAGCACAACCCCTGCGTCAGTGAGGGTTTTTGACAGTTAGGCAGATAGATAACTAACGCAGAAAAAAAAATATTTTGGATGCAATTGAATTTTGCAGGAGAGTGCAACTTTGACACTGGCAGCTTGTGTTCCTACACCAACGCGAAGACGGGGGATGTGTTTGACTGGACGCTGCAACATGGCGGGACACCCTCACAGGGTACTGGTCCCAGTGCTGACCATAGCACTGCGTCCACTAGAGGTCAGTTCTTTTGTGTTTGTGTGAGTGTGTGTGCGCGTTTGTGTGTGTGTGTGTGTGCGCGCGTGTTTGTGTGTGTGTGTGTGTGTGTGTGTGGGGGGGGGGAGGTGTGGGGGTGTGTGTGGACACTGTGAGGTGGTGGTACACCCTCTACCCTCACAGGGCACTGGTCCTTATACTGATCATACCACTGCATCCATTAGAGGTCAGTCCTTTTCTGTGTTTGTGTGTCTGTGTGCGTGTGTGTGTGTGAATGTGTGTTTGTGATTTTGTGTGTGTGTGTGAATGAATGTGTATGTTTGTGTGTGTGTGCTGTGTGTGAGTGTGTGTGTGTGTGTGCGTATGTGTGTGTGGATGTTGCGAGGTAGTGGTACGCCCTCTACCCTCACAGGGCACTGGTCCTAAAACTGATCACTAGACGTCAGCCCTGATTTTCTTCATGTCACCCCTTTCGCAAGCGGCTACGCCTACATTGAATTACATGTTGTTCTTCTTTCTCATACCTTATTTTAAGATTGTTTTATGCACAACCATCATCAAACGCTGAAGAAGAAGAAGAAGAAGAAGAGATTGTTTTATGAGATCTTTTTTGCACTCTCTCCACCCCACAGGCTACTACGCTTTCATCGAATCCAGCAAACCGCGACGGAGAGGCGACAAGGCATGGCTGCTGAGCGAAAGTCTGCGCAAGACGGGAAACTCTGTTCACTGTTTCTCCTTCTGGTACCACATGTACGGCGTCTCTGTCGGAACGCTCAACGTGTACCTGTCCACCAACGGTTCTCTGCCTGGCGCTATCCAGTGGAAGCTATCTGGTAACCAAGGCGGCTCGTGGAGCCAGGCGCGCTTCCCTGTCAACTCTTCTGCTGACTTCAGTGTGAGTATGGGCGTTGGTGGGGATAAGGTGTGTGTGAGTGTGTGTGGGTGTGTGTGTTTGTGTGTGTGTGGTGTGGTGTGCAGGGTTCGTACAGGTCATGAAAAACCTGGAAAGTCATGGAATTTGATTTTTAATTTTCCAGGCCTGGAAAGTCATGGAATTTCAATTCAAGTCATGGAAAGTCATGGAATTTAACAAAAATAAGAAAGAAAAAAAAATTAACCAAACAAACCTTGTAGTCTTTCTATGAAAGTAGTGGTCCAGTGAACGATACCTTCCGCCTGTGCTCAAACTCAGTGCAAAGCAAGCCAGTGTCAAAACTGGCAGTGACAAGACGTAACAAGTTTGTGTGTTCGAAAATGGCGACCTGTGGATCAAGTCATGAAAAATGTTATTGAGGCTCATGGAAAGTCATGGAAAAGTCATGGAATTTTTTTTCTAAAAACCAGTGGGGACCCTGGGTGTGGTGTTTTGTGTGTATGTGTTTGAGTGTGTGTGTGTGTGTGTGTTTGAGTGTGTGTGTGTGTGTGTGTGTGTGTGTGTGCTCGTGCGTGTGTGTATGAATATGACATACATGCATACTTGTGTGCATGTTTTGAAAAGGATAGAGTGAGAGGTAAAAACTTTGAAGGGAAAGGAAAGAGAGGTAGTTTGTGAGAAGAGACTGATACAGTTCAGTGATAGTGGTTGTCCTTTGGGTCCGAAGAAGACTTTTGCGTTCTATAGCTTATATGTACACTTGGAGATGGCTCTGCAAGTCTAGTCTGATAGAATTGTAATATTCTGCGTGGTGTGCATGATTAATAGTGAGTGCATTTTTTTTCTTTTTCATTTTGACAACAATTTTTAACAAAACGTTAGATTTGTGCTGTTCTTGTTATTTTGATGACTGACTGTATTTTCTCTCCCTCACTATTTACACACCACTGTTTGTTGCAGATGGTGTTTGAAGGAGTGACTGGCACTGGTAACCTAGGCGACATAGCTGTGGACGACATCACCTACACCAGTGGTGTTTGCGCCTTCACCCCGACCAAGGCTGTACCCCCAAGCCTCACCACCACAACCCCCAGTTCCACCACCACCATCCTCACAACCACACCCGTGCCAGCCACATCTTGTGAGTTCTTCAACGTTTCTGTTGTTGCCACAAAAGTTCAGTGGAACCCTCCTTTTAAATCCTTCAAAAATCCAAGAAAATTGGGTCTTAGAAAAGGAGGGAGCCTTAAAAATAGGAGTAAATGAACAGAGCTAGAGATTATGACCAGAAAATCTGAGAAAATGGGTTTCAAAAGGGAGGGAGTCTTAAATTGGGGGGGGGGGGGGGGGGTGGGGGAGGTTCCACTGTACTTGTGCAAGTTCACTCACACTCACAGTGAACTTGCCCAATTGCCAGTTTAGGACGAAAAAATATTGCTGCCCATGTGAACAGCACAAACACGCAAACTAGTTTTAAGCGGCGATTCTCGCCAGGCTGTACCATTTGGGATTGTCAGGTCATCTTCGTTATTTTTCAGAGAAGAGAAGTAACTGCATTAGCGTGGGTTTGCTAGAGCTGACCAATCAGTAAGCACAATTAAAAACGTCTGCGCAAAATCTTTGACAAGTCACGGCCAAGTCGAGCAGTGCTCAACTGAGGTTTGGAGTCTCTGCTGAATCTGGCCTAAATCGTACCTAAATCGCTGGGGCTGTTATGGCAGACTCTTCGCTGACACGGCCTTGATGACTCAGGAAAGATTTTCAAACGACTAAAGTTGGGGAAAAGTTGGTTGCAACTCTACCATGTGAAAAGCATTTAAAGACAATCTTCGTCCTACAAGGCTTCCTTCACAGGAACTTCACCCTGCAGTCACCTTAAATCACAGTTTGAGCTTTCCTTTTATAAGCTGGCAACTTTTATGCCTTTTTTCTGTTCCTCTTCCAGTGCCTGGAGTGTTCAACTGCAACTTTGAGAGCAACATGTGCGGGTGGACGCAGGCCAAGGACGATCAGTTTGACTGGACCAGGCAGTCCAGGCCCACCGGCACCACCAACACTGGACCCAGGAGTGACCACACCTCTGGACGTGAGTTTACAAATAAAATACCAAAAAAATAAACAATAAAAACATAGCACGGGTGTTGGGTGCGGCCACAGACACACTGGTTTTCTGAAAATTTTGACAATTTGACTGTGTTTTTCAGGTGGCAATTACGTGTACATCAAAACCTCAGCGCCGCGCCGTACCAACGATAAGGCTCGCCTTCTCAGCCCGACCCAAAGCGGCACTGGGGTCAAGTGCGTGACCTTTTGGTACCACATGTACGGCTCCCAGGTGAAAACGCTCAATATGTACGTGACGGGCGACGCAAACCTGGGCAAGGCTGTGTGGACCAAGTCTGGCACGCAGGGAAACACATGGAGGAAAGCTACTGTGGATATCAACCTCGGGGATGCAAATTCCAAACAGTACACTGTGAGTAGACTCTTGCTGTTGTGATAGAATTCCAAAACAGATTGACTGCTGACGTTTCAAAATCATGAATAAAAAAACAACATGGTGGACTGCTAACGTTTTAAAATCAGGAATCGAAAAGTAAAAAAGGTGTACTGCTAATGTTTTCAAATCAAGAATGGAAAAACAAACGAAGGTTAGTCGATCTAAATGAAACATTTACTAGATTCTTGAATTTATGGATCTTTGAAGCACACAAACAAACTACACAATAAACACAAGGGATGTAAACTTTAGCTTCAGGTATCTGGTTTGTTACACAGTTTGAAAAAGCAGCATTCTTATCAGCATCTTTTTGTGCCACAGGAGTGGAAGTCTAAAGGAGCGAAGAAGAAGAAGAAGAAGAAGAAGAAGAAGAAGAAGAAGCATGTTTTCTGCATCTTTTCTTCATACTATTCTCTTTGCTGTTACAGGTGATCTTTGAAGGAATTCGTGGAAATGGCGTCCTAGGAGACATCGCTTTGGATGACATCTCTCAGCGAGTTGGATACTGTAAGTGTTGATGAGTAAAAGAGAGAGAGAGAGACAGAGAGAGAGAGAGTGTATGTCTGTTTATGTGAGTGAATTGGTCCATGTCTGTGTGTTGAACATGGTCTCTGTGTCTGAGTGTGTGTGTGCGCGCTTGTGAACAATGAAAAGAAAACCCCATACCATGGCCAACATATACTACACATGATCACAATCTTCTGTCGACGCATGCATGTTTGTTTGTTTGTTTACCTGTACGCGTGTTTGTGTGTGCATGAGAAAAATTTTCATATCTGTTGCCCTTCATTAAAGGCACACTCCTTCTCCTGAAAACAGTTTGGCTCGCCGTCTCAGAACTGTCGAGACTTTTATATGGGATAGGACCATCCCTCCACTTGGTCACAAACACAAAAGGAACAACCTACCTAAACTTCAGACAAACTTGCTGTGTATGTTTTCAGGTAACTCGAGCGGCACAGAGCCAGGCACCTGCAACTTTGAGGATCCGAAGCTGTGTATGTTTTCAGGTAACTCGAGCGGCATAGAGCCAGGCACCTGCAACTTTGAGGATCCGAAGCTGTGTATGTTTTCAGGTAACTCGAGTGGCATAGAGCCAGGCACTTGCAACTTTGAGGATCCGAAGCTGTGTATGTTTTCAGGTAACTCGAGTGGCATAGAGCCAGGCACCTGCAACTTTGAGGATCCGAAGCTGTGTATGTTTTCAGGTAACTCGAGTGGCATAGAGCCAGGCACCTGCAACTTTGAGGATCCGAAGCTGTGCAGCTACCAGCAGGACCACAGCGGCGCGGACAAGTTTGACTGGACACGACAATCCAGGCGGACAGGGACATCTAACAGCGGACCCACCAGTGACCACACCTATGGCACCAGTCAAGGTAAAAGGGGAGAGAAAAGGAGCAAGGATGCTGAACATTTTTTGTTCATGTGAGGTTTCCGCATGTTTAGAATGACACAGGAACCATTCCTGCCAAAAATGGTCCCAGAGCAAGACACATTATCCTTTTGTGAATGCCAAAAAAATCAACGTCAATATAACACTTACCTCGACAGTACTATTCTTGCACATTATCTATTATAGGCCGAAAAAATTGGACAAAACGCTGCGTGGGTACAATTATCTCCCATAACCATGCGCCACCGTGGATCCCAAGCACTGTCTGAGTGCTTCCCCCTTACAGGATGTAGGTGGCGCGTCCCTCTTTCTTTTTTCGCGCGTGACAGTAGGCTGTGTTTCTGCTGCGCTCCCGGATTATTTTGGATTCTAGAGTCTTCTTTTCTGTGTGGATTACCACCTGTTGGATTTTTGTGTGTTATTCCACTTCTGGCTTGAGGCTACGTTGTTTTTCTTCCAACTTGTGCCTCCGTTGTTGTGTGGCGGACTCGGCGTGCCTACCGTCCTACTTCGTGGTGACCGGTCGTCTGCTTCTCGTTTCGCCTCATTCACTTGAGTATTGACCTAATTTTCTTTGAATTTTGTTAATTCTCGATTTTTTAAGGGTACGTACAGGGCGAGGTAGGATGTCTCGTCTTGTTTTGGGCTCTGGTTCTACGGAACCAGAGTCTGCCGGGGGCAACCCTTCTCCGGGCGCACAGCGTCATGTTTTGCGCACGGACAGGGGGACCTTTCGGCGCTCCGACTCTCCCTCCCCAAACGCTTTGCGTTTGCGGCGAGGGAGGGCGGAGAAAGCCTGTTTGAGCAAGCTCAATGCGAGCTTGCTCAAACAGGCTGGGCTTGAACCTGGGACTTCGGGCGGGGCTGCGCCGTCGAAGGTTCGGGGAAGGTCGAGGGGAAAGAAAAAGCTTCTTTCTCCTTCTCCTTCCGTGGAACACGCTTCCCCCCCTTCGACGCCGTTGTCCGGCCCTCAGTCTCAGGCTTCAGCTTCTCCCGGTTTCAAGCCTGGGGGGAAGGTTTCCTTCTCCTCCCTGGCTCGAATCCGGGGGCGGGTCGATTCCCAACCCTCTTTGGGGGTTGGTGAATCTGATCTAGGGGCTACGGGAGAGACTCAGGTTTCGACTTCTTTCTTTTCCGGTGCCTCTCCTGTGCCCTCCTCGGTTTCCACCGCTGTGGAAACCAGGAGGGACACGGGTCCTCCTCTGAACTCCCTCGCTGGGTCGTCTACTGCTGTTTCGACAGTAGTCTCGGACTCATGGGGGGGGAGATCGGAGGAGATGACGGGGTCTATGAATTCCCTCCCCGCTGGGGTTGGGATGCGAATTGACCCCGTTCAGGGCGGTCCTGTGGGGGCAGGGGTTTCAGGCTTCGTGCCTACGACCACTGCTACTACGGTTCCCTCTGACGTCCGTGTGACTGGTGGCTGTCCCTCTATGAAACGCTCCGGCCGACTAGTTACTGGACGTGGAGGTGTTCGACAGAACGTGGTACTTCTGTCGAATGGTCAGGGCGACGGGAACATTGTTTCTGTTGCTCAGACCGACACCTCCGACCGGACCGTCTTGACCCCACGCCATTCCTTAGCGTCTGGTGTTCGGGTGAGGATGGTCCGGACCAAGGGTCCGGAACGGTCCAGGCTTACGGGTCGGGATCGAACCGGACCCACGGGTCCCGACTGGACTTGACCTCCGGGTTTGGTCCGGACGGGACCCATGGTACGGGACCGTACCGGACCTTAGGGTCCGGTGCGGGACAGTACCTCTGGCCCTTGCCGGACCCCCGGACCTACGGGTCCGGATGGTACGGTACGGGACCAGTGGTCCGGTCGGGACCGGACCACCCGACCACCTCTGTTGGTCCGGGTGGTCTGGCACCGAACCGGAACACACCGGACCACCGGACCTACGGGTCCGGATGGTACGGTACGGGACCAGTGGTCCGGTCGGGACCGGACCACCCGACCACCTCTGTTGGTCCGGGTGGTCTGGCACCGAACCGGAACACACCGGACCACCGGACCTACGGGTCCGGGTGGTACGGTGTTTCCACGTCCGGACCGAACCACCCGAACACTTTTGTGGGTACGGATGGTTCTGTGCCGAACGGGACCTCCGGATGGTACGGGACCGGACCGGACCACCGGACCGGACCGGATCACCGGAACACCGGACCACCCGACCGGACCGGATCGGCACCCCCGACCGGACCGGACCATTTCTTTTCTGATCAGACCCGATGGGTCCCTGTTCAGTCTATAAATGGCGGGGGTTCGTTGGCTGGACTGACCCAACAGTCGCAGGGTTTTTGTTGTTCTCTCCCTTCGGCTGCTGGAGACGTTTCGTCTTTGGGGCAGGGGTCTTCGCGGCCTCTTGCTTCAGTGGGCGTTTCGTCACAGCCTACTTCATCACTTTCGGCTCCTCCCCCTCAAGCTTCCTACACTCCTGCTGTTGAGGAGTTGTCGGGAAGTGAAGAGGAGAGTGAGTCAGAGGACGATGGGGAGGAGGATCAGGGTCGCCCTGAGGTTAACACTGATCCTCTACCCTTGCCGGTTTCTGATGGAACTTCCGAAGCTATGCTTCGTACTTTCCAACAGTACATGACAGACATCACGCGGCGTCTTGACGCCACGGATGCCTCTCTTAAGCGTCTGTCGTCTAGTGTTCCCAACCCTTCGGTTGACACACAGGACGTGGAGTCTGAGGACGAGAGGCAGGAGGCTCTCCCTCGCACAGCTAGAAGGACGTTTAAACAGTTTCAGGACGTCCTTCCCTCCGACGCCCTCTCGTCCTTGGAGTCCGCTTCGGCCCGGGCGCGGGAGGCACATGCCGCGTCTGCTGGCGGCTCGTTTTATGAACGATCCGGCCGCCAGCAATTCGCGTTCCACCCTAGTCTTAGTGCCACGGTGGAAGCGGCAGCACATCGCCTGAGGAGTACAGATTCACGTGCGAACGCGACCTATGTTCCTCGGGAGGACGCGGATTCAGTGCCGTGCTTTCCTTCGGGAGGCGCACCTCCACTGTTTCCTCGTGTCCAATCTGTTTCGTCCCTCCCTTTTCCCTTTGACTCTCGAACTCTCCCTTTCCAGACTTCGAGTGTTCAGGGTGGGGCTGACGGTGATGTGTTCGTTGGGGAGGTGCCTTCGGTCAAGAAGGTGGAACTGAGCTCTGCTTCGTTCCACAATCTTGAGGCCACCGTTTCTTCCATTGTCGAGGCCCAATCACAGGCCTTGACATGGATGAGCACGCTGTCCACACTGTTGGACCCTCCCGATCGGGCAGAGTCCGATTCCACTCGGGTCCTTGACACGGTTCGAGTGGATCGGGCTTTGCATGCCGTGCGATCGTGCGTGACGACTGCGGCAGAATTGGCCATTGGAACACGGGTCCACTTGTTGGCCCTGTTCCGTGATCATTTTCTGGCTACTTCTTTAGTGCCTCCGGATATGAGGAAGAGTCTGAGGAACACGTTTCCTCAGCCTTCTTCCCTCTTTCATCCGGGCACTGTCCGTTCTGTGGTGGAGTCCACACGCCAGAGGAACACTGATTCTCTGATGGTTGGCCTCGCTGCTTCGGCGACGTCGGCGGGGAGTAAGAGAAGTGCTACAGTCACCTCCAGCTCCCAGCCTCAGAAGAAGAAGAAGAAGAAGCCAGTTTCACTGCCTCCTTCTTCCTCCTCTCAGGCGCCTGTCGCGTTCCCCCCTGCGGCCCCGGCTTCTCGTGCTCCCAAGCGCAAGAAGAAGGGTGCTCAGACAGGTAAGGGTAAGCAGCACCACCAGGGGGGTGGTCGCAAGCCTGCGCCTGCCCGCCAGCAGAATTTTCAGTGAGTCCCGGCCCTACGTTGACGCCCCCTCAAGTTGCCCCTCTTTCGTCCGTCGGTTCCCTTTTTCGGGCCCGCGACATGTGGGGCAGACTGGTCTCCAACCAGTTTATCTTGAGGGTGGTGGGGTCGGGGTTTTCTCTACCGCTGTCGTCACAACCTCCATTGTCCGCTCTACCTTTGACGTTCCCCCCTCCTCGAGACCCTGCCAGATGGCAGGCTCTTCAAGACGAGGTGAACTCGTTGGTCGAGAAGAAGGCTGTCTACCCCCTTTCTCAGCCTTCTCCGGGGTTCTACTCCCGCCTGTTCACCGTCCCCAAAAAGGACGGCAGGTTCAGGCCGGTGTTGGACCTCTCCACCTTGAACTTGTACCTTCGCAGGTGCAAGTTCAAGATGGAAACCCCTTCGTCGGTCCGGTTGGCCATCCGACCAAACGATTGGGCCACGTCTGTGGACCTCCAGGATGCTTACTTCCACATCCTGGTGGCCCCGGGGTACCGACATCTGCTCCGGTTTGTTTGGGAGGGCACAGTGTTCGAGTTTCGGGCCCTCCCATTCGGCCTGTCCTTGGCCCCGCTGATTTTTACAAAGGTGGTCAAGGAGCTGGCGGCGTTGGTCAGAGCTCAGGGTGTGCGTCTGCGTCAATATTTGGACGATTGGCTCACCCTGGCCCAGTCTCGCGATCAATGCCTCCAACACACCCGGCAGGTCCTGGACCGGACCCATGCCTTGGGGTTCCAGATACAGTGGCACAAGTCGGACCTCGTGCCAGCCCAGCAGTTTTGCTACTTGGGGATGGCGTTCGACACAGTGCTTTACACTGTGTCTCCCTCCCCGGACAGAATCCTCTCCCTGAGGCGAAAGATCCTCTCCATTCAGGCTTGCCGCGCTGTTCCTCACAGACGGCTGGCGGAACTGTTGGGTTCCATGGAGTCTGTCGCTCTGCTGCTGCCCCTTGCAAGGCTACACAAACGTCCCCTGCAACGGGCAGTAGCAGATCGGACTTCCAGGCCTCTCGATTACACCGAGTTGGTCCAGATCGGGCCTTGGTTTCACGAGGCTGTAGTCCAATGGCTGGACCCGATCTGGCTCAACTCTGCGGTGCCTATCCAACCGAGACGGCCGTCTCTCTTCCTGTACACCGACGCTTCTACGCGGGGTTGGGGGGCCCACCTGGACCTGCACGAGGCCCAGGGGGTCTGGACCCAGGAGGAGTCCCTCCTACACATCAACTTTCTAGAGTTGGAGGCGGTTCGTCGGGCTCTGCTGGAGTTTCGCCTCCTGATTCGGGATCAGGATGTGTTGGTCCACGGGGACAACACCACATGCCTAGCTTACCTTCGCCACCAGGGGGGCACCAATTCTCGGTCCCTCTCCCTGTTGGCGGAGGAGATTCTGCTCTGGTGCCAGACCAATCAGGTCCGGATGTCAGTCCAATTCGTTCCGGGGAAACTGAACGCCCTGGCCGACATTCTCAGTCGGGGCGATCAGGTTCTCCCCACAGAATGGACCATCGCTCACAACGTTCTACGGCGTCTGTGGGCAAGGTGGGACCGTCCTCTGATCGATCTGTTCGCAACTCGATTCAGCGCTCGGCTTCCCAGGTACGTCAGCCCCTTTCGAGACACGAATGCGTTCCACGTGGACGCATTCACTCTCTCGTGGAGGCTCCTCGATGCTTACGCCTATCCCCCGACATCTCTGATTCCGAGGGTACTGGCAAAGTATCTGCAGGAACGGCCAAGACTGATTTTGGTCGCGCCTTACTGGCCAACAGCTCCGTGGTTTCCAGATCTTCGCGGTCTCACCCACGTAGACCCTCTACCTCTGAATCTGGACGGGGGAAGTCTGCTCCAGCCTCGATCAGGCCTCCCTCATCCACGTCCAGAGAGTCTGTGCTTGACCGCATGGCTCTTGTGCGCTCCAAACTGCTTGCACTAGGATTGCACAAGAGTTCAGTAGAGTTTTCCTTGAACGCTAAGAGGCGATCAACTAATCAGCTCTACGACTTACGCTGGAGAGCTTGGGCCTCCTTCGCCTTGTCCAAGGGGATAAAGCCGCTTTATCCCTCAACACAGGACTTGGCCAACTTCCTGGTGGAAGTGTATCAAAAGAAGAGTCTTTCTTCTAAGACTCTTCTTGGATACAAATCTGCCATCACTTCCACGATTGCGGCTGCTACTGGTCGCAGACCTGAACACTTGATCAGTTCCTCCCTCATCGCTAATGTCCTTTCGGGTATTAGCAATGCAGCGGTGTCTAAACCTCGGGTTTCATTTCCCAAGTGGGATGTCTTCCTGGTTCTCAAACTCCTGCGTAGCAAGGAGTTTGAACCCCTGGCAGGCATTAGTATCAAGTTCCTGACTTTTAAGACTGTGTTCCTCATCGCTTTAGCCACTTGCCGTAGACTCAGTGGTATTCAAGCTTTGAGTGGCCTGGAATTTGACATTGAGTTCACCACACATCAGGTGACGTTGGCTTTCCTACCAGACTTTCGAGCCAAGAATCAGAATGCCTCGGAGTTGTCCAAACCAGTAGTCATTCAAGCCTTGGCTCCCACTCTTGAACATGATGACCCTGATCGCTTCCTCTGCCCAGTACGTGCCCTTAGAGTGTACCTGGATAGAACACGTAGCTTTCGGTCTTCTAAGCGGTCACTGTTTGTCTCGCTTAATCCGAAGTACCAATCGGATATTTCTAGACAAACTTTAGCTCGTTGGCTGACCTTGCTTATCAAACAGGCTTATGTTCATGCTCAAGTGGATGTGGTCCCTGACATCAGGGCACACGAGATTCGGGCTATCGGCTCCTCGTTGGCGCACGTGCGGGGTGCCTCGCTCCAAAGCATAATGGCGGTCGCGTTCTGGAAGACTCCAGCCACGTTTATTAACCACTATATGCGAGACTTTTCCAGTCTCAGGCTTGACCAGTCGTATGGCATTGCCAAAGCAGTGGTTGCCAGCATGGTCACGTCAGTCTAAGGTATTTTTCTTGGGTATATTTTCTTTTACGGTAGTACTGTTCGAAAATTGCCTGGGTATCTTAATCCTTGGATTTAAGTGATTTTGATTAAGGAGTTTAATACTCTACATATCACCCTCACACCACTCTGGTATTCTGTGCAAGAATAGTACTGTCGAGGTAAGTGTTATATTGACTGTAAGGCTTCTTTTTAAGCCTACTGTCTATATGATACTTACCGAGACAGTACTATTAGAGTTTCCCTCCCGCCTCCCCTCTTGATATGTTATGGGCTTTTTGAGGGTCTGCAGCTCATAAAGAAAGAGGACGCGCCACCTACATCCTGTAAGGGGGAAGCGTTCAGACAGTGCTTGGGATCCACGGTGGCGCATGGTTATGGGAGATAATTGTACCCACGCAGCGTTTTGTCCAATTTTTTCGGCCTATAATAGATAATGTGCAAGAATAGTACTGTCTCGGTAAGTATCATATAGACAGTAGGCTTAAAAAGAAGCCTTACATTTTAATCAAATTGTTGAACCTTTGATTTGTGGTAACTGTTTAAAGAGTATAATGTATATGTTCATGACCTGTACTTAACTTTTTGTGTGGTTTTACACATTTTATTTGCACAGGATACTCTACATGTACATTGATCTGAAAACTAAATTAGACGCAATGCCCTTCGCACATGTAAACGACTGACGGATCTATGATGACATTTTTAAGTACATCTTATGAATATTATCAGCATACATTTTTACTCTTTTTATTTGCACAGGCCACTACATGTACATTGAGGCCTCGTCGCCTCGTGTGAAAGGAGACAATGCTTTGCTGCTGACACCCCAACATGCGGCCAGTACCAGCGATGTCTGTGTCTCGTTCTTCTACCACATGTATGGCAGGACGATGGGCTCCCTTAACGTCAAGGTAAGGCTGTCCTCTGTAGTCATTCACACAGTAGATAGCCAACGTTCATATTATGATATAAATGTTGATTACAGTAGAACCCCCATTTTAAGATCTCCAAAAATCTGAGAAAATCAGGTCTTAAAAATGAGGGAGTCTTAAAACGGGGTTGATTTTACCGAGGTTATGAACAGAAAATCTGAGAAAACAAGCTCTTAAAAAGGAGGGAGTCTGAAATTGGGGGGGTCTTAAAAGGGGGTTCCACTGTATATTAGAAAATGAATTTTCATTCAAGATGATCAAGTTGTCAATGACTATGTCTAATTCCTCTTTTTCCCGTCAGAGCCATTCATGCAGAACACACCTGTACATCCATGTTTGTTTCCCAGATTCTGCATCTAAACGGACACAAAACTGTTCCACCAGTTGGCAAATTTCCAGGAGTTTCAAAGTTTTAAGGATCAGTTTTGAGAACGCTAGATTGCACAAAATTGCATGAGTTTGCATAATTTAAAAACAAATCGGGTTCATGCTTTAGTTTTTTCCACCTGCTTTTCTTGTTCACAGTTGAAAACCGGCAACACCCTTGGCAACCCAGAGTGGTCATTGTCGGGTAACCAGGGCAACCGGTGGCAGAAGGTACAAGTCAACCTGGCGTCCAACAAACTGACCGCACCTTTCCAGGTAAGGCGTGTGTGTATGTGTGTGTGCACGTATATTAATTATTTACACACATCCTGGCCTCTGTTTGGTTGATGAATATTTAGTTGTGTGTTTTATGTTTATTTGGTACCATTATTCTTATTACTTGTCTGTTTTCAGGTTGTGTTTGAAGGCGTTGTGGGCGGTGCCTATGGTGACATCGCCATTGATGACGTGAACGTTACAACGGGCAGCTGTGCTTCATGTAAGAAGATTTGCTCTGTGAAATGAATATAAATGTGTACATATGTATGTGATGTCAATGCGTGGCTGCCCCATTGTGTATCCCACGTTTGAAAATATGATACTGTGTGTATTTTTGTGTGTAGTCAAAGTCCGCCTTGGAAAGATTTTCAATGTCAAAAAATAATAAGAAACAAAAAATCATGCGAGCACTGTATTCTGAAATCAAGGCAACTGATCTGCATTCAAACAGTTATGATTGAACAGACACACACACATGCACACATACACACATGTATGCACACACACACACGCACTCACGCACGCACGTACGCACACACACACACGGACGCACGCATGCATGCATGCATGCACACACACACACACACACACACACACACACACATATACTTATAAGAAACACCACATATACCCAACTATGCAATACCCAAACACTCTACCACCTACCCACACACAAAACCTTTAACAATGATATGAACAGCAAGAATGACACAAACTCTTCCTGTGATTTCAGCCAATGGAGGGTGCAACTTTGAGGCGGGTCTGTGCACGTGGCAAAATGTGCATGATGATGATTTTGACTGGATGCTGCAGAAGGGAAGGACATCCTCTTCCAACACTGGACCCAGCTACGATCACACCATGGGCGCTCAGGCAAGAGTGCCAGGTCAGTTACTGTCTACTGAGGATGAAAGCCGCTTGATCATTTCAATGCTTGTGATTCTCTCAGGCCAGAGTGCCAGGTCAGTTACTGTCTACTGAGGATGAAAGCCGCTTGATCATTTCAATGCTTGTGATTCTCAGGCCAGAGTGCCAGGTCAGTTACTATCTACTGAGGATGAAAGCCGCTTGATCATTTCAATGCTTGTGATTCTCTCAGGTGCCAGAAGATTTGTTCTGCATAACGCTCACTTCCTCTTGTTGCATATACCGTACTTTCCGGGTGACAAGGCGCTTCGTTATCTAAGACGCACCCCCTTCTTTTTAAAAAAAATTGTAATCCAGTCACCCATTGGACGCAGGGGGCCGATAGGGCGCACCAAAATGACCCAGTTTTTGCCATGAGAGGTGGTTCCCCTGTCATATCTGAGAGAGGAAACACTTCCTGCATCGGGGTCAGTGACCGACTTTAACTGAGTGAAAATATGTGTGCTCTGTGTGTGCGGCCAGATCAAAGGCATTGTGGCCTTGTTAAAAGACACGACCTTCTTCCCAGGGGTCAATGACCCAGTTTTTGCCATGAGAGGTGGTTCCCCTGTCATATCTGAGAGAGGAAACACTTCCTGCATCGGGGTCAGTGACCAGTCAGTGACAGAGTTTAACAGAGTGGAAATCTGTGTGTGCGGCCAGATCAAAGGCAGCAGTACCTAGTAGCTGAAACATGCATTATCACAAGTTGTTTGACTGGTACTCAAGCGGTCTCTTTGATTTTTTTCGTATTTCATACACGGATTAGGCGCTTCGTTATACAAGACGCAGGGGTCGAACTCGAGGAAAAAAGTCGCGCCTTATGACCCGGAAAGTACGGTAATAAAAAAACAAGAATTGTATGGTATTGGAACGATTAATTTATGACAAAACAAACAGTACACTGTGAATGTAACTTTTTGTTTTGTTTTGTCATGAATTAAACTTTCCAATAGCATACCATTCTTGCTTTCATTTCAGGTACCTACACTTTTTGGAAGCAAATTTGTTTAACAAGGTGTGTTAACATGATAAACACCCATTACAGGTACCTACCTTTTTTGGAAGCAAATTTGTTTAACAAGATGTGTTAAACCTGATAAACACCCATTACAGGTACATGTACCTACCTTTTTTGGGAAGCAAATTTGTTTAACAAGGTGTGTTAACATGATAAACACCCATTACAGGTACCTACCTTTTTTGGAAGCAGATTTGTTTAACAAGGTGTGTTAAACCTGATAAACACCCATTACAGGTACTTACCTGTTTGTGGAAGCATCCGCTCCAAGACATCCAGGGGATCGCACTCGTTTGATCAGTCAGACGTTCACACCCACCCAGTCTCGCTGTTTGACGTTCTGGTACCACATGAACGGAGCCAACATTGGAACTCTCAACGTTCTGGTGTCGGTCGGCACCGGTAACTACACTGCCTGGACGCTGAGCGGTGACCATGGCGACAAGTGGAACTTTGGTCAAGCACCTGTGACCGCCAACCTGGATTACCATGTGAGTTGTTTGTGTGTGGTTTGTGTTAGTGTGTATGGTTTGTGTCCGTGTGTGAGTGGTTTGTGTCTGTTTTTGTGCATGTGGATGCTGGGGTCTTTTCTTCCTTTCTTTCTGCAGGAATTTCTATGTCTTTTAAGAAAAATGTGGTTTGTGTCTGTGTGTGAGTGGTTTGTGTCTGTGTGTGAGTGGTTTGTGTGTGTGTGAGTGGTTTGTGTATGTGTGTGAGTGGTTTGTGTCTGTGTGTGAGTGGTTTGTGTCTGTGTGTGAGTGGTTTGTGTCTGTGTGTGAGTGGTTTGTGTCTGTGTGTGAGTGGTTTGTGTCTGTGTGTGAGTGGTTTGTGTCTGTGTGTGAGTGGTTTGTGTCTGTGTGTGAGTGGTTTGTGTGTGTGTGTGAGTGGTTTGTGTCTGTGTGTGAGTGGTTTGTGTCTGTGTGTGAGTGGTTTGTGTATGTGTGTGAGTGGTTTGTGTCTGTGTGTGAGTGGTTTGTGTATGTGTGTGAGTGGTTTGTGTCTGTGTGTGAGTGGTTTGTGTCTGTGTGTGAGTGGTTTGTGTCTGTGTGTGAGTGGTTTGTGTCTGTGTGTGAGTGGTTTGTGTCTGTGTGTGAGTGGTTTGTGTATGTGTGTGAGTGGTTTGTGTATGTGTGTGAGTGGTTTGTGTCTGTGTGTGAGTGGTTTGTGTCTGTGTGTGAGTGGTTTGTGTATGTGTGTGAGTGGTTTGTGTCTGTGTGTGAGTGGTTTGTGTCTGTGTGTGAGTGGTTTGTGTCTGTGTGTGAGTGGTTTGTGTCTGTGTGTGAGTGGTTTGTGTCTGTGTGTGAGTGGTTTGTGTCTGTGTGCGCATGCTGCTGTCTTTTCTTCCTTTCTTTCTGTAGGAATTTCTATGTTTGTTACAACAACATTATTGGATTTGAGGTGGGGTTTTTTGCAAGAGTTTAGAAAGTCCTGAAACAATAAGGGGTTATAACTTTCTTTATTGCTCCATTTTTTTCTTTCTTTCTTTTCTTGCACCTCTGTTTGTATGTTTGCCTGCTCGTATCTTCTTAGCACATCAAAACTGTGTTTATTTCAGCTGGGGTACATGTGTCTGTTGTGGCTTTGTGCAGGTGATTTTTGAGGGTGTGAGAGGCAATGGACCTTTTGGTGACATTGCCATTGACGATGTCGCTTTCACCAGTTCCAAGTGTGTTGGTGAGTGTTACATTCAGGAGAGCAGTTTGTAGCGTGTGTTTTGTTGAACTTTGGGCGGTTGAGGTCTATACAGGATAAAAATCTTAGATGTGTGTATGACTTGCACATCTCTGTGCGTGTGTGTGTGGGTGTGTGTGTGTGTGTTTGTGGGCGCATGTGTGTGTGTGTGTGTGTGTGTGTGTGTGTGTGTGTGTGTGTGTGTGTGTGTGTGTGTGTGTGTGTGTGTGTGTGTGTGTGTAAATCCATATGTGTTGTGTGTGAGTGCTGTAGGCAAAATATTCATAATGAAAACTGGCTTCTTTTCAGCTCAGGGAGGAGCAAACGTAACGGGCACAGCTCCAACTTTCACCACCCCTCCCACCACCACCGCACGTGAGTCAGGTTTGCCTTTTAGCTGTAGTTTAGCATTTCATTTACAAATTCAATGCTGTTCCTTGACTCAGAGGAAAATAGGTAGGTTGGACCTGGATTGAACATATTTTTAGATCTAAATATACGGGCTGCACATTTTTGTTTACTGAAAACATCTTTCTCACTGAAAACATCTTTTACATGTCAAAACTATCAGATGGTTGACCAGTAACGAGTTTGAACAATGCGTCAGACCAAAAGAGTATGCTTTAGTGAAGCTTGAGAACTGCTAACACAACAAGTTAAATTACATATCTTATCCCAATTCACATATAGCAATTTACTTCAGTTTAGTGCTAGAACGCTGAAACTACGCTCCACCCTGGTAGGGGGGAAGTAACCCTAAAAATAGAACGGCCTTGACCAGTCACATGACTATATCTGACCAATGGTTACCTTTTACATGCATTGCGCATGCGTACTCTCGCCGCCATGTTCTTCATTCTACTCTATTTCTGGTTATTAATTACGAAGTGTTGTGTCACATTATTACATTTCTTTTGTTGTTGTTTTTATTGTAATTTTTTTTCTTTCAAATTCATGTAACCGTAGGTTTAAAAAAAAAAAATTGCCTTGCCTTGCCTTTAAAGTCACAATTTCTGTTCTCTTTCACAGCACAAGGGACCTTCAACTGCAACTTTGACACCGATTTCTGCGCTTGGACCCAGGATAAGACGGACAAATTTGATTGGACGAGAGGTAGAGGGTCGACACAGACTACCGGCACCGGTCCAACCGCTGACCACACATCAGGAAGTGAGTGATTGTTACAAACAAAATCGAAAATGTGGATTTTTGTTTGTTGTGTGTGATGTGTTTGTCCACTGTAGAGGCCGATAGGTCAAAGTTCTTGTTGTGTCCAGAATTAAACGTTCTAATAATTTAACCTTTATTGTTTTTACATTTAGTCAAGTTTTGACTAAATGTTTTAACATAGAGGGGGAATCGAGACGAGGGTCGTGGTGTATGTGTGTGTGTGTATGTGTGTGTGTCTGTGCGTGTGTGTGTGTGTAGAACGATTCAGACTAAACTACTGGACCGATATTTATGAAATTTGACATGAGAGTTCCTGGGAATGACATCCCCGGACCTTTTTTTCATTTTTTCGATAAATACCTTTGATGACGTCATATCCGGCTTTTTGTAAAAGTTGAGGCGGCACTGTCACACCCTCATTTTTCAATCAAATTGATTGAAATTTTGGCAAAGCAATCTTCGACAAAGGCCGGACTTTGGTATTGCATTTCAGCTTGGTGGCTTAAAAACTAATGAAAGAGTTTGGTCATTAAAAATCGGAAACTTGTAATTAAAATTATTTTTTTATTAAACGATCCAAAAACAATTTCATCTTATTCTTCGTCATTTTCTGATTCCAAAAACATATAAATATGTTATATTTGGATTACAAACAAGCTCTGAAAATTAAAAATATGAAAATTATGATTAAAATTAATTTTCCGAAATCGATTTAAAAACAATTTCATCTTATTCCTTGTCGGTTCCTGATTCCAAAAACATATAGATATGATATGTTTGGGTTAAAAACAAACTCAGTAAGCTAAAAAGAATAGACATAGAGAAAAGCATGTTATCCTGCTCAGCGCGACCACTACCGCACTATTCTGCATGGCTTGTCGATTTCACTGCCTTTGCCACGAGCGGTGGACTGACGAAACTACGAGTATGTGGTCTTGGTGAAAAATGCAGTGCGTTCAGTTTCATTCTGTGAGTTGGACAGTTTGACTAAATGTTGTTATTTCGCCTTACGCGACTTGTTTGGTTTGTGATTTCCACAATATCTATTTATTTGTTTTTCAGTAGCTTTTCAATTGATATATATTTGTTTTGGAACTGTAATCCTCATGAATTACAGGTTAGCAATCTTCATTGTGGGTGTATGGGTTTGGACTTTCAGACTGTCTCTTTTTGTCACAGCAATCCATGCACTGTTATTCCTTATTGTTTCAAGAACTTTGATACACATATTTTGAATGTTGTCAGTATTATTATTCACTTTTACAGTATTATTAAATTATTGTTAAGTCTTAAATTAGGGGTCCCTTCGTGTACACTACATTGGGGTGTGCACGTTAAAGATCCCACGATTGACAAAAGGGTCTTTCCTGGCAAAATTGTATAGGCATAGATAAAAATGTCCACCAAAATACCCGTGTGACTTGGAATAATAGGCCGTGAAAAGTAGGATATGCGCCGAAATGGCTGCGATCTGCTGGCCGATGTGAATGCGTGATGTATTGTGTAAAAAAATTCCATCTCACACGGCATAAATAAATCCCTGCGCCTTGAATATGTGCGCGATATAAATTGCATAAAATAAAAAAATAGAAAATAAAAAATAAAAAATAAATCCCTACGCTTAGAACTGTACCCACGGAATACGCGCGATATAAGCCTCATATTGATTGATTGATTGATTGAATTAGGGAGTGTCTTAAATGGAGGGTTGCACCGTACATTGCATGACATCAAACCACTGTACTGTCTTCCCACAGACGGCTACTACGCGTACATCGAGACCTCGGCCCCTCGCAGGTCGGGTGACATAGCCAGACTGGTCAGCCCTCAGGTGGGCGGGTCAGCCATGTGTTTGACCTTCTGGTACCTGATGTACGGCGACCACGTGGCCAACCTCAACGTCTACACGCGCACGGGACCCACCCTGGGCAAGCCCATTTTCACTCGCTCCAAGACGCAGGGTCGCTCCTGGGTACAGGCCAACGTGGACGTCAGCAGTACGGCCAACTTCCAGGTGAGAACGATCTTACCTTAAGACAATACAGTGGAACCCCCCTCTTAAGACCTCCCAAAATCTGATAAATTCAGGTCTTAATTCATTGTCTCCCAGGTACGGATATATCTCATATGGCTCTATCTGACCAGGTACGAATATATCCGCTCAGAATGTTAGCTTCAGTCGCTTTCTGTAACGTCGATCTGATGCCTGCATTCCAGCGTGTTGATACACAGTTTCTACACAGTTTCTACAATTCAGCGTGACCTGCTGCAGCACAGCTGGTCTCGGCTAAAAAAAACTTGGTCAACATAGGTGGGGTAGAAAGTGTTAAAAAGGGGGGAGTCTTAAAATGGGGGTAAATCTACAGAGGTTATGAACAGAGAATCTAAGAATACAGGGTCTTAAAAGGGATCGAGGAAGTCTTAAAATGGGGATAAATTTACAGAGGTTATGAACAGAGAATCTAAGAATACAGGGTCTTAAAAGGGAGGGAGTCTTAAATTGGGGGGTCCTAAAAGGGGGGTTCCATTTTACTTAAAAGTCTTTTTGTTTACCTGAAGGCAATACTGTCAAAGTGAAACCTCCCTTTTCAAGACCTCAAAAAAACTGAGAGAATGAAGATCAATTGACAGAGGCTTATGAATAGAAAATCTGAAAAAAGTATGGTCTTAAAAGAGAGGAAATTGTCTGGTCTTAAAAGGGAGGTTCCCCTTTTGTGATTATTTTGTCGTTGGAAGACATTCTCTTGAGAGTCTTCATGTACATGGACATTTTTTGTAAAATGCTATTTCGTTTGTCTTTTTTTTGTGTGTGGGATTGTATTTGCGTGTCGGCATGTGTGCGTGTTAGGCGCGTTTGATCGATCTGCGCGATCGCGCTGCGCGTTTGGTGGATCGATCAAACGCACACACATCGATCGATGTGTGCGCGTTTGATCAATACAAAGAATACAAGAATCGTTAAAACGCGCAGCTCTTATATACTTGCGCATTTGGACGATCCGTCTCACAAATCACCATACTACGCACACACACGTCTGCTGGCAATGACCGGAAGTTATGACCGGAAGTAGGCCTAGCTATAAGTGTCTAAACAACAATCTGTAAGACATTTTAAAAAAGAAGAAAAATGGGATTATATTGTACCAAAGTGACACTTAGACTACCTCAAAGACATCACATCACAGGTATATATGCGTCGAGGTTGCACCTGATCATCCATTTCACATGTATTAGCTCATCGAGTGTTTAATAATGTCCTTTAATAGCAAATGATTTAAAAGTTCAGCTGTTTTCATGAGATGTCAGAGGGATGGACAGAGATGAGGAAGGAGGGATTGGGGGGAGAGACCGAGAGACTAAGAGAGAGACTGAGAGAGAGAGAGAAAGTATGTGTGAGAGAGAGAGAGAGAGAGAGAGAGAGAGCAGAGAGGAGAGAGACAGAGAAGAGACAGAGAAGAGAGAGACTGAGACTAAGAGAGAGAGAGAGAGAGAGAACTTTGAACTTTTGAACTTTGAACTTTATTACAGGAAAGATAGCATTAGGTCCGTAGGACCTTTCTTACAGAGAGAGAGAGAGAGAGAGAGAGAGAGAGAGAGAGAGAGAGAGAGAGAGAGAGAGAGAGAGAGAGAGAGAGAGAGAGAGAGAGAGAGAGAGAGAGAGAGAGAGAGAGAGAGAGAGATCCTGAGAGACTGAGCGACTAAGAGAGAGAGAGAGAGAGAGAGAAAGAGAGAGAGAGGGAGAGAGAGAGAGACTAAGAGAGAGAGAGACAGAGAGAGAGAAGAGAGAGCGATAGAGAGAGAGAAGAGAGAGAGAGACTAAGAGAGAGACAGAGAGAGAGAGAGAGAGAGAGAGAGAGAGAGAGAGACTAAGAGAGAGAGAGAAAGAAACATTGAAACATAGAACTTTATTACAGGAAAGATAGCATTAGGTCCGTAGGACCTTTCTTACAGCTAGTCCTGATCTAAGCAAAATGGTTATAATCGAACTAGGAATACATAGGAACAAACTTTTTATGATGAAACGCAGACACACGCAATAATAGTAATATAAGAATAAGATCATAAGAGAGAGAGAGAGAGAGAGAGAGAGAGAGAGAGAGAGAGAGAGAGAGAGAGAGAGAGAGAGAGAGAGAGAGAGAGAGAGAGAGAGCGGAGAGAGAGCGAGACTGTTTGAAAGATTGAGAGGCCTGACAACAAACAAATCAAAAACGTTGTTGGGGTATATTTCGGAACATTCCTGTATTTGAAACTTTTCACTTCCGGCGTGCGATGTGTGTGGTAGGGACTTACTTTGTGACAGATCGTCCAAATGCGCAAGTATAAGAGCTGCGCGTTTTAACGATTCTTGTATTCTTTGTAGCCTATTCTTTGCATCGATCAAATGCGCACACATCGATCGATGTGTGCGCGTTTGATTGATCCACCAAACGCGCAGCGCGATCGCGCGATCGCTCAAACGCGCCTAACATGCGCATGTGTAATGCGTACTGGGAAAACTTACAATTTCCCATGTTGAATTTTGACCAGCTCTGTTAATTCAGACTCGGTCATAATTTGGTCGTTTTCGGTGAATATACTTCTGTCATTAAAATCTTCTATTAGCTTTTTTGAGAATCTTTATTTAGGACAGTTACCAACATTATTTCATGAAAGCACCATATTTTTTTTATTTTTGTTATACATCGTTTACACTTTCAGACTATTCGGTAAATCTAGATATCACCGTCAAATCATTGATTTGCAGGTGGTGATTGAAGCAACAGTTGGCACCAATTACCGCGGAGACATTGCCATTGACGATGTGTCTCTCACCAATGGAGGCTGTTCAGCAGGTAACAGTGACTTGAAAAGTTCTCTGGGGCGAACAGAAAAATGACTGTGGTGTTTGTGATGACAAGACACCCTTTGCAACAGTTTAAAGTGTTCCCTTTTGTTCTTTTTCTGACAGCAGTACTGTGAAATCTCCCTTGTAAGGCTCTCCCAATTTAAGAATGCCCCTGGTGGTTATTTTTTAAAGGCCTCTGTGAATGGTTTTGATTCCTGCTTAAGATTTTTTTTAAATACAGTAAAACCTGCGAGCAAAGGACACCCTTGGGGAACCTTGCCACTGTCCTTTGTACAAAGGTGTCCTTTCTTTTGAATATGAATGCGCAGACATTTTTTGGGAAGAAAAAACCCAGCCAAATAGTTTTATTCTAAACTGTGCATTACATGTAGTCATACAGAAAGTGACAAAGAAAACAAGTTCAACATGCAACATGTACATGTACAAAACCAGAATCAGTCTGGCTTGGTTCAGACGCACATCTTCGAGAATGCTACTCAAGTTCATGACAGCTGTCAGCATTTCAGGGTGAACGGAGAACGAGCGAGAGAGAGAGAGAGAGAGAGAGAGAGAGAGAGAGAGAGAGAGAGAGAGAGAGAGAGAGAGAGAGAGAGAGACTGAGCGAGAGAGAGAGAGAGAGACAGAGGGAGAGAGAGAGAGAGAGAAAGAACGGAGAACGAGCGATAGCGAGAACGAACGAGAGAGAGAGAGAGAGAGAGAGAGAGAGAGAGAGAGAACGACTAAGCGAGAGAGAGAGAGAGAGAGAGAGAGAGAGAGAGAACGACTGAGCGAGAGAGAGAGAAAGAGGTGCAATCGGTTTCTTATCTGAAGCCATTCACGGGAATATTCTTTGATCGAGCTCTCGAAAACCACTCGAAGAGTTCGCCGTTCAATTTCTTTATCACATCGACTCTTTCTTCTAAAGTCAGAAATTTCCGTTTTGACATGATGAGACCGCGATCGACGAAGGATGAGACGAAGATGCATCACAGTACAGAAAGTAGAAACCCTAACTTGTTTTTGTTTGTGAGTTGAGTTCAATTCACGGCATCGACCAATGAGCGTGCACCATACAAAAAATCAATCTTTCAAGTGCTGTCGTTGGCTTACAAAATAAGCTTCTCGCGCGTTCACATCGCCAGCGAGATTGTATTTGCAGAACCAAGATGGCGGACCGTTGTTGACAGGTAACGAACCAAATCGGGACCAAAAAAGAGTGTCCGCGTCCGCGCCTTTGAGGTGTCCGCTCTTTTAAGGTGTTTTTGAGTGTAAAATACATCCGTCCTCACTTGAAGTGTCCGTTATGCAAAGGTGTCCGCCGAATTAAGGGTCCGCTGGATGCAGGTTTTACTGTACAATGAAGCTGGCACCACTTGCAAAATGTCGGTTTTAGAAAGTGGTGATGTTTTGCACTTGGCATAGTCCCAAATTAACCCCATGGAAGTGACGTCACATACTGAAAGAAGAGCGACCGTTTTTGGTTTTTGATTCACTCAGTGGGGCCATGAACCTCACATGGGGCTAAAGTGGGTTACTGCCGTTTATTTTCCAAAGTTAGATTGACTCGCTGTGCCAATGATTCACTTTTGATATGGAATTGTGCACATGCCGATGATATATGTTGTTTAACGCCCTCACGGTTAAACCATAAGGGGCATGTTCCCGGGTGTTACCTTGACTTAAGATGATTTAGAGAAAACAAACAATGATACAAAAAATAAAAGGGGCCGCCGCGATGTAAGTTTTGCTGTCGTGCTTGAGCTCCCAGCTACCAAGGCACCAGAGCTGGAGGTTGGTGTCAAGTAGTATTGGAGTTGGTTTATAGACCCGGCTGGGTCATTGTGTGTCAGCGCTATAGTTGGTAAGGCTGTTGCTCAAGGGGTTGTTGGGTCTTTAGGGCACTGGGCCATGGTTGGTCTGGGGTAGGGTTATAAGGGAGGGGGGTGGGGGAAGACACTTTTCACCTGTCTTATGCCGTTTCTCTTCAGGACTACCCCACCCAGGCAGAGCCGCGCTAGGTATACCCAAATTACCGCCTTGGTTGGACGTCCGTAGTCAGGGCTGCCATTGTGGGTCTCTTGTCACCTGCATCAAGTAGTAGAATTGTTGCACCATGCATATTTGTCATTTATTTAGGAGCAAGCAACCCACTGTCCTGTGACTTTGAGGACCATCAGTTCTGCAGCTACACACAGGACAAGACGGACAAGTTTGATTGGACGCTGAAGGCAGGCAGGACAGCGACCGTTGGATCAGGACCGGGCAATGATCACACGTACGGCAGCAGTCGGGGTAAGACGTCAATCTGTGTCTAACGTACTTTGTTCATTCGGTATAATCGGGCGGGGATGTAGCTCAGTCGGTAGCGCGCTGGATTTGTATCCAGTTGGCCGCTGTCAGCGTGAGTTCGTCCCCACGTTCGGCGAGAGATTCATTTCTCAGAGTCAACTTTGTGTGCAGACTCTCCTCGGTGTCCGAACACCCCCCGTGTGTACACGCAAGCACAAGACCAAGTGCGCACGAAAAAGATCCTGTAATCCATGTCAGAGTTCGGTGGGTTATAGAAACACGAAAATACCCAGCATGCTTCCTCTGAAAACGGCGTATGGCTGCCTAAATGGCGGGGTAAAAAACGGTCATACACGTACAATTCCACTCGTGCAAAAAACACGAGTGTACGTGGGAGTTTCAGCCCACGAACGCAGAAGAAGAAGAAGAACAGAAAGTTTGAGAAAACAGGGCCTTGAAAGGGAGGGAATCTTATATTGGGGGTCTCTAAAGGGGGGATGCTACTGTAGAATTGGAGATCTGCCAGTTCCAGCACTTATATTGTACATGTACTTTGAATTTTTCTTTCCACACCAGTGACAAATATACGCTAAAATGTTACACATTTTTGCACAGGTCACTACATTTACATTGAGACTTCAGCGCCTCGTGTGAATGGGGACATTGCTCGTCTCATCTCTGGATCCTACTCGACAACAAACAACCAGTGCCTGGAATTCTGGTACCACATGTACGGCGCAGGAACGGGGTCTCTGAACGTCTACCTGCAGTCAGGCGGAAACCGAGGCACGGCAGTCTTCAGAAAGCAAGGTAGGGATGTGCAGTGACATATTTTCATTCTCTTTGGTGGAGTTATTCTGTTAGTCTTTCGCAGACTGTCTCAGGTTTTTTCTCTCAGAGATTGTATTTAAGATTTTCCACATTTGTCCTCTCACAGGTAACCAAGGCAACAAGTGGTCGCGGGGACTGGTGGGTATCCAAGGCAACAGTGGCAACATCCAGGTTGTCTTTGAGGGCATTCGTGGCGCCAGCGTGTACGGTGACATCGCCATTGACGACATCGCACTTCGTTCTGGGCTGTGCGGAAAGACTCCTGGTGAGCTGAAAGCTTGTTTTGTTCAAAGATACGTTCCTTCCCGTGTAAACTGCATTGGAAACCCCTCTTTAAGACCCCTCATTTAAGACCCCTTTCCAATCGAAGACCCTGTTTTCTCAGATTTTCATAACCTCTGTAAATTTACCCCCGTTTTACAACTCTCCCTCCTTTTTAAAACCTTCATTTCTAAACTCTCTGGCAATGTTTGTCTGTGGTGCTCACTTTCTTCCCAAGAATGTTCTGTTGTGTTTTGAATTCAACCTCCATTATTGAACCTTTCCTGACGGGCGCAGTGGCGTGGTGGTAAGATGTCGGACTCCTAATCGGGAGGTCGTGAGTTTGAATCCCGGTCACTGCCGCCTGGTGGGTTAAGAGTGGAGATTTTTCCGATCTCCCAGGTCAACTTATGTCCAGACCTGCTAATGACTTAACCTCCTTCGTGTGTACACGCAAGCACAAGACCAAGTGCTCACAGAAAAGATCCTGTAATCCATGTCAGAGTTCGGTGGGTTATAGAAACACAAAAATACCCAGCATGCCTCCCCCGAAATCGGCATATGCTGCCTGAATGGCGGGGTAAAAACGGTCATACATGTAAAAGTCCATTCGTGCTAAAAACATGAGTGAACGTGGGAGTCTAAGCCCATGAACAAAGAAGAAGAACCTTTCCTGTTTTGAGGTCTTTATTTTGGAACGTTTTCAGTTGTTAAAGCCTGTCATTAACTGGGCGAAGTTGACTATGCAAAGTATGCTTCGTGAAGCTGGCCGCACGAAGCTTTATCACTGACTCACTCAACTCGATGCCCGTCACTCCTGTCAGGGTATGGGCCGCCAACAACAGCTCTCCAGAGTCCTCTGTCCTGGGCCATCTTTTCTATCTGACTCCAGGTGTAGCCCATCTTTCTGGTGTCGGCCTCCAGGTCGCGTGGCCAGGTGTTTCTTGGACGGCCTCTCTTTCGCTTGCCCTGGGGATTCCACCTCAGCGCTCGTCTGGTGATGTTGGTTGATGGTTTGCGGAGGGTGTGTCCAATCCATCCCCATCTCCTTTTCCTGATTAGTTCTTCTGCAGGAAGTTGGCAGGTCCTTTCCCAAAGGTCGGCATTGCTGATGGTTTCGGGCCAGCGGATCTTGAGGACCCTCCTAAGCACTGAGTTTCCAGTAAAAAGACTTCAAGAAGTCTTCGGGAAGTCGACTCAGGTTCAATTCAGGACCACCTTTAGGAAATCTTTTGTGATTTACTTTTCTGCTTATCACCAGGTGACTGCACGTTTGACGTTGACACCTGCGCTTGGAGCAACAGTGCCGCCGATGACTTTGACTGGTTGGCAGGCAGCGGCAAAACCACTACATCCAGTACCGGCCCTGCCAGTGACCACACCTTCAACAACGCAACTGGTGAGTACAGAAAGGGAATGAGGAGACAATTGTGTGATACATAAGGCCAACAAAAAAATAGTCTGTTTACGGTATCCCGACCGACCCTATTTTTTCGCGCGACCCTAGACTTTTTTTTGGCATTTGGGGGGGAAAAAAACATTAAAAAAAAAAGTCTGTTTTTTGGCAAAATAACTTAAAAATATGGTTTTTTGGAGAAAAAAAGAATAAAAAAATCCCGACCTACCGACCCTATTTTTTTTGCCTATGTTACCGTAAACAGATTTTTTTTTGTTGGGCCTAATGTAATGATTGAGCATTGGATTTCCCTTCTTTGAGCCATGTGACGTCAGAGTCCGACAGAAACTCAAATTTAGGCGTTCGCCAAGACTACAGAAGAGTGCATTTTTGTGTGCGTTCAATTGTTAAAAATAAAAGGAATTCTAACTAAAATCAATCGATACATAAATGTTGTTTGTATTGTATTGTTGGCCAAAATATGACATTTTACACAGATCGAGACAGTCATTGTTCACCTCGACCACCAGCGCGGTCTCGTAGGAACATTTGGCTGTCTCGATCGGTGTAAAGCGTCAAATTTTGGTCAACAATGCTTCCGTCGAACGCTGAAGAAGAAGAAGGTTAACAATGCAAATAACATAGTATGAGCCTCCTCTTCTTCTTCTCGCAGCTTTCAGGCACTTTGTTCTACTTTGTGTCTCATGTGGCCAAGACATCAGCTGATCCTCCGATGCTCTTAAGGCGCAAAGCACAACCAATGATTAGTGTACAGCAGGCTCTTAGCTACATGTCTTTCAACCAACTGTAACCGAGTGCCGAAACACCACAATCACCTTTGGAGGCGAAGTCCAATCAAACAGGATTGAGAATTTTAGAGCTTATTTCTAAGCCCTATACAAACTGTTATGCATTCGCAAAGGAATCCATGAACATACAGAGAGACAAAAGCCGCCAGACCCCATCACAAACAGAACTCTACAATCCACAGGTGTTGCCTACTTCAAAGGCGAACAACTCTACAGAGTCTGCTGTGAAGGGCGACGGTAGTCTCCCTATCACACAACTAACAATTCAAATTTTAATACACCCTTTTGGAGTCTCAGGCGAGAGCAAATCTCGCGTCGCGAGAAAATCCGCGCATTGCATGCTGGGATTGCAAATTGTACCAAACACGAGGTCTTCAGAAGAGGTACATTGCCGATTGCGTTCAAGTTTTCCCTCGTAAGCTCTTATCTCTTTGATATTTCTGTGGTTTTTGTCCCACGATAGTTTCATGATTTAAGCGGAATGGATCTCGAGTGTGTTTGGTACAACGGAGCGCCCCCTGCTGCCAAAAATGTGACTAGCCGCGCATGCGCACTTGAAACTCCGAAGGGGTGTATTGGGATGCACCCATGATTAACAATTACTTTCAGGTAATTTTGCCAGGTTCAGATACCCAGAGATGCGCGTCTCATTACAGCTGACAATTAGTCAATTTATTCATTTTACTTTTAATTCGTACCCCTCTCTTGCTCACCCAGGACGCTACATGTTCATCGAGACATCAACTCCCAGGGTGCCCGGCCACCACGCCATTCTGCAGAGCGGCCTGTTCCAGGGAGGTAACAACTACAACTGCATGAAGTTCTGGTACCACATGTACGGCGCCACCATTGGAACTCTCAACGTTTGGGTGGAGCCTCAGGCGAATGTCAGTGCAAGTGTACTGTGGTCGTTGTCAGGGCAACAGGGGAACGCCTGGAGGAATGCTGTGGTGCCCATCCCGTCACAGAGTAACAGCTACATGGTCAGTTTTCATTTTGTCGTAATATGCCCATCCTGTCGCAGAGTACCATTTACATGGTCAGTTTTCTTTTTGTCGTAATGTGCCCATCCTGTCCCAGAGTACCATTTACGTGGTCAGTTTTCTTTTTGTCGTAATGTGCCCATCCTGTCCCAGAGTACCATTTACATGGTCAGTTTTCTTTTTGTCGTAATGTGCCCATCCTGTCCCAGAGTACCATTTACATGGTCAGTTTTCTTTTTGTCGTAATGTGCCCATCCTGTCCCAGAGTACCATTTACGTGGTCAGTTTTCTTTTTGTCATACAGTGGAACCTGCCCTGCTACCCACCTCTTGATAACCACCAACTGCCCATTACAACCACCCCAATGAAACCCCAACAAGGTTCTTTCCGATATAATTCACCTTTTCATAACAACAACCCCACTTTTGTTTTGCTGTAAAAAAAAGAAAGCAAGCAGGCAAGGAACCAACTTGATTAAACCGTTCTCATTTTTCTTTTTATTTTGTTGTTTTGTTTGCCTTTGGGTGGTGTGTTTTAGAGCATACGCTGTGACTGATAATCTCTGTTGTTTGTCATGAAGTGTGCCGTGCCTGGCTTTGGTTGTTGTGCATATTCATAAGGCAAAAAAAGAAAAAAAGTCTGTGTACGGTAACATAGGCCCCCAAAAAATAGGGTCGGTAAGTAGGTCAGGATTTTTATTTTTTTTTATTTATTTTATTTTTTCCCCAAAAAACATATTTTTCAGGTATTTTGCCAAAAAACAGACTTTTTTTTTCTTCCCCCAAATGCCAATAAAAAGTCTAGGGTCGCGCAAAAAAATAGGGTCGGTCGGTTTACCGTAAACAGACTTTTTTTGTTGTTGTGCCAAATGAACAGTGCATCAGTCAAGAAGAACAGATAAACATCTATTAAATCCAGAACAAAGTCAACTGCCGTACTCGCTGTCACGAGACCCCCTGCCATTGGATTCACAACCAGTGAATCCCCTTAGACAAATTGCGTCTCTTGCATCTTTTGCATTCTCATTACACTTATGACTTAATTTATGTGTGTGCTCGCATCTGAAAAAGTGAGGTAATAAGTTGCATTCAAAATCACATTTTTGTCTCCCTGCCACCATTGGATTCACAACTAGTGACTCCCCTTAGACAAATTGCGTCCCTTGCATCTTTTGCATTCTCGTTACACTTATTACATTTTTGTTTGCGTGTGCTCTCAGCTGAAAAAGTGAGGTAATAAGTGACATTGAAAATCACATTTTTGCCTCTTCAGATCCTGTTGGAGGCCATTCGCGGAAGGTCCTACACAGGTGACATCGCCATTGACGATGTGTCCTTCAGCAACGCTAACCCTTGCTCTCTGACCCCGTCGGCTGCCATGGTTACCACCCCAGCCCCTCCCTCTACCACTACTGTTCCTCCTGCCGCCATCCCCGGTAAGTTGTTTCACTTGGTCCTTTGATAGAAATATGAGTCTTAAATAGGAGGGAATCTTAAAATGGGGGTAATTTTACAGACGGGAACAAAAAGTCTGAGAAAACAAGGTCTTGAAAAGGAGGGAGTCTTAAATTGGGGGGTCTGAGGGACACCATCTGGCCAGAGGAGACAGCGCTACAAAAGAAGCTATATGGCCCCAGAGAGGACTTGGAGAGGACAGCACGTTTCGCCCTGCAGTCCGGACTGACGATCTAACAGCGAACGACAAGAAGAAGAAATTGGGGGGTCTTAAAAGGGGGGTTCCACTGTACATTGAATTACAAATACTTAACCATGTCTCACTAGTGGCTGCTCCGCCTGGCGTCTGGCATTATGGGGTTAGTGCTAGGACTGGTTGGTCCGGTGTCAGAATAATGTGACTGCGTGAGACATGAAGCCTGTGCTGCGACTTCTGTCTTGTGTGTGGTGCACGTTATATGTCAAAGCAGCACGGCCCTGATATGGCCCTTCGTGGTCGGCTGGGCGTTAAGCAAACAAACAAACAAATGTCTCACTAGTGGTACACTGTTCAGCAGGATTTGTTCAATAGCCTGTTAATATATACCCTGTTTTGAGAGAATTTTAAGACTTCAACTTAATGTGCACACTCAGAGACGGTATCCTCATTCTGCCAGAAGTGCAGGGGGGATCACCCCCAAACACGGACAGACATACGACTCTTGTTGCTGCCAGCTTTCCTCTTAGAGGAAGCGATCTAAATTTCCTAGAAATAGGATAATAAAGTAATGAAAACAAAAGTAAGATTTATGAAAAATTAATAAAGGGGTATGAAACAATAGCTTTCAACTGGTGAGGAACTTAATCATTTGAGGCAGAGCGCTATTTTGAGATCTGAGAAACAAAGGGACATAATCGCTATTTATCCCTTTCAGCTGGCTTCAACTGCAACTTTGAAACCAACTACTGCAGTTGGACCCAGGACAAGACAGACAACTCCAACTGGCGCCGCATCAGAGGGAGTACAACGTCCAGGGGAACCGGTCCCACTAATGACCACACAAACCATAGTGAGTTTGATTTGCTAGCATTTTGATGTACGTTTTATCCTCTTTGGATTATGTTAATGCATCTGCTGGACGTTCATTCATGAAAATGTCTGGATCTGGATCTGGATGCCCACTGGGTGTAGTTTGTGGGCATTTCTTCACAGAAGCCGAATTCGGGGGTCTATTACGTGACAGGTGGTGTACGCATCGCCATTTATGTAATGACTCGGAGACATTATCCATCTTTGTTGTTGTGTTGCCTTAGGCAGTAAAACAGCCCTTAGAGCGGTTGACTTAAAATAAAATTGGAAGTCGTCAGTAAACTCGGCCATACTACTGAACTGAACTGCATCCAGCAGTAGAGGGCATAGGGAAAGCTATCAGTTAAATTTCAGAAGATACTTTTTTTACAGTGCAACAAAAACAAAAATGAAGTGAGCTGGTTGCCAGCAGGGACAAGAGGACAGGTGCTCTTCATTCAACAGCACAGGCTAAAACTTCATAGAGTTTGGGGATCTGGTAGCTCCTTGGGTAGAGCACTGGACTTGTGATCCTAGGGTCACAAGTTCCAATTCAGGCCAGTTCGGACACGGGTCAACTTTATGTGATGACCCGGAATCGTTATCCATGTCCAAGGGGGGAAGCAACCTGAATTTCTCAGTATTGGATGATAAACTGTAAAATGAAATGTGTTCGTCTTTGGATGATTCTGGGGGCCGGAGTAGAGGGGGGCCCGGGTAGCTCAGGTGGTAGAGCAGTGGACTTGTGATCCTAGGGTCACGGGTTCAATTTCAGGCCGGGACGGTATCCATGTTCAACCCCCATGTCACTTTTGTGGCATGTAAAAGACCTCGGTCATTCTGCCACAAGTGCAGGTGGCTGATTACACCTAACCACACACACCTTGGTAGCGAAACTCTGTTGCTGCTAGGGCTCGCTTTCCACTGGGAGGAAGCGACCCAAATTTCCCAGCGATGAGACAAGAAAGCAATGAAAATTAAAAAAAATTACAAATGGAAAACTATTGTTTTCATAACCAGATCACTACTACATCTACATGGAGGTTTCCAGCAGACTGGGCCACGTCTTGCGTCTCAGGGCGTAAAGTGTGAAAGGAAATGCGTTAGTCTTTGGGTGATTCCACCATTCTGTTTTGCCCTCCCAGATCACTACTACATCTACATGGAGGCTTCCAGCGGCCAAAGAGGATCCAGTACGCGTCTGATCAGCCCCACCTTCAACGCTGCCGCCATCCAGTGCTTCAGTTTCTGGTACCACATGTACGGCACCCACATCAACGCCCTCAACGTCATTCTGTCTGGCGCCGGGAACAACACCATGCTGATCTGGTCGCGGAACCACACGCAGGGTAATGCGTGGCATCAGGCTCAGATCAGGCTGGGAGGCGGTGACTATGCTGGCTACACCAATGTGAGTTTTGTTTTTGTTTGTGTGTGTGTGCGTCTGTGTGTGTTTGTGTATGTCTGTGTGTGTCTGTCTCTCTGTGTCTTGTCTGTCTCTCTGTGTCGGTCTATCTGTCTGTGTGTGTGTAGGGATCATGGGAAGGAATACAAAGATGTGTGTGTGTCTTGTGGCATCAGGCTATGATTAGACTCTAGACTCTATGTGAGTTTTGTTTGTGTTTGTGTGACTGTGTGTGCGAATGTCTGTCTGCCTCTGCGTCTGTCTGTGTCTCTCTGTCTTTCTGTCTGTGTATGGATCAGAGGAGGAATACAAACTAACAAGGGTGTGTGTGTGTCTTTATTTACTTGTGGCATCATGCTCTGATTAGACTCTAGCTGGAAACTACACCGGCTACTGCTATATGAGTTTGTTTTTATGCTTTTTGTTTGTACATAAGTCAAGTTGCGACTAAATGTTTTCTGGTAGACTGAGAATGGAGACAAGGTGATTGTGTATCCTGTGTGTGTAAGGCCGAGAGATAGATTGACTAAATGTATTGATTTGGCTTTACGTGGCGTATTATTTATTTGTTTTTTATATTTAGTCAAGTTTTGACTAAATATTTTAACATCGAGGGGGAATCGAAACGAGGGTCGTGGTGTATGTGTGTCTGTCTGTGCGTGTGTGTGTGTGTGTGTGTGTGTAGAGCGATTCAGACTAAACTACTGGACCGATCTTTATGAAATTTGACATGAGAGTTCCTGGGTATGAAATCCCCGAACGTTTTTTTCATTTTTTTGATAAATGTCTTTGATGACGTCATATCCGGCTTTTCGTGAAAGTTGAGGCGGCACTGTCACGCCCTCATTTTTCAACCAAATTGGTTGAAATTTTGGTCAAGTACTCTTCGACGAAGCCCGGGGTTCGGTATTGCATTTCAGCCTGGTGGCTTAAAAATTAATTAATGACTTTGGTCATTAAAAATCTGAAAATTGTAAAAAAAAATAAAAATTTATAAAACGATCCAAATTTACGTTTATCTTATTCTCCATCATTTGCTGATTCCAAAAACATATAAATATGTTATATTCGGATTAAAAACAAGCTCTAAAAATTAAATATATAAAAATTATTATCAAAATTAAATTGTCGAAATCAATTTAAAAACACTTTCATCTTATTCCTTGTCGGTTCCTGATTCCAAAAACATATAGATATGATATGTTTGGATTAAAAACACGCTCAGAAAGTTAAAACGAAGAGAGGTACAGAAAAGCGTGCTATGCAGCATAGCGTAACCACTACCCCGCTCTTCTTGTCAATTTCACTGCCAATGCTGTGAGCGGTGGACCACGAGTATACGGTCTTGCTGCGTTGCATTGCGTTCAGTTTCATTCTGTGAGTTCGACAGCTACTTGACTAAATATTGTATTTTCGCCTTACGCGACTTGTTTTCAATAAGGGTAGACTGAGATAGTCTTGGAGTGATGCCCTTTATGTTTTCTCCTGGAAGAAACAAAGAAAGGACCGGCACGGTTGGCCTAGTGGTAAGGCGTCCGCCCCGTGATCGGGAGGTCGTGGGTTCGAACCCCGGCCGGGTCATACCTAAGACTTTAAAATTGGCAATCTAGCGGCTGCTCCGCCTGGCGTCTGGCATTATGGGGTTAGTGCTAGGACTGGTTGGTCCGGTGTCAGAATAATGTGACTGGGTGAGACATGAAGCCTGTGCTGCGACTTCTGTCTTGTGTGTGGCGCACGTTATATGTCAAAGCAGCACCGCCCTGATATGGCCCTTCGTGGTCGGCTGGGCGTTAAGCAAACAAACAAAAAAGGGCGCATTTGCAATCAAATAGAAATATCATGCTGGTTTTTATCTTCTTTTAGATTGTGCTGGAGGCTCTCAAAGGTCAAAGCTACAGGGGGGACATTGCTGTTGATGACATCACTCTGACAGCTGGGCCTTGCAATGGTGAGAGAGAGTGTGTTTGTGTGTGTGTGTGTGTGTGCTTTCTTGCATGCGTGTGTGCGTGCGTGCGTGCGTGCGTGTGTGTGTGCTTGCGTGCAGGAATGTGTGTGTGTGTGTGTGTGTGTGTGTGTGTGTGTGTGTGTGTGTGTGTGTGTGTGTGTGTGAGGGGGGAGATATGAGAAAGAGGGGAGTGTATGTGTCTTGTCTGAAAGAGAGAGAAAGGGTGTGTCTGTGTTTGTGGAAGAGATAGAGACAGAGAGAGAGAGTTTCTCTTTGTTTTGTGAGTGTACATGTGCATGCTCTCATCTACCTACCTGCCTGCCTTTATTCTTTGTATCTGCATTTTGTATGCAAGCATGCAGAGTCATGCTCATGTTATATGTCAAAGCAGCAAAGCCCTGATATGGCCCTTTGTGGTCGGCTGGGCGTTAAGCAAACAAACAAAAAATACACTCCCCTCTTTCTCATATCTCCCCCCTCACACACACACACACACACACATTCCTGCACGCAAGCACACACACACGCACACGTACTCACGCACGCACACACGCAAGAAAGCACACACACACACACACACACAAACACACACCACTGATATTGCATGCATGACGAGCTGAGCACAAAGCTTTAGTTGTATAGTTGCAGTGGTTTTGACAAGAAAAACAACTAAAAGACAATTGTTTCTCTCATAATTTCTTTTTCTTTTTTTTTCTTCTCTTTTTCTTATTAAAGGAGATCAGACTTCTTTTTTTGTTGTCCCATCAGCGGGTACTATTTCGGAAGGGTTTTTGTTTTTATTGTGATGTCGCCTACTGTAAACTTATAACCCTTTCACTCGTTCTCTCTCTCTCTTTCTTGATAACTTTCTCTTCCGTCTGTGTGCTTGTTTGGAGTTTGTTATACAATATGTTTTTTCAGTTACACGCAAAATGGACATTGTTTTTATACTGGACATTCTTTTTCCTTGTAAAATTACTTCTCCTTCTTTCTCTCTTTCTCTCTCTCTCTCTCTTTCTCTCTCTCCCCCTCTCTCTCTCTCTCTCCCTCTCTTTCTCTCTCTCCCTCTCCCCCCTCTGTCTCTCTCACTCTTCCTCTTCGCGCCCTACCTCTCTATTTCTTCCCTCCCCCTCTTTCTCTCTCCCTCCCTCTCTCTCTCTCTTCCTCAGTCTCCTCTTGCTCACTATTGCTTTTATGTTTAAAGAAAAAAGTGTTATGTTTTAAACCACCTGACACTGCAATGCAATTGTCCTTGTTTTTATAAGGACATTAGAATCTTTGAGTCTTGAGTCTTTGAGTCTTGGAAACAAATTTGTTTGGCTATTCCTGGCCTGCATTTTAGTGCGAGTTAAAAATAGTCAAGGCAGAGGCTACCAACAGCTGCAGCCAGCACACGGTTAAGCTCACTTGCTTGTTATACCGAAAAGCTTCCACGCTACACCGGAAGTTTGTACTTATCAGTGTATGGCTCTGAGCGAGCCAGCATTGCTGTATAGAGCGGTGGTGAAAAGGATGCTAAAAATAGCTCAGGCTGCCTGCAGCTAAGGAGGCAGAAATGAAGCCGTGTTTTATTTCTCACTTTAGTCACTGAATGATTGTCTCATTCCATTTTAATGCAATATTGTAATGGACAATAAAGAATGTTATATTGTTATTTTTATTGTTGTCTCCAGATGACTCTAGCGTGTCCAACATTGACTGCGACTTTGAAGCGAGTGACATCTGCAAGTACACGCAGGAAACGACGGATGATTTCAACTGGGTGCGAAACCAGCACACCACTGTTAGCACCGGCACCGGTCCCTCTGCTGACCACACCTACGGCACAACTACAGGTCAGTTTTCTTCAAGAGATCAAAAGAGAAAGAAAGAAAAGATAGACCCCCAAGTCGTTCTTTCAAGCACGGCTGTTCCGGGCAGGTGGTCGTACTCCTGGCCAGGTTCCAAAGTATCATCTCCATGTCATTGTACAGTTAAGCCTGTTTAATAACGACCACCTAAGGGACCAACTAAAAAATTATCAGGGTCCTTATGGGTAGTTGCAATTGGCAGATGGTGGTACTCCAGGCCGAGTTGGACTGTTCTAAAATTGTATTTTCTTCTCTCACTACTCTCTCAGGTCACTACATGTACATCGAGGGCTCACAACCACGACGCCGGGGTCAGAAGGCTCGCTTGTGGACGCCCATCATCACCGGGACCGGCTGCGTTTCCTTCTGGTACAACATGTACGGTGCCGGCATGGGATCGCTCAAGGTGTACGCCGCCAAGCCCCCCACCTCCACCACCACTAACGTCAATCTGGGCCAGGCCCTGTGGGCCCTGTCTGGTAACCAAGGCAACCGCTGGTACAAGGCGCAGGTGAAGCTGCCGCCCACTCCTGGAAACATGGTGAGGATTAGTGATGAGTTGCTGCTGAGAAGCGTCGGATGTTTTTCTGATGAGTTTTCTCTGCTTAGCAATCTTATGAGGGACAATGGAAGCTCCCTATTAAGTAAGACCCAAACTCTGAGAGCACCAGGTCTTTAAAAGGGAGTGAACTTTTAAAAAAAGGGGGGGGTCTACAGTGATAACCCCCATTTGAAGACCACCCTTTTTTTCAGACCGTTGCTTGTCATATTTTGTGTTCATAATGTTTGGGAATTCACATGGGGAGGGGGGGGGGGGGGGGGAGGGGGTGGGGGAGGGTGGGAGGGAGGGTGTTTGACAATATTGCAGATTTGAAATGCAGTGGTAATGTTGTTAAACTGTTGCTTGTTTCAAGGTGGTGTTTGAAGGCACGGTGGGGTCGAGCTTTGCCAGTGACATGGCCATCGACGACGTCAAACTGGAACCCAACTGCCCGGCGCTAGGTTTGCAATCTTCTTCTTTTTCCTTTTTCCTTCATGTTAATGCGTGATGTATTGTGTAAAAAAAATCCATCTCACACGGCATAAATAAATCCCTGCGCCTTGAATATGTGCGCGATATAAATTGCATAAAAATTTTTTTTTTAAAAATCCCTGCGCTTAGAACTGTACCCACGGAATACGCGCGATATAAGCCTCATATTGATTGATTCATGGGCTGAAACTCCCACGTTCACTCATGATTTTGCACGAGTGGGTTTTTATGTATATGACCGTTTTTACCCCGTCATTCAGGCAGCCATACGCCGCTTTCGGGGGACGGTTTGCAATGATACAGTAGAACCTCTTTTTTAAGACCCTTTATTGTAAGACTGTAGTACTTCATTTTCTCAGATGTTTGCTTCATATTGTCACAAAATTTATCTCCATTATACAAGACTCCCTCTTTGTTAAGATTACATTTCTCAGATTTAAGGAAGACTTAACTTGGAGGTACCACTGTAATGATAAATGAATTTCTACATTTGGATTTGTGACTTCTCTTTGTTTCTCAGATAATGTATAGTAGGCAGAATATTTTGGGAGATCATGTTTTAGCCATTACTATTCTTTTTGTTTCTTTTGTTTTGTTTATAGATTTCCCTCTTGTTTTGTTTTGTTTTTCCTTTGACTCTTTTCCTCTTCCTTTCTTTCCCTCTTCCTTCCTTGAAATCTATTAATCCTCACACAGCATCCCATCAGTATGTCTCACACACACACACACCACAAACAATGAAGTCAGTGAATAAACGTGCCTTCTCTCCCCTTCAGGGTCATGTGATTTTGAGAGCGACTACTGCGATTGGACGCAGCGGGCGACAGTGAACCAGGCGTCACTGGTGCGTGCAACACCCAGCTCACAGATCTTCTCTGGGGGTACGCCTCACCCCAAGGCTGACCACACTCTTGGAACTAATGGTAGGTTTGATTTGTCTCGTTTGTGTGTGTATGTGTGAGGGTAGAGGGAGAGAGAGAGTGTGTGTGTGTGTGTGTGCGTACGTGCGTGTGTGTGTGTGTCATCCTGCATCCATATTGTGATATGCCACAAGCAGTTAAAGGCACACACGCTATTTTTACTGTTGACTCATGCTGCAAGAATATTGAAGCCCTTTGCATGGAGCAGGTGAGAATTGTTTTCAAGAGAGCTAAGAATCTCCAGTGTTCTGGGAAGAGAATCCGTAGTCATTTCAATGGCACAATTAACAGTCTCCAAGGTAAATAGTAGCCCAGTGTGCTCTTAAAATAGACATGGGAAACCCCTTTGGTGAGTTATCTCAAAACCAAAATGCCATGAGTCAAGAGAAGTAAAGGCCCTTTTAAGTTTCATGCTTATGTTTCTGAGTGTGCACATGGTAATGTCATATTTTACTTTGAAACAAATTAACTTTTTTTCAAAAATACTTCAAGCATGGCCGGGTTCTGTGATTGTTCAGGAACATACCTGTACTTCTCGGACACGATGGTGCTGATGAAACGGGGGTCGCACATTTACCTGACCTCACCCCCTCTCCCCTCCACCAGTTCCTCTGGCGCCTGCTTCCACTTCTACTACATCAACTACGGCAGTGCATTCTCCACCCTCTCCATCAACATTAAACAGGTGGGAGCAATGTGCTGTGCATTTTGGTGAAATGGTTGACATATTTTAGAAATTTGACGGAGAGAGTGTGTGTACGTGTTAAATCTCGGTTTGTGTGTGTGTTTGTGTGTGTGTTGCCAGATAGGTTCACTCAATAGGAAGGTTTCCGCCAGTTATCTCTTTGAGGTTTTGGGTGCTTACAGAGTACCGTGCCCCTTGCGGGGGCATCAAACATCAAGGTCACAAGCAGGGTCAAGGGGAAGGTCGGCTGGGCGGACAGGAGACTACAATAGGAAGGTTTCCGCCAGTTATCTCTCTTTGAGGTTTTGGGTGCTTAGAGAGTACCGTGCCCCTTGCGGGGGCATCAAACATTGAGGTCACAAGCAGGGTCAAGGGGAAGGTCGGCTGGGCGGACAGGAGACTATTTAGGTGGGGGGGGGGGGGGGGGGGGGTGAATGGAGAGGAAAACATGCAGACGGTTAAAGAAGATTGATATATTTTGTATACTATTTTCTCAACTTTCTGGTCCTCTCAGTCAAGTAAAATGGTTCCCTCAAAATCGGAATATGATTTTTCCTCGCCAAGGTCTTGCAGCGAGTTTTTTGGATGATTTTTTTAGATAAGTTCATTATATGTATCATAAGTGTTTGTCAGTCTGTTTAGTTAAAAGACCACTGAGTCAAAGTACAGTGAATGTAACATGTTATTTAGTCATAGATTAAACATTCAAATAACCTACCATTCTTCTTTTTTGATTTGGAGTATGGCTGCCTGAATGGCAGGGTATAAACATGGTCATACAGGTAAAAACCACCGGCACGGTTGGCCTAGTGGTAAGGCGTCCGCCCCGTGATCGGGAGGTCGTGGGTTTGAACCCCGGCCGGGTCATACCTAAGACTTTAAAATTGACAATCTAGTGGCTGCTCCGCCTGGCGTCTGGCATTATGGGGTTAGTGCTAGGACTGGTGGGTCCGGTATCAGAATAATGTGACTGGGTGAGACATGAAGCCTGTGCTGCGACTTCTGTCTTGTGTGTGGCGCACGTTATATGTCAAAGCAGCACCACCCTGATATGGTCCTTCGTGGTCGGCTGGGCGTTAAGCAAACAAACAAACAAACGAATGGCTGCCTAAATGGCAGGGTATAAACATGGTCATACAGGTAAAAACCCTCAAAAAACATGAGTGTACCTGGGAGTTTCAACCCATGAATGCAGAAAAGAAGAAGAAGTAAATTGGTATTCCATACACTAGACATATTGTAAGGCTTCTTTTTAAGCCTACTGTCTATATGATACTTACCGAGACAGTACTATTCTTGCACATTATCTATTATAGGCCGAAAAAATTGGACAAAACGCTGAGTGGGTACAATTATCTCCCATAACCATGCGCCACCGTGGATCCCAAGCACTGTCCGAGTGCTTCCCCCTTACAGGATGTAGGTGGCGCGTCCTCTTTCTTTATGAGCTGCAGACCCTCAAAAAGCCCATAACATATCAAGAGGGGAGGCGGGAGGGAAACTCTAATAGTACTGTCTCGGTAAGTATCATATAGACAGTAGGCTTAAAAAGAAGCCTTACAGTCAATATAACACTTACCTCGACAGTACTATTCTTGCACAGAATACCAGAGTGGTGTGAGGGTGATATGTAGAGTATTAAACTCCTTAATCAAAATCACTTAAATCCAAGGATTAAGATACCCAGGCAATTTTCGAACAGTACTACCGTAAAAGAAAATATACCCAAGAAACATACCTTAGACTGACGTGACCATGCTGGCAACCACTGCTGTGTGGTGAACTCAATGTCAAAGTCCAGGCCACTCAAAGCTTGAATACCACTGAGTCTACGGCAAGTGGCTAAAGCGATGAGGAACAATTAGTCTTAAAATTCAGCAACTTGATACTGATGCCTGCCAGGGGTTCAAACTCATTGCTACGCAGGAGTTTGAGGACCAGAAAGACATCCCCCTTGGGAAATGAAACCCGAGGTTTAGACACCGCTGCATTGCTAATACCCGAAAGGACATTAGCGATGAGGGAGGACCTGATCAAGTGTTCAGATCTGCGACCAGTAGCGGCCGCAATCGTGGAAGCGATGGCAGATCTGTATCCAAGAAGAGTCTTAGAAGAAAGACTCTTCTTTTGATACACTTCCACCAGGAAGTTGGCCAAGTCCTGTGTTGAGGGATAAAGCGGCTTTATCCCCTTGGACAAGGCGAAGGTGGCCCAAGCTCTCCAGCGTAAGTCGTAGAGCTGATTAGTTGATCGCCTCTTAGCGTTCAAGGAAAACTCTACTGAACTCTTGTGCAATCCTAGTGCAAGCAGTTTGGAGCGCACAAGAGCCATGCGGTCAAGCACAGACTCTCTGGACGTGGATGAGGGAGGCATGATCGAGGCTGGAGCAGACCTCCCCCGTCCAGATCCAGAGGTAGAGGGTCTACGTGGGTGAGACCGCGAAAATCTGGAAACCACGGAGCTGTTGGCCAGTAAGGCGCGACCAAAATCAGTCTTGGTCGTTCCTGCAGATATTTTGCCAGCACCCTCGGAATCAGAGATGTTGGGGGATAGGCGTAAGCATCGAGGAGCCTCCACAAGAGAGTGAATGCGTCCAAGTGGAACGTATTCATGTCTCGAAAGGGGCTGACGTACCTGGGAAGCCGAGCGCTGAATCGAGTTGCGAACCGATCGATCAGAGGACGGTCCCACCTTGCCCACAGACGCTGTAGAACGTTGTGAGCGATGGTCCATTCTGTGGAGAGAACCTGATCGCCCCGACTGAGAATGTCGGCCAGGGCGTTCAGTTTCCCCGGAACGAACTGGACTGACATCCGGACCTGATTGGTCTGGCACCAGAGCAGAATCTCCTCCGCCAACAGGGAGAGGGACCGAGAATTGGTGCCCCCCTGGTGGCGAAGTTAAGCTAAGCATGTGGTGTTGTTGTCCCCGTTGAAAATCAGAGGGGCCAAGAACAGGCCGAATGGGAGGGCCCGAAACTCGAACACTGTGCCCTCCCAAACGAACCGGAGCAGATGTCGGTACCCCGGGGCCACCAGGATGTGGAAGTAAGCATCCTTGAGGTCCCAGACATGGCCCAATCGTTTGGCCGGATGGCCAACCGGACCGACGAAGGGGTTTCCATCTTGAACTTGCACCTGTGAAGGTACAAGTTCAAGGTGGAGAGGTCCAACACCGGCCTGAACCGGCCGTCCTTTTTGGGGACGGTGAACAGGCGGGAGCAGAACCCCGGAGAAGGCTGAGAAAGAGGGTAGACCGCCTTCTTCTCGACCAACGAGTTCACCTCGTCCTGAAGAGCCTGCCATCTGGCAGGGTCTCGAGGAGGGGGGAACGTCCAGGGTAGAGCGGACAATGGAGGTTGTGACGACAGCGGTAGAGAAAACCCCGACCACACCACCCTCAAGAAAAACTGGTTGGAGACCAGTCTGCCCCACATGCCGCGGGCCCGAAAAAGGGAACCGACGGACGAAAGAGGGGCAACTTGAGGGGGCGTCAACGTAGGGCCGGGACTCACTGAAAATTCTGCTGGCGGGCAGGCGCAGGCTTGCGACCACCCCCCCTGGTGGTGCTGCTTCCCCTTACCTGTCTGAGCACCCTTCGTCTTGCTTGGGAACGCAACAGGCGCCTAAGAGGAGGAAGAAGGAGGCAGTGAAACTGGCTTCTTCTTCTTCTTCTGAGGCTGGGAGCTGGAGGTGACTGTAGCACTTCTCTTACTCCCCGCCGCCGTCGCCGAAGCAGCGAGGCCAACCATCAGAGAATCAGTGTTCCTCTGGCGTGTGGACTCCACCACAGAACGAACAGTGTCCGGATGAAAGAGGGAAGAAGGCTGAGGAAACGTGTTCCTCAGACTCTTCCTCATATCCGGAGGCACTATAGAAGTAGGCAGAAAATGATCACGGAACAGGGCCAATAAAGTGGACCCGTGTTCCAATGGCCAATTCTGCCGCAGACGTCACGCACGATCGCACGGCATGCAAAGCCCGATCCACTCGAACCGTGTCAAGGACCCGAGTGGAATCGGACTCTGCCCGATCGGGAGGGTCCAACAGTGTGGACAGCGTGCTCATCCATGTCAAGGCCTGTGATTGGGCCTCGACTGTGGAAGAAACGGTGGCCTCAAGATTGTGGAACGAAGCAGAGCTCAGTTCCACCTTCTTGACCGAAGGCACCTCCCCAACGAACACATCACCGTCAGCCCCACCCTAAACACTCGAAGTCTGGAAAGGGAGAGTTCGAGAGTCAAAGGGAAAAGGGAGGGACGAAACAGATTGGACACGAGGAAACAGTGGAGGTGCGCCTCCCGAAGGAAAGCATGGCACTGAACCCGCGTCCTCCCGAGGAACATAGGTCGCGTTTGCACGTGAATCTGTACTCCTCAGGCGATGTGCTGCCGCTTCCACCGTGGCACTAAGACTAGGGTGGAACGCGAATTGCCGGCGGACGGATCGTTCATAAAACGAGCCGCCGGCAGACGCGGCGTGAGCCTCCCGCGCCCGGGCCGAAGCGGACTCAAAGGACGAGAGGGCGTCTCAGGGAAGGACGTCCCTAAACTGTTCAAACGTCCTTCTAGCTGTGCGAGGACGAGCCTCCTGCCTCTCGTCCTCAGACCCCGGGTCCAGGTCCTGTGTGTCAACACTAGACGACAGACGCTTAAGAGAGGCATCCGTGACGTCAAGACGCCGCGTGATGTCTGTCATGTACTGTTGCAAAGTACGAAGCATAGCTTCGGAAGTTCCATCAGAAACCGGCAAGGGTAGAGGATCAGTGTTAACCTCAGGGCGACCCTGATCCTCCTCCCTATCGTCCTCCGACTCACTCTCCTCTTCACTTCCCGACAACTCCTCAAAAGCAGGAGTGTAGGGAGCTTGAGGGGGAAGAGCCGAAAGCGATGAAGCAGGCTGTGAAGAAACGCCCACAGAAGCAAGAGGCCGCGAAGACCCCTGCCCCAAAGACGAAACGTCTCCAGCAGCCGAAGGGGGAGAAAAACAACAACCCTGCGACTGTTGGGTCAGCCCAGCCAACGAACCCCCGCCATTTATAGACTGAACAGGAACCCATCGGGTCTGATCAGAAAAGAAATGGTCCGGTCCGGTCGGGGGTGCCGATCCGGTCCGGTAGGGTGGTCCGGTGTTCCGGTCCGGTGCCGGACCATCCGGAGGTCCCGTTCGGCACCGAACCATCGTACCCACAGAAGTGTTCGGGTGGTTAGGTCCGGACGTGGACATACCGTACCATCCGGACCCGTGGTCCGGTATGGTCCGGTTCGGTGCCAGACCATCCAGACCAACAGAGGTGGTCGGGTGGTCCGGCACCGGGCCATCCGGACCCGTAGGTCCGGACCCGTAGGTCCGGACCCGTAGGTCCGGACCCGTAGGTCCGGTACCATCCGGAGGTCCTGTTCGGCACCGAACCATCCGTACGCACAGAAGTGTTCGGGTGGCTCGGTCCGGGCGTGGACGTACCGTACCATCCGGACCCGTAGGTCCGGTTCGGTGCCAGACCATCCGGACCAACAGAGGTGGTCGGGTGGTCCGGACCGGTCCGGTAGGGCGGTCCGGTGTTCCGGTCCGGTGTTCCGGTCCGGTCCCGTACCATCCGGAGGTCCCGTTCGGCACCGAACCATCCGTACCCACAGAAGTGTTTGGGTGGTTCGGTCCGGACGTGGACACACCGCACCATCCGGACCCGTAAGTCCGGTGGTCCGGTGCCAGACCATCCGGACCAACAGAGGTGGTCGGGTGGTCCGGTCCGGACCGGACCACCGGTCCAGTACCGGACCATCCGGACCCGTAGGTCCGGTCCGGTCCCGTACCATCCGGAGGTCCCGTTCGGCACCGAACCACCCGTACCCACAGAAGTGTTCGGGTGGCTCGGTCCGGACGTGGACATACCGTACCATCCGGACCCGTAGGTCCGGTTCGGTGCCAGACCATCCGGACCAACAGAGGTGGTCGGGTGGTCCGGACCGATCCGATAGGGTGGTCCGGTGTTCCGGTCCTGTGGTCCGGTCCCGTACCATCCGGAGGTCCCGTACGGCACCGAACCATCCGTACCCACAGAAGTGTTTGGGTGGTTCGGTCCGGACGTGGACCTACCGTACCATCCGGACCCGTAGGTCCGGTGGTCCGGTATGGTCCGGTTCGGTGACAGACCATCCGGACCAACAGAGGTGGTCGGGTGGTCCGGTTCGGACCGGACCACTGGTCCGGTACCGGACCATCCGAACCCGTAGGTTCGGTCTGGTCCCGTAGCATCCGGAGGTCCCGTTCGGTACCGAACCATCCGTACCCACAGAAGTGTTCGGGTGGCTCGGTCGGACGTGGACATACCGTACCATCCGGACCCGTAGGTCCGGCATGGTCCGGTTCGGTGCCAGACCACCCGGACCAACAGAGGTGGCCGAGTGGTCCGGCCCCGACCGGACCACTGGTCCGGTACCGTACCATCCGGACCCGTAGGTCCGGTGGTCCGGTGTGTTCCGGTTCGGTGCCAGACCACCCAGACCAACAGAGGTGGTCGGGTGGTCCGGTCCCGACCGAACCACTGGTCCCGTACCGTACCATCCGGACCCGTAGGTCCGGGGGTCCGGCAAGGGCCAGAGGTACTGTCCCGTACCGGACCCTAAGGTCCGGTACGGTCCCGTACCATGGGTCCCGTCCGGACCAAACCCGGAGGTCAAGTCCAGTCGGGACCCGTGGGTCCGGTTCGATCCCGACCCGTAAGCCTGGAACGTTCCGGACCCTTGGTCCGGACCATCCGTCACCCGAACACCAGACGCTAAGGAATGGCGTGGGGTCAAGACGGTCCGGTCGGAGGTGTCGGTCTGAGTAACAGAAACAATGTTCCCGTCGCCCTGACCATTCGACAGAAGTACCACGTTCTGTCGAACACCACCACGTCCAGTAACTAGTCGGCCGGAGTGTCTTAACAAGAGGGACAGCCACCAGTCACACGGACGTCAGAGGGAACCGTAGTAGCAGTGGTCGTAGGCACGAAGCCTGAAAACCCCTGCCCCCACAGGACCGCCCTGAACGGGGTCAATTCGCATCCCAACCCCAGCGGGGAGGGAATTCAGAGACCCCGTCATCTCCTCCGATCTCCCCCCCCAGGAGGCCGAAACTACTGTCGAAACAGCAGCAGACGACCCAGCGAGGGAGTTCAGAGGAGGACCCGTGTCCCTCCTGGCTTCCACAGCGGTGGAAACCGAGGAGGGCACAGGAGAGGCACCGGAAAAGGAAGATTTTAATGCCAACTGCACCCGGTGTTCCCAGGCGGTCACCCATCCAAGTACTAACCGGGCCCGACGTTGCTTAACTTCGGTGGTCGGACGAGAACCGGTGTTTTCAACGTGGTATGGCCGTTGGCTGTCAAAACCTGAGTCTCTCCAGTAGCCCCTAGATCGGATTCACCAACCCCCAAGGAGGGTTGGGAATCGACCTGCCCCCGGATTCGAGCCAGGGAGGAGAAGGAAACCTTCCCCCCAGGCTTGAAACCGGGAGGAGCTGAAGCCTGAGACTGAGGGCCGGACAACGGCGTCGAAGGGGGGGAAGCCTGTTCCACTGAAGGAGAAGGAGAAAGAAGCTTTTTCTTTCCCCTCGACCTTCCCCGAACCTTCGACGGCGCAGCCCCGCCCGAAGTCCCAGGCTCAAGCCCAGCCTGTTTGAGCAAGCTCGCATTGAGCTTGCTCAAACAGGCTTTCTCCGCCCTCCCTCGCCGCAAACGCAAAGCGTTTGGGGAGGGAGAGTCGGAGCGCCGAAAGATCCCCTTCTCCGTGCGTAAAACATGACGCTGGGCGCCCGGAGAAGGGTTGCCCCCGGCAGACTCTGGTTCCGTAGAACCAGAGCCCAAAACAGGACGAGACATCCTACCTCGCCCTGTACGTACCCTTAAAGACCGAGAATTAACAAAATTCAAAGAAAATTTAGGTCAATACTCAAGTGAATGCGGCGAAACGAGAAGCAGACGACCGGTCACCACGAAGTAGGACGGGAGGCACGCCGAGTCCGCCACACAAAAACGGAGGCACAAGTTGAAGGAAACACAACGTAGCCTCAAGCCAGAAGTGGAATAACACAGAATAATCCAACAGGTGATAGTCCACACAGAAAAGAAGCCTCTTAGTCCAAAATAATCCGGGAGCGTAGCAGAAACACAGCCGGTCTGACACGCGCGAAAAAAGAAAGAGGACGCGCCACCTACATCCTGTAAGGGGGAAGCACTCGGACAGTGCTTGGGATCCACGGTGGCGCATGGTTATGGGAGATAATTGTACCCACTCAGCGTTTTGTCCAATTTTTTCGGCCTATAATAGATAATGTGCAAGAATAGTACTGTCGAGGTAAGTGTTATATTGACTCCATGCATTAGTGCCAACGCATCCGTAACGTTTTCATTAGCACCAATTTCCCCGAAAGTGGCATATGGCTGCCTGAATGGCGGTGTAAGAACGGTCATACATGTAAAAACCCACTCATGCGAAAACATGAGTGAACGTGGGAATTTTAGCCAATGAACGAAGAAGAAGAATTTGCACGAATTGTGTTTCAGCAATCCTCGTCTAACGTGACCACCATCTGGACGTTGAACAGCATGAACGACGCAAGTCCCACGTTTGGGGAGGGCCAAATTTCCTACTACACCTCCAGCACCTATCAGATCACCCTTGACCTCTTGACCAATGGTGGCCGTGGATACGTCGCCCTTGACGACTTCACCTTCAAGCCTGGCATGTGTCGAGGTCAGTTTAGTTTTTTTTTCCTAATATTTGTATTTTCGGATTTGATGCAGGAAAAAAGAAAATATGACGGAGATACTCTTTGGGGATTGAAATATCTCGATTTAGCCCCAGGTCCTGTTCGCCGCCACACAGAAAGAATCTCTGAATGTTCAATCTTTTTTTCCAGTTAGTGACGTCACTTGCACAGGACTAATTCTGGAGTATGCCCTCTTTTGGTAATTCAGTATTTTCTGATTCTTTGGAAAAACAGACTTTGAAGGGGGGTACTTTTTCTGTAACCTAATATTTTTTGATTTGTTAAAAGAAAAGACTCCAAAAGAGGATTTTCAAATTTTGTTCCTAGTTATTTTTTTGCTTTGTTTTTTTTGGTAAGGCGTATAGAAGCATGAGCTATTTATAGTCGCACTTTTGTCGGTAAGACACCTGATAGATGTGCAGAGGTGTTTGTGATAGGGTCTGACTTCTGTTGTCTTCTGGTATGCTCTGGCAAACGTTCGAGTTAAGCAATAGCAGATTTTTATACGGCTATTAATTTAGCCGGGACCCTTATCCGTTTGACTGGCTGACTTAGGGGGATTTGAGTGTTTCACGCACTTGGTTACACTAGGTTAACAATGTAACGTTGTGTGTGTGTTTCAGGCAAGCCAGACGTAGCAGACACAGGCCTGGCCCCCACGCCGTCCACTGCTCCTGTCACCAACCCTCCTGCAGGCAGTACGTTTCGCTAAATAATCATTAAATCTCGTTTAATTTGTGCTGATTTATTTTAGAATGAAATTGTAAAGTGCCTGGAGGAGATTGATTGGACTCACGCTATGGAAAAGTTATCTATTATTATTATTATTATTATTATTAACGCAATCAGTGTGCGACACATAAAATCACCCATTTTGGGTCAAGGCTGTCCTTAATTTAGCCTCAAGTTGACTTCCCAAAGTCTTTGGGAAGTCTATTTTACTGAAAATTCAGTGCAAAAGCTTCGTGCATCGAGCGTTGTGATGTTGACTTTGCCAAGACAACATTGCCCGATAAATATCAAGCTTCACTCCTACCATTTTCACATGCCTGCATGTTTTAGCCGTTAAACATGTCTTTTTTCATATACATTGGTTTGTAAACCTGACAAATTTTTATGTCAGGGCATAAAAATTTGAATTTATGATAACCAGCCCTATTGACTCCCTATGTCTTCAAGCAGCATCAAATTCCCTACTTTCGAACATTGAGAACACAAAATTTGGCTGCACAAACCCTTATGAACTGTATATCAAACAAGATGAGGACAACACGCTGCACAGTTTTATGTTTTAGGTTTTGTCACAAGACTTTATGTTGACAATCATCTGCGCTTTAGTTTTATACTCTAGCTTAGTATGGCAATATTCAGCAAGACCTGCTTACTGGATATTAGCAAACATAAGTTTAAATTTTCTTCTTTTGGGGGGTATTCACCACAAGAATTTACACTGACTGTACCCTGAATTAATTGTGTTTTTATTTATTTGAAGTTTTTTTTAAATGTGTGTTGTTGCTGTAAGGAAGATTATTATAATGAAGATTGATTGTAAGGCGCTTAGAACTATATTAGGATTTGCGCCATATAAATACCCTTATTATTATTATTATTATTATTATTAATTCCATCTTCAGACTCCAGCTCAGTGTGGGACTGCAACTTTGAGCAAGGCCTGTGCTCCTACACGCAGCCAAAAGACGACCAGTTTGACTGGACGCGAGCCCACGGCAAGACCGCCACTGCCAACACGGGTCCTGCTTTTGACCACACCAAGGGAACAGGTAAATTTAAAGTTGAACAAGCATGTTAAAATTAATTAATTAGCTGCAAGGCTAGCTTCCATTGCTAATGCTGGTCCTGCTTTTGGCCACACCAAGGGGACAGATAAAGTTAAAAGTTAGACAAGCATGTTAAGATTAAAATGGTTAAACCGTTTGACCAGTGAATTTGACGTTTTCATTGACAGATGGTGGGTACTACATGTACATTGAGACTTCCAATCCTCAACACGCCAACGACACAGCTCACTTGGCCAGCCAGCCGGTCAATGACGGTCAACCCAAGTGTCTGACCTTCTGGTACCACATGTTCGGACCCCACGTCAACACTCTCAACGTCTATACCAAGGTCAGTTGCTGGCCTGCAGATTCAATGCTGCAATTCGTCATCTGCAAAAATATTTCAAAGCTGTGGCTTTTTCCTTCACATCTAAGAAACAAAGGGACGTAATCACTCTTAATTTATCTGATGCCATTCAAAGGACAGGAAGATTAGGCTAAGTTTAAAACCTTTATTCTTTTGTAATAAAGTTCTGAGTTCTGACGTGTGCTGCAAGAGTGAGAGCTTTGCGGAACCAATCTCCTGGCCCCTGATAGAATAAAAAGCAATGAAATGAACAACCGACTTTAATTTTTTTTCTTCTTTGATTTTTCTCTTTCAGGCGTTTGTCTAGCTAGCCTGACAGAAAATGTGAAGCCAAACCAGTGTAGGTTAATGCTTGCAGTGGAATTCTTGCATTCAACATTGTGTACCAAGGGAAACAGTGAAGGAGAGGAGACGGAGAGAGAGAATAAGAGGGAGGAAAAAAAGGGGGGCCCCCGGGACGAGGGGGAAGTGCAAACAAATAATATGCATGGGAAAGTGATGACTGCATACGAAGAAAATAAAAAGTACAGCGTGAGAAAGACAAAAGTACAGCAAGAGTCATGATCAGTATTCAAGTAAGAATGAACAGACTGACATTACTTAAACGTGTAAAATTCCAAAAACAAATAGACTGCGAACGTTCCAAAATTCAGAATATAAAAACAAAAACAATATGTTGTTGACACGTTTAATTATTGACAAAACAGAACAAAACGTTCACTGATATATTGACCCAGTGGTCTTTAATCATTTCCTTGCTTGTGTCTTCCCTGCAAGTGGCTGAACATTTTGTCAGAGAAGTTTTGTCTTCTTCTTCTTGTCGTTCGCTGTTAGATCGTCAGTCCGGACTGCAGGGCGAAACGTGCTGTCCTCTCCAAGTCCTCTTTGGGGCCGTATAGCTTCTTTTGTAGCGCTGTCTCCTCTGGCCAGATGGTGTCCCTCAGAGCACTGTGGTATGGACAAGCCTGCAGGATGTGCTCTGCTGTCTGATTCTTGCCACACGGACATAGGGGGGAGGGAACTAGCTTAGAAGTTTGGTCTAATTAGTGTTTGTCTGTGCACTGAAAAGACCGCTGGGTCGATATATCTGTGAACGTAACGTTTTTGTTTTGTCAATAATTACACGTTCCAACAACATACCTTTCTTGTTTTTTTTATTCTTAAACGTGTAAAATAAACAAACCGTGTATGCTTTGCAGGTGGGTGCAAACTACGGCAGGCCAATTTGGACGCACCAGAGATCCATTGACGCTAACTGGCACCAAGCGACCGTATCTCTCACCAACACACACACTTACACCATCGTCTTTGAGGGCGTGCGCGGTACAAGTTGGGACGGTGATATCGCCCTTGACGACATCCGTGTCACTGACGGAGCTTGTGGTGAGTCTTGAGGCGGAAAGTTGTTGCTGAGCTGGTGTGGGAAGTGTGCAGAGTGTGTGTGTGTGTGTGTGTGTTTGTGTGTGTGTGATCAGTGTATGTGTTTGTGTGTGTGTGTGTGATCAGTGAGTGTGTGTGTATGTGTGTGTGTGTGAGATCAGTGTATGTGTGTGTGTGTGTGTGTAAGATCAGTGTGTGTGTGTGTGTGTGTGTGCGTGTGTGTGTGATCAGTGTGTGTGTGTGTGTGCGTGTGTGAGATCAGTGTGTGTATGCCTGTCTGTGATCAGTGTGTGTGGGTGTTTTGCAGGATATGTGTGCACGTGTGTGTAGGGGTGGGATAGGGCAGTAGATGAGACGGAAAGAGCAAGCAAGAGAGAGAGAGATGCAGATATGGGGGTGGGAGGTACATATGAATTTTGATAAGGAAGATGCTACACCTCTGATTACAAGGGAAGATGGAATGTGACTTAAACCCATGGCAAGGGATCAGAGATCCTGAGGTGGGATTTGTTGTTATTGTTCACCTACTTTGTTGAAAGAAAATTATGAATGAAATGAGTATAAAATACAAAAGATAAAAAGACACAGAAACAATTCCAAAGTGTTGTTGTTTTCTTGTTAAGTGTGTGTGTGTGTGTGTTTTTCTGTACTTTTGTGTGTGTGTGTGGGGGGGTATGTGTGTGGGTGTGTGTGTGTGTGTGTGTGATCAGTGTGTGTGTGTGTGTGTGTGTGTGTGTGTGTGTGTGTTTTTCTGAAATTGATTTGTTCTATTTTATCTCTCTGATCAGGAGCATCTTCCCTTGGACTCAAGTGCACCTTTGAAGACGGCAACATCTGTGGCTTCACTCAGTCTCACAATGACAAGTTTGACTGGACACGCTACAGAAGAAGCACAGGCTCGTTTGGAACTGGACCCAACAGCGACCACACGCTGGGCACTGCTTCAGGTAAGGATGAAGTCTTTGGCTCGGTGTTACTCTTTTTCTATCATTGGGAAATTCTTGTAGGTGGAGTACAGACAGTGCATTGAAAGTAGGGTTTTAAATGTTGTGGTTCTCCAAGTTTGTTTCAGTTTGTCTGTCCTGCTGGTGTGTTCAAACCAGTTGTTAGAAAAAGTCTAACCCCTTTAAAGGTCCTTGTCTACATTTTTATACCGAAATCGCCATTTGACCATTAAAATGCAGAGTTTATTATCTACAAATAACTGAACAATACACCCCCTTTCGATCAGGAAAGACGAAGCCAGTGTAGCCGTTTGAAAATTCATTGTAGTATTCCAGCGTAGTACTCATAGTAGGATATCCTTATTTGGAAAATGCCAAGCGCAAAACTCCTCTCAAATCCCGTGCATTTCGTGCGTTTAAAAAAAAGCGTGGACAGCGCTCCAGTGTCAAACTGTTGCTGCACTTGTTTGAGCGTGGCTATAAGCATAGTGACATGAATTTGTTTGGTCAGTATTTTTAGGCAAAGCACATGTTCTCAGCAAACAGAAAACAAAATATTGGAAGCGTGAGTCACGCTACCCAAAAATAAATTCTTTTTTTACATATATTTTTTTTTCTATAACTTTTTTCCCCATGGTTGATTCATCATCTGACATAACTTTTTAGCGAAATCTAACCATAAGATTATTGAAAAAAAGCAAAAATGTAGACGACCACCTTTAATGCCCAAAGAGTTTAGTGTGAAGAATTATCAAAAAGTGATAGCATACAAGGTACAGTGGAAGACCTCCACAAATCTCAGAAAATCAGGTCTTAAAAAGGAGGGTTTTCAACATTTTATCTGTACAAATAATAAAAGCAGGTATGTGCACGTCCTACTTTGCATCCAAAGTCCAAAATCCACCGACACTTTTCCAGGTTACTACATGTACACCGAGGCGTCCGCCCCTCGTCACCATGGTGACAAGGCCCAGATCATCAGTCCTTCCCAGCCCTCGACGGCCGGCGCCTGTCTGCAGTTCTGGTACCACATGTACGGCCGTCAGATGGGAAACCTCAACGTCTACCTGCAACAGGGCGGCCAGATCACCGGCACTATCTTCAACATCTCTGGTAACCAAGGCAACCGCTGGATCAAGGCCGAGATGACCGTCACGTCCCCGTCGTCTTCGTGGGAGGTGGGTTGAGGGTGTTGTGGACATATTATCGTTCTTGATGTGTGATTGGTTATGTTTGATTTCATGTCATCGAGTTGTCTTGCATATCTGTTGTTCCGGGCCTGAGGAATAGAATACAGCAGAATTTGGGATGCAAGTCCTGTCCAATGAGTGCCCTCCCCCCCCCCCTACCCTACCCTAGTAAAGGACAACTTTTGTAGTCTCTTTATCTTGACCAAAACACACCTGTCAAAACAGAATAACAGGCTGCCTACAGTAATATGGAGACACTGTCGGCTGGACTCAAAGGTGTCCTGTCATGGCAGGTTACTACTGTAACTAATTTTGTTCAAAGGGAGGGGGGGTCCACTGTATATATATAGGGGTGTTGCTAGGATTTGGCTTCTTTTGCAAAGTTGCCGAAATGGACATGAAAGTTTTTGGGCAATTCTGGGAAGTTTTCGGCAGCCCTTGGCTACATTTTTTTTTCATTGTAAGAAAAGCATGGCAGTTCTGCTGAAGTGATGGCAACATTTTTAGCAATTTGAAACGCCAAACATCTGCAGTTTATATTCAGATCTTGTACTTTACTCATTTAAAATGTATTCATTGCTTAATTTCAGGTGGTGTTCGAAGGCATCGTAGGTAGCGGTATTTTGAGCGACATCGCCATTGACGACGTCAGTATCACATCAGGTGCATGCGGAGCCTCTCAGGGTGATTGCAACTTCGACAAGGACACATGCACTTGGTCCAACGTGGGCGGAGACGATTTTGATTGGCTGCGAGGATCTGGCTCCACCCCCAGTCGATATACAGGACCTTCTGTTGACCATACGCAAGGAGATACTTCAGGTGGGTTTGTTCCCTCAAGAGTTTACAGCAAAACCCCCCCTTTTAAGACCTCCAAAAATCTGAGAAAATCAGGTCTTAAAAAGGAGGGAGTCTTGAAATAGGGGTAAATTGTACAAAGGCTCTGAACAGAAAGTCTGAGAAAAGAGGGTCTGAAAAGAAAGGGAGTCTTAAAGGTCCTTGTCTACATTTTTATACCGAAATCGCCATTTGACCATTTAAAGGTCCTTGTCTACATTTTTATACCGAAATCGCCATTTGACCATTAAAATGCAGAGTCTATTATCTACAAATATCAACAATGCACCCCCTTTCGATCTGGAAAGACGAAGCCAGTGTAGCCGTTTGAAAATTCATTCTTGTATTCCAGCGTAGTACTCATAGTAGGATATCCTTATTTGGAAAATGCCAAGCGCAAAACTCCTCTCAAATCCCATGCATTTCGTGCGTTTAAAAAAAAGCGTGGACAGCGCTCCAGTGTCAAACTTGTTGCTGCACTTGTTTGGGCGTGGCTATAAGCATAGTGACATGAATTTGATTGGTCAGTATTTTTAGGCAAAGCACATGTTCTCAGCAAACAGAAAACAAAATATTGGAAGCGTGAGTCACGCTACCCAAAAATAAAATCTTTTTTTTACATATATTTTTTTTCTATAACTTTTTTCCCCATGGTTCATTCATCATCTGACATAACCTTTTAGCAAAATCTAACCATAAGATTATTGAAAAAAAGCAAAAATGTAGACGACCACCTTTAAATTGGAGGGTCTTAAAAGGGGGGTTCCACTGTATTATCTTCAATGTTTGGGGCATGGAGAAGAAAAATTGATATGCAAGCATCAGGCCTAAAAAAAAAATAGGTGTGGTTACGGTAACCCGACCTACCCTATTTTTAGGGGCCGAACCTATAACTTTTTATTACATTTGTCAAAAAAACAAAAACAAAAACCAAGAAAACGAGTGCAGAAAACGCAATGATAGCGAAAGCGCCCGAGTCGCACACTTATTTCCCTGTCAAATAGGTTTAATTTGTACACATTAGAAAAAAAAGTTAAAGAAAAAAAAAGTGATTGCCTACCTTCCTACCCTATTTTTTTTGGCTATGTTACCGTAACCACACCTATTATTTTTTTTGGCCTCATGATACTAGATTAGTTCTGTAAGGTTGTATTCATTTTGCATGCATTAATCCCTGGGTCATCGTTTGTTTGGACAGTTTTGTTATAATCTCCATCAAATATCACTCCCAGGACAAAATCAATGCCTCACAACATTGCGCTTTTTTTTCTTATTTAATTTAATTTAATTTTGTTTTAGATTACAGTGGAACCCCTGTTTTAAGACCTGAAAAATCTTGAGTAAATTAGGCCTGAAAAGGGAGTGAGTCTTAAAATAGAGGTCAATTTACCAAGGTCATGAACAGAATATCTGAAAAAGTAAGGTCTTAAAAAGGGGGTGTCTTAAATTGGGGTTCTTAAAAGAGGTTTTCCACTGTGGACTGTGGTTTAATTTATTTTTGCTGGAAGGTACATGTTCTTAGAGAGCCCAGCACAACGAATGATGGCTGACAAAAGCTTTGAAAAGTTGGGAAAATGTATTTGTTTGCTATTGTTTACCCCACAATGTCACTATAACCAAGTTCACACTACAGTGGAAACCCCCTTCAAAAATCTGAGAAAATCAGGTCTTAAAAAGGGGTGGAGTCTTGAAATGGGGTGGAGTCTTAAAAAGGGGTGGAGTCTTAAAAAGGGGTGGAGTCTTGAAATAGGGGTAAGGTTACAGAAGTTGTGAACAGAAATTTTCTGAAAAACAGGGTCTACAAAGGGAGGGACTTTGCAGTTGGGGGGTCTTAAAAGGGAGGTTAAATTACATATTCTTACGCAACTCACATAGATAGCATTAACTTCAGTTAAAGTGCTAGGACACTGAACTACGCTTCACCCCAAAGGGGAAGCAACCCCCTAAAAAAGAACGGCATTGACCTATAACCCAAGCTATACAAGAGTCGAGGTCATACCGTCACGTGACCTATCACGCGTGACTCGACCGCCGCCGTGCTGGAAACTCACTCCTACTTCAGCTACCAGATAGCTCGGACGCTTTTTACACTACGCTGCAGGCTTTTAGCCTACTGTCTTCTGGACAGTGTTTCACCCCGTCTACAGGTCCCTGCTTCTCATGCACAAGTTTGGGTGAGCTCGTTTTAATTTATTTGCTTTTGCTTGCGTTTCTTTCTTTCTCCGTTGTTCGGTCTGATTGTTGTTTATCAATATCATATCTCAGACTGGTTTTTGTCAGCAATGGCTGACAAGGAGAATTAGAAACCACAGACTAGTCAGTAGCTGCTGAGGTTTCTCCTTTTACGTTTCGCATAAAGAGAAAGGCAAAGGCACTACCATTTCAGTCTCTAACTATTACGTCTGTTAAATAACCTTGTATGGTTGAAAACGACGTTAAACACCATATAAAGAAGAAAGAAAGAATGTCTGTTAATTTTGGACCCTATGAGTCCAATCGTGCTGAAGCAGGTTAAATTTAGGTTACTTCAGCCAAGACAAACGCAGTGGGAAAGAGAATACTTGTGTTTAAGATAGTTTTTCTTCCCTTTTTGAGATGTTTTCGACCCAAATGTATAACATGTTGCCATTCGTCGAGTTTGCGCTCGCTCCCGGCGGGAGTGGGCGACGCAGTTTGTTGTCACGCATCGAGGTTCCGCCTTCATGCACAGTCACTTCGGCTGACGTGCACGCAGAGGAGTGTGTTTACTTCATACGAGGAGCGTTCACGCTCTACAGGTTAGTCAGGTTCACCGGTAGCCAGGTTCTCTGGTGAAAGTGTTCCAGTTGGGCCGGAACTAGTAGCCCCCCCGCCGCGGCTGGGGGGTGAAAGTTTGACTTTCCCGAGGCTATCGCTCTTAGCAAGCGGAACTCGGGGGGTCAACACCGGACAACAAGTTGGGCCGGAACTAGTAGCCCCCCCGCCGCGGCTGGGGGGTGAAAGTTTGACTTTCCCGAGGCTATCGCTCTTAGCAAGCGGAACTCGGGGGGTCAACACCGGACAACAAGTTGGGCCGGAACTAGTAGCCCCCCCGCCACGGCCGGGGGGTGAAAGTTCGACTCCCCGGAGGCTATCGCTCTTAGCAAGCGGAACTCACGGGGGGTTGACACCGGACAACGAGACAGATGTACTCACGGGCAGACTTTTATGTCTCGGTGAATGTGTACATGTCTCAACTTCCTCCTTTTGGGCAGGAAGCTGCTTTCGGGCAGGCTTTGCACGGTTCTTCTGTTTTGCAATCAGCCTCGCCTGTGGTGGATCGTTTTAGTGACGCAGCTAGTCACAGCGACTTTCACGGTCCAGCCTCAGCAGATTCGGAGTTCGATGATTCTCACTCAGTTTCTGAGGAGGAAGTTGATGGCAAGTTGTCACTCTAACTTAAACCAGCTACGGTTACTGCAGCTCAGGTGTCTGCCAAGTACTTCGCTGAAGGGGTGACAGCTATGACAAGCTCTGCGGCACCACCACCCTCAGTGGTGTGTGATTTCCGCCCTGCTTTAACGGAAGTTCAGGGATATCGTTTTAGCGAGTCTCCTTCTGTTGCTTGCGAACTTTCCAAGGTGCTGGCTAGAACTTCGGGTTCTGAGAATAGCTTGCCTGTGGATACTGTGCCTTTACTGGCTGCACACGGTCAGGCTCCTGATGCTGCTCAGCCATGGCTTGCCTCAGACCAGTTACGGAAGCGAGCACTTCGTTTCATTCACGCAAGTTTGCTCTCACCCGTCGTCATCACAGTCTTATTGAGACTTACGCTTTGCCGGGTGCACCGCTTCCGGTCACTCCGGAGTTGGCTAATCTCAGGGAGGATGTCTATCGTTGGACAAAGCTTGCGCTTACTCTGAAGGCGCATTACTTGGTTTGGGGGAGACGGGAAGATACTCGTTGGAACTTGCGTCTCTTTCAGAGACACTTCTTCGATCTCTTTCGCGGTCGGTCGCGGTGTTGTTGAATCCTTTCGATTTTCGAAACGACGCTAGCGTGAAAGACGTCCTCATACTCCTGGCCTCTTTGGCTAAGGTTTCAGCCGAACAAATGTCAGTCGCGGCACGGTTGTACGCACATGCGGCTTACACACGCAGGGACGCTTTCTTGTCTGGCTCTAGAATTGAACTTGCGGAAGTTTTCTCATATGATTCTCCTTTTCCATCACTTCCTTTGTGGGCAGCGATGCGGCGTTGCTTTCGCTTGCGTCACCCGCGCAAGTAACGCTTCACTCGCTGAGCGATATCCGTAGGCCTAGGTTACACCAAGCCTAAGAACTTAGTTTATTCTTTTCTTCGTACTACGGAACCGCTTCCGGTTGCACCGTACTTGTTGATCATACATCTTTAATGTTCATAGCAAGGAGAAACTGTCTGTTTTCAAGAACAATGATCTCCTGGCTGTGGAAGATCGTGGCCGCACTTCTTTCTATTATCGTCTTGATGCAAGATTTTGATTCATTCTTTCCCTTGTGCGGTTTCGTACTCACGGGATGGGATGCCTTTGTGTTCTGTCGGGACACATATTCAAAGGGCTTAGCTTTGCTGTTCTTCTGGGAAAAGGCCTCGGCCGACAGTATTGTTCTGTCGGTGAGACTTAAATCTCTTCCTTGCTCGAGGGTTTTTCTTTGCGAATCCTCCTCTTTGCACGCGGACTCTTTAACAGAGAGAATCTCACAGCAAAAGGAAAAGCCCACGGCACGCCTCGGCTTTTCTTATCAGAGAAAAGCGCTAAGCTGGCCGTTCTCAGCTTTGGGTTTTATCTTCTTCTCGGTGTGGCACGTTGCCAAATACCCACCACTTTATCTCCTCGAGGCGATTTAGCGGTAGGGTTCAGTGGGCAAACAATAGCACGCTTTCTTGCATACTCTTGGCACTTGTCAACTGGAGTCTTAGCGTTCTTCTCTCTGCCTCTGTGTTTTCCCACAGCGGCTGGAGGGGCGATTAGAACTCTCACTTTATTGAGGGAGGCACTGGGGCCCTTCCTTTTGGGTCACTTATATAGATCGTGCCTATGTTTACTTCCACCTTTGGATATACAAAATGGATCGGAAGTGGCTACTTTTTATTTAATTCAGTTCTTCAGGGCTCTGGTTTCGTTTGATAAGCAATCAAATGAAGAGCCGGAACATGTTACTGTTAGTGTCTTTTCTTGACTGGTTCACAGACACAACCAATCTTTGGATTCTCACACCACTGCTCTTACAGGGCGTTCCCGTTGGTTCTCTCTCCACCAGCGAAGCAGTTCTGTCTCTTGTGGAATTCTTTCCCCTTGTCAGGGGAGAACAGGTGTTGATTCAATCGGACAACATCACAGTGGTCTTTTATCACGAGAAGCAGGGGGTGGCATCTCGCTCCCTATCACTGCCACAGCGAGCATGCGAGGTTTTGATGTGGCTTTTACCACCACGAATTCTTATTAGCAGTGAAGTACCTTCTGAGAGGCTCTATGGCTTGGCAGACTCTAGTCGGTCGGCCAGGAATGTCCACTTGGATCGGACTCTATCTCGCTATGCGCTTCTACTCCTTCTGGTGAATTTGGAGAAGCCGCTGATAGAAGTTTTGCCTCTCGGTACTATCACCTTCTGCTAAATGTTCGTCTCCCCGTTCCCGGATAATACTCTCGATTCTACTTTGAGCGGCCTGTTGGTCTCACATTATGGGCCCATTCAATCTTGTTTGCCAGTCCTTTAGGCTGGCAAGAAGGCGCCGTTTTTTACACTCGAGCCACACGGGTGTCTACTGTACGGGAATCATCGAGACGCTCAGGGGCTTCTGCCTCATCTCTGGATTTGGTCTAGAGATTCCATAGGGGTTCAGCGTCTTCGTTTTTGTTTCACTTTGACTGGCTTGGAACAATTGGCGTACTTTTAAAGAACCCCACTTCTCTCCGTTCAATGCGGGTGGCGAACCACCTATCCTGGCTTTCCGAATTTTCTCCCACGTCTCTGAATTAAGACTTTATGCGATATCAGTTGCACTGACACAGCTAGGTCGCAAAACATTTTTTCACTTGGGTTCTTTTTAGCCAGCGTGATTAAGGGAACCTCCCTTTGGTTGGCTGAAAGCAAATCTCCAGTCCCGGCTTGGGATTTGCTCCTAGTTTCGGAGTTTTTGAGTTCGGATTGTTTAATCCTTGACAAATTAGCCTTGTTATTCTAAATACGGGAAGCCGTCATACTTACTCTAGTAGCTTCTGAGAGAAGTGCGAGTAAGTGCATTTTCTGTCTGGTTTTTGCTTTAGACATCTCTTTGGAGAAAGACTGATCTATAGCGCTTAGGTTTAATTCAAAATTTCTGACAAATAAGCAGAAACAGGGGTAACCAGATCCGATAATACAATTCTACCAATTTGCAATATTTTGGCTCTGCTAGAGCCATATTTAACAATTGTACATTTCGAGTTTAAATATATTTCTGACTCGCTTGACAAGTGGCCCCCTTCATCCCCTCCTTCCTCGTCCTGATATGGCTCTGTGTAGTCGGCTGGACGTTAAGCAACAAATAAACAAACAAACTGATCTGTTTAGATCACCAGAACAAAGGCTTTTGTTTATTTCCATCAACTTTTCTAGAGGCAATGATTTAGTGAAGTCAACCTTAGCTAAATGGACTGCCACATTGATTAGGCAATGCCTACAGTGGTGGCAGGGAAAGGGGGGGGGGGGGGGCAGTCAGTCCTCCCTTTTCAGGCAGCACGGGCTCAAGAGGTCAGAGTGTAGGCCTCTTCTTTATCTGTTCTCAAGTCTGAGAGACTTACATAAGTCATGAATGCAGCTCATTGACCGTTCAAGGACATAGTCATGAGTTTTCTATCGGCGGGGTATTTTAAGTACCCGCTATTTTAATACACATCTACTAGACATCTTCCGCAGAAGATGTCTTTTTATGTTTTCCTGGGAACGTATCTGGTGCTCGGCAGAACATTAATTTCGGTTTGCCAGCTTTTGTAGCTACAGGCCAGATACTTGCAAGATGTTAACTGTGAGTTCATTTGCCCACCACCTAAATTAGCAATCTGCTATCTATGTGAGTTGCGTAAGAATATGTAATTTAATATAAAATTTCAAAAATAAATTTTGATTTAATTAATATACTTACCAACTCACATATTGGATTCCCTCCCGGCCTGCCCCGCAAATTTTTTTTAAGGGGTTATATGTTTCAATACGGAATGGGTTTCACCGGTATACATCCTGCGCAGGCGCAGTACACCGGTAGTGTAAATAACCATCAAGGACCATGCCTTGTATGGCATACGGTTTTTGTTTCAGAGTTATTTTCCCACGTTGCCATGTAAGAGTGCTTCCATGTCTTATCACAAAACGAAGTTTTGCTTAGGGTTTCCCTAAAAATGAACAGATCACTTCAGTAGGAGTGAGTTTCCAGCACGGCGGCGGTCGAGTCACGCGTGATAGGTCACGTGACGGTATGACCTCGACTCTTGTATAGCTTGGGTTATAGGTCAATGCCGTTCTTTTTTAGGGGGTTGCTTCCCCTTTGGGGTGAAGCGTAGTTCAGTGTCCTAGCACTTTAACTGAAGTTAATGCTATCTATGTGAGTTGGTAAGTATATTAATTAAATCAAAATTTATTTTTGAAATTTTATATTTCACTGTATAACCAAGTTAACAGTTATATGATTTCACTATAATTGCGACTTTGGTGTGATGTTTATAGGAGGATACATGTTCATGGAGAGCTCAGCACCGAGACACACGGGCGACAAGATCTGGCTCGTCTCCCAGCCCTTCCCAGCATTCACCTCCAAGACCAAGTGCTTCAACTTCTGGTTCCACATGTACGGTGCCGGAATCGGTCAGTGAAGATTTCTTTGAATTTGTACACACCACGTGAGACTAAAAAGAGCACTCTTTAAAAAAAAAATTTTTTAAATTAGAGTTGTTTATCGATGGTTGATTTTTAAAAGATTATTATTGCATGCCATATATGTTATAGAATTAGTATCTGAAGAGTTAACCGGCACGGTTGTCCTAGTGGTAAGGCGTCCGCCCCGTGATCGGGAGGTCGTGGGTTCGAACCCCGGCCGGGTCATACCTAAGACTTTAAAATTGGCAATCTAGTGGCTGTTCCGCCTGGCGTCTGGCATTATATGGTTAGTGCTAGGACTGGTTGGTCCGGTGTCAGAATAATGTGACTGGGTGAGACACGAAGCCTGTGCTGCGACTTCTATCTTGTGTGTGGCGCACGTTATATGTCAAAGCAGCACCGCCCTGATATGGGCGTTAAGCAAACAAACAAAACAAACAAACAAAATCTGAAGAGTTTGTTTCAACACACACCTCGCTATAGTGACTGGCCTATAATGTCATGTGGGAAAGTTTGTCTCACGAAAAGCAAGAGTATTCACTCTTTCACAACTCATACAAATCTGAGAACTGTTTCCGAACATAGTCTTTTAGAGTGCATGTAGAACTCACTGAGAATTTAGTTTGATTTTAAAGTGAATGTTCCATACATCATCTATTACAAAAATAAAAAACAAATAGACTGTCAACATTCCAAAATTCAGAATAAAAAAACCAAGAAAGGTATGTTGTTGGAAATAGTGACAATACAAAACGTATCATTCACATATATATTGACCCTGTGGTCTTTTAAGTGCACTGAGACAAACACTATAATCAGACAAAACTTATCTTGACAATATGTTCAGCCACATGCAACGAAGACACAAGTGTATTATTGTGTGTGTGTGTGTGTGTGTGTGTGTGTGTGTGTGTGTGTGTGTGTGTGTGTGTGTGTGTGTGTGTGTGTGTGTGTGTGAACATTTTGTCAAGATAAGTTTTGTCTAATTAGTGTTTGTGGAAATCTAAATAAATCTTGTACAACCGGTGAGTACAGAATTCTTTTGTTTTTCGACTTTGTCTGTGGACTTAAAAGACCATATGGTCAATATATATCTGTGAACGTAACGTTTTGTTTTGTCATAATTAAACGTTCCAACAACATCGTCTATTACAGTGCAAGTAGAATTCACTGAGGGTTTAGTTAGATTTTAAATTGAATATTTCGAACATCGTCTATAACAGTGCAAGTAGAATTTACTGAGACTCAGATTCACTCACTGAAGACTCAAAATGTTACTGTCCTTATAAAAACAAGGAAAATTGTCATGCAGTGTCGGGCAGTTACATACATAAGATACATCACATATACTAAGAATTAAGAATTGCACTAAAAAAGAAAAAACCCACTAAAACATATCACATCACATTTACTTAGAATTGAGAGTTGCACTAAAATACATCTGAGATCTGAAGATTTAGTTTGATTTTAAAGTGAATATTGCCACTCTCGACCGCAGGCACCCTGAACGTGTACATGGACAGCACAGACAACACGACACACATGTTGCTCTGGTCTCAACACGACAGCAAGGGAGACAACTGGCTCCAGGGTCAGATGCCTCTCCCTCCGCAGTCCAAGGAATACCAGGTGGGTTTTCTTCTTCTTCTTCTTCTTCGTTCATGGGCTTAGACTCCCACGTTCACTCATGTTTTTAGCACGAGTGGATTTTTACGTGTATGGCCGTTTTTACCCCGCCATTCAGCCAGCATACGCCGATTTCGGGGGAGGCATGCTGGGTATTTTCGTGTTTCTATAACCCACCGAACTCTGACATGGATTACAGGATCTTTTTCGTGCGCACTTGGTCTTGTGCTTGCATGTACACACGAAGGGGGTTAAGTCACTAAGCAGGTCTGCACATAAGTTGACCTGGGAGATCGGAAAAATCTCCACTCTTAACCCACCAGGCGGCAGCGACCGGGATTCGAACTCACGACCTCCCGATTAGGAGGCCGACATCTTACCACCACACCACTGCGCCCGTCTAGGTGGGTTTTCAAGACACAGAACAACCTGTCTCTAATGACCCCCAAAAGTGTTTGTAATACAGTGGAACCTCCCTATCCACTTTCTCAAGCCCCAAAGATCGAGTTACAATTTTAAGTGTGCTGACAGATATTGTTTGTACTTTTGTCAGTCAGCAAATATGTTTTGACTTGTAATTTCACGAATATTGAGTATCTGGCCATGCAGAGTGTCTTGCATCCTTCTGGAGTGAGTGAGCACTGGTCATTGGTGCAGCCCTTATTTTATCATTGACCCTCCGATCCGTGTTAAGACTCCCTCTACTCTGATAATAAGACCTGATTGTCTCCGAATTTCTCTTGACAGTGTCAGTAAAATAATTAACCCCTGTGTTAAGACTCCCTCTACTCTACATTAAGACCTGATTGTCTCCGAATTTCTCTTGACAGTGTCAGTAAAATAACCCCTGTTTTTAAGACTCCCTCTACTCTACATTAAGACCTGATTGTCTCCGAATTTCTCTTGACAGTGTCAGTAAAATAACCCCTGTTTTAAGACTCCCTCTACTCTACATTAAGACCTGATTGTCTCAGAATTTCTCTTGACAGTGTCAGTAAAATAATTAACCCCTGTGTTAAGACTCCCTCTATTCTACATTAAGACCTGCATGATTGTCTCAGAATTTCTCTTGACAGTGTCAGTAAAATAACCCCTGTGTTAAGACAGTTAATCTTCTGAGACCTAGATATTTCAGATTTGTTGAGGTCGTAAAATAGAGGTACCATGTACAGCAGTACCTGTGATGTGTGGACCCTCCCATGAGAGGACACCTCCCTTAAAGGGACACCTTCTCTTGTCCCTTTATATATTATCTCTACCAAAGTATACCTGTCATGACAGGCCACCTGCAATGTAGGGACACTTTTGGCTGGTCCCAAGGGTGTCCTTTCATCACAGGTACCACTGTACAATACTTACTGTGTTTAGAGCCATATTTTATTTGCCATTTACAGATCCGCTTCGAAGGTGTAAAAGGTAGCAGCGCGTATGGCGACATGGCTTTAGATGATATAAGCTTCACGTCCTCTTCCAGCTGTATCTGTAAGTATTGGATGAACGAATGTTGTGGTGTTTATGTTTCTATTGAAACTGATGTTGATCTGTTCTTCTTCTTCTTCTTCTTCTTCTTCGTTCATGGACTGAAACTCATTTGTTCACTCATGTTTTTGCATGAGTGGATTTTTACACGTACGACCATTTTTACCCTGCTGTTCGGGCAGCATATGCTGATTTCGGGGAAAGTTTATCTGTTCAAGTTTGTGGTCATGATTCCTTAGTGCAGAAACAGTTTTGGAAAAATGTGTCCATTGTGACAGGTTGAATTTGTTCCATTTTAGTTTTCATGTAACAGAAGCTAAAACACCTTTTTAAGACCTGATTTTCCCAGCTTTTGGGATGTCTTTTAAGGGGGGGGGGGGGGGGTTCGCTGTACATGTATAAGGAAGAATAACTTGGCAACACCAACCAACCTTATACATTTTTCAGATAAACCAACCACAGCCAATGTGACCCAGATGGTGACACCATCACCAGTGCCTACACCGACACCCACTGCTTTCGGTGAGACTCAAGGCGTTTGTGTGTAGGAGAGAGGGTAATGAGGAGGAGGGGGGGGGGGTGGTTGGAGGGAGACAGGAGCGGGGAGGGGGGGGGGGGGTTGAGAAAATAGAGAAAGGATGAAGTGAACAGACATTCTTATAAACTGACAGAGTGCAATTGCAGGTAAATACACATGATTACACACACACACATATTAGTACACACATACAGCACACACATACAAACGCACACACACACACACGACAAACACGCACACACACACACACGACACACACACACACGACACACACACACGACACACACACACACACACACACGACACACACACACACACACACATACACACACACACACACACACACACACACACACACACATATAAGAACACACATAAAACGCACACTTTTTATCAACAAAAGAGGCTAGCATGCATTCAGACACTTAAACAGTGGGGGAAAAAATCTGTTTTCATCTAATGCTTTTTTTTTTCAGTGTCCAATTCTCCGTTTGACTGTGCGTTTGAGAAAAACCTGTGCACATGGGCCCAAGACCGGAGCGATGTGTTTGACTGGACTCGATCCCAGGGTCCAACAGGTACCACGGCCACCGGACCCACCACTGACCACACCTACGGCACAGGTAAGTTTTTGTGTGTTTTGTTTTCCATTTTCATTGCTTTATTATCTCATCGCTGGAAAAATTCAGGTCGCTTCCTCCCAGTGGAAATCTAGCAGCAATAAGAGTCGCGCTACCCAGGTGCATGCTTATTTAGGTGTATTCTGCTACCTGCACTTTTAGGAGAATGACTGACGACTTTTACCTGCCATAGTGGGGTGGGATATGGATACCATCTCTGTGAGTCTGCACATAAAGTTCTTCTTCTTCTTCTGCGTTCGTGGGCTGAAACTCCCACGTACACTCGTGTTTCTTGCACGAGTGGAATTTTACGTGTATGACCGTTTTTTACCCCGCCATTTAGGCAGCCATACGCCGTTTTCGGCGGAAGCATGCTGGGTATTTTCGTGTTTCTATAACCCACCGAACTCTGACATGGATTACAGGATCTTTTTCGTGCACACTTGGTCTTGTGCTTGCGTGTGCACACGGGGGTGTTCGGACACCGAGGAGAGTCTGCACACAAAGTTGACTCTGAGAAATAAATCTCTCGCCGAACGTGGGGACGAACTCACGCTGACAGCGGCCAACTGGATACAAATCCAGCGCGCTACCGACTGAGCTACATCCCTGCCCACACATAAAGTTGACCTGTGTCCTTCCTGATCCGGATTGGAGCCCACGACCCGAGGACCACAAGTCCACTGCTCTGCCATTGTTGTATTGTAGCTCGCTTTCTACAGTGAGAAATCAAGCCTAATTTAAATTTGTATTTATTTTATTTTTATTTATTTATTTACGAGGATTTATATCGCGCACGTATCTCACCACACAAGGCGACTCAAGGCGCATGTTACCTATTAATGCCGTGTGAGATGGAATTTTTTACTCAATATATCACGCATTCACATCGGCCAGTAGATCGACTGCCTTTATAGGCGCTGCATCCACCTTTCACGGCCTATTATTCCAAGTCACACGGGTATTTTGGTGGACATTTTTATCTACGCCTGTACAATTTTGCCAGGAAAGACCCTTTTATCAATCGTGGGATCTTTAACGTGCATACCCCAATGTAGTGTACACGAAGGGACCTCGGTTTATCGTCTCATCCGAAAGACTCGCACTTGAACCCACCACCTAGGTTAGGAAAGGGGGGAGAAAATTGCTAACACCCTGACCCAGGTCGAACTCGCAACCTCTCGCTTCCGAGCGCAAGTGCGTTACCACTCGGCCACCCAGACCACTCTAAATGAGGGAAATCTCGCAGGACTGTTTGAAATTAGCTTACCTTAGATGGTTGCATAGCTGAGTTAAATGTATTTTATAGCAAAGTTCATGGTTATGAGCATCCATTTATTCTGTTCCTGTAGTTTTTGCCACTGTCACTGAATAGTTTTAGCGTGATAAGTGTCACCATCCATCGTCTGACATTTTTTCATACATTTAGTTGTAATGAATGGTACGTGTTCATCGAAACGTCCGCCTCAGAAAGCATTGTCTAACGGCTTTTCATACATTAACAGCCAATGGATTGCATGTGTTTCTTGAAACATCTTCACCCAGATGGCAATTAGTCTGACAATGTTTTTCATCCATTTACAGCAAATGGATGGTACATGTACATGGAAACATCGGCCCCAAGAAAGACGAACGACACAGCGCGGTTGGTATCACAGCAGATTCAAGCACAACAGGCCTACTGCTTCACGTTTTGGTACCACATGTACGGCGCTCATGTCAACCAGTTCAATGTCTACATTAGGGTAAGCATACTGTATTTTTTTAATGCGTAGTACTCTGATGCTAAAAAAAAAATAGAAAAAATGATGATGATACTGAAAAATAATGTTTTGTGAAATCAATGTGTGGACAGATGATATTGCAAATTATGAATATGTTAACGATGCAGAAATATGATGCTTTCAGCTGTTAACCTTGTAGCATTTTATTTTCAAGACATGTTCTAAGCCTGTTTCTGAAAGAATGCTCCGAGACTTCATTTGTTCGGTAAATCTACAGTCGAAGACTATATAACCGCATCTCACAGTCAAGAATTGAGTGTCTGTTGCCCCTGTTAAATTTATGCTTTGTAAAAAGAAAAAACCCACACCAGCTAACCAACCCAAAAATTAAGCAAACTATCCTCACCACAGTGCAATGGAACCTCTAATTTAACACTTTCTACCCCACCTATGTTGACCAAGTCTTTTTTTAGCCGAGACCAGCTGTGCTGCAGCAGGTCACTCAGAATTGCAGTGACTGTGTAGTAACTGTGTATCAACACGCTGGAATGCAGGCGTTAGATGGACGTTTCAGGAAGCGACTGAAGCTAACAATCTGAGCAGATATATCTGTACCTGGTCAAATAGAGCCATATGAGTGGGTACAGATATATCCTTACCTGGTCAGATAGAGCCATATGAGTGGGTACAGATATATCCGTACCTGGTCAGATAGAGCCATATGAGTGGGTACGGATATATCCGTACCTGGTCAGATAGAGCCATATGAGTGGGTACGGATATATCCGTACCTGGTCAGATAGAGCCATATGAGTGGGTACAGATATATCCGTACCTGGTCAGATAGAGCCATATGAGTGGGTACGGATATATCCGTACCTGATCAGATAGAGCCACATGAGTGGGTACGGATATATCCGTACCTGGTCAGATAGAGCCATATGAGTGGGTACGGATATATCCGTACCTGGTCAGATAGAGCCATATGAGTGGGTACGGATATATCCGTACCTGGTCAGATAGAGCCATATGAGTGGGTACAGATATATCCGTACCTGGTCAGATAGAGCCATATAAGTGGGTACAGATATATCCGTACCTGGTCAGATAGAGCCATATGAGTGGGTACAGATATATCCGTACCTGGTCAGATAGAGCCATATGAGTGGGTACAGATATATCCGTACCTGGTCAGATAGAGCCATATAAGTGGGTACAGATATATCCGTACCTGGTCAGATAGAGCCATATGAGTGGGTACAGATATATCCGTACCAGGTCAGATAGAGCCATATAAGTGGGTACAGATATATCCGTACCTGGTCAGATAGAGCCATATGAGTGGGTACAGATATATCCGTACCTGGTCAGATAGAACCATGTGAGTGGGTACAGATATATCCGTACCAGGTCAGATAGAGCCATGTGAGTGGGTACAGATATATCCGTACCTGGTCAGATAGAGCCATATGAGTGGGTACAAATATATCCGTACCTGGTCAGATAGAGCCATATGAGTGGGTACAGATATATCCGTACCTGGTCAGATAGAGCCATATGAGTGGGTACAAATGTATCCGTACCTGGTCAGATAGAGCCATATGAGTGGGTACGGATATATCCGTACCTGGGAGACAATGAGTTAAGACCCTCCATTATAAGACTCCCTCTATAATGAGACCTCAATTTTTCAGACGTTTTCGTCATATCATCATCGAGTGTACCTCCTCCCCCCGCGGGTTAGGGGGAAGAATTTACCCGATGCTCCCCAGCAGGTCGTAAGAGGCGACCAACGGATTCTGTTTCTCCTTTTACCCTTGTTAAGTGTTTCTTGTATAGAATATAGTCAATGTTTGTAAAGATTTTAGTCAAGCAGTATGTAAGAAATGTTAAGTCCTTTGTGCTGGAGGCTTGCATTCTCCCAGTGGGGTGATACATTGTACTGCGTTGCAAGCCCATGGAGCAATTTTTTGATTAGTGCTTTTGTGAACAAGAAACAATTGACAAGTGGCTCTATCCCATCTCCCCCCTTCCCCCGTCGCGATATAACCTTCGTGGTTGAAAACGACGTTAAATACCAAATAAAGAAAAGAAAGAAAAGAGTGTACCTCCATCTTAAGACTCTCTCTGTGTTAAGACCTACGTTTTTAAGATTTGATTGAATCTTAAAACAGAGCTACCACTGTATGACAGGCAAAAATCTGACATGTTTTTGCCACTTTCTTTTTGCTCACCAACAAGCTATGCATATCTCGAGCCTGACATTCATTGTATTACTAATTGTTCCCCAGACTGGCAACAACCTTGGCAACCCAGTGTGGGAACGGCAACAGTCTCAGGGCAACACGTGGATCCAGGGACAAGTATCCGTACCAGCACAGCCTGGTGCTACAAACCTCGTCTTTGAGGGCATCAGGGGGCCGTCCTTCAGGGGCGACATAGGCCTGGATGATATAAGAGCTACCCCTGGTATCTGTAACAACCAAGGTTAGTCCCTGGACTGAGTGTAATGACTTAATGTTGAGGGCCGTCCTACAGGGGCAACATAGGCCTGAATGACATCAGGGCTACCCCTGGTACCTGTAACAACCAAGGTTAGTCTGTACACTGAAAGTGTGGTGAAGGTAGAATTTTTCAGTGTTAGCCTCAACATGATTGTGTAGTAGTGTTGAGACTTGACATGTGAGGTAGAGGTTGATACTTGACATTGAGGACATCGGAGGGCCATCCTAAAAGGGCGACAAATGAAGATGTCATGGCTACCCCTGGCACCTGTAATAACTAAGTTTTTCCCCGCCATTTATGCAGCAGTAATCTGTTTTTGGGGAAGTAACTTTGCAGGACAAACTGCATTGAAGATGTCAGTGTTAATCTCTTGATTTACTCCTGTGCTTGCAGCCACAGTGGCATGTACCTTCGAGTCTGGACTTTGCAGGACAAACTGCATTGAAGATGAGTGTTAATCTCTTGATTTACTCCTGTGCTTGCAGCCACAGTGGCATGTACCTTCGAGTCTGGACTTTGCGGGTGGAACCAGGACAAGTCGGACAACTTTGACTGGACGTCTCACACAGGGACCACGTCCAGTGCCGGCACCGGACCCACCAGTGACCACACTCTGCGCACCAGAGCAGGTCAGCATGACTTACGCTTACAGTGGAACCTCCCTTTTATGAACCCCCCAATTTAAGATGTACCCCTTTGAAAGACCTCGATTTTTCTAATGTTTTACCTCTGTAAACGTACCCCTATTTTCAGACTCCCTTCTTTTTAAGACATGATTTTCCCAGTTTGTTGGAGGACTTAATGGGGGGGGGGGGGGGGGGGGATGATTTACTGTTACCATTTTCCTTGTACAGTGGAACCTGTATTTTAAGACCCTCAATTATGAGACTCTCTACAATACGACTTTGTTTACTCAGATGTTTACTTCACAGTTTCATGATATATACCTCCATTTTAAGACTCCCTCTCTGGTAAGACCTTAATTTCAAAGAGTTTGGGAGGTCTGACAACAGTGGAACCACTGTACCACAAAGAATGATAACTTTTGGATAGGACTTGCGACTTTCGATCATCCTTGGAAAGAAAAGACCTGCATGATGTTATGAAATTACTTTTTTGTTGGCTCAAAACTGAATAAAGACATTTAAGCCTCAATCTTAAATGTTGTTATGTCGGGCGAACGACGTACCCCTGTATGCTGAATTGGTTTTATTCCTATTCAGCAGGCTACTGTGTCAGCATTTTGGGTTATTCTCAAACAGCTTGGTCGGGAGACAAAACACCCTGGATGTTAGACCAGCACCGAAATTGTGGCGCAATTTATAGCTCCAGTTTTCTTCAATTTGTCTAGCTATACTAGTCACCTTGGTTTTGCTCGACCTACAACAGTAGCATAGCAGTTTCAATTTAAAAGCAATTCACTTTTTACATCGATTCGACGAGGAGAACGAAGTTTTGGTAGTGTCTGACGAGTCACATCGGAGTCGAGGGAAAGACAAAGGAAAACCGCGGAACCGGCGGCCACGACACCGTGACCTACTTTTTGCTGGGGTGTGGTGAGTGTTCACGGTAGGCAATACTTTTGACTGACACTTCTTCATGGGGAATCCTATCTCTAGGATACCACAACTTTCTCAGCAGTCGCCTTGTAGCTCGTGTATTTTGTAGCAAAATTCGGTCAGCATATTGGAAAGGGGTGATACATGCCGGGAGCTGATCGTCTTACGCACACTGTCGAAGTGACCGAGTCAGCAGCCACTCATAATAGTCGCAGAAAAGGGGGGAAGTTGGTGCTAGTAAAGGCCGGGGGCATGTTGTAATTTGCCTGGTCACGTTTACAGGGATAGGAGATTGACAACGCAGTCAATTTTGGTACAGCACGACAATTTGGAAAACATGACGGTTTCGTTTTGCCATGGATGTAAGGGTAAATTAAAGGAAGGGAGGTAACTACCGGATAACAGAGTACTCTTCATAGGGGGTCACAAGTTACCTCCCATGTAGTGCTGTACTGTTTTCAATGGGAACTAAGGAATTCGAGGACAGAACTTGACAGTGATTACTAATAATGAAGGAAAAGCAATCACAATAAGTTTGAAAAGGTTAATATCAAACGCAGAAATGTTTTAATTGTCGAATTTAGGGGGGACAAGTTCTACTAAAAAATACTTGGGCAAGAACCTTAAATAATTAGGGGGGCCTAAAGCTGTGGTCACATCAGGCTGTACCTTGCCGCTACAGAAACGGCAGAAGGAAGAACAACACTGGGTTCTAACACGGTAATTCAACTAGTTATAGTCTGAGTGTTACAGATGTCTGGGAGAGGACGACCTCAACGCCGGGGGGCTGGCAGGCGACCAGCCAGACTGAGGTCACGCAGCCCAGTGCAGCAGCAACCAGGGCCGAGTGGGCATGGGCAGCCAGGACCGAGCCAGCGAGACGGGGACCATGGGCAGCCGGGACCGAGCCAGCGAGACGGGGACCATGGGCAGCCGGGACCGAGCCAGCGAGACGGTGGCCATGGGCAGCCTGGCCCGAGCCAGCGAGACTGGTGGGATGATGGGCGAGAGACCAGACAGGATGCGACAACATCGTCGGATGCCCGCACTTCAGCGCCCACGAGCGGAACCGATCCAAGTATACGGGAATTACGTGAGAGGCTGAGATTTTTGGAAGACGCTTTCGAGAAAGGGGCGGGAGGACACAGGGGTCATAGAATGGACCACCTCTCTATAACAGTGGCACATGATGTCAGAAGAAAGATTGTGGAGGGGAAATCCATCGACCTGGCAATTCTCCTTGCCAAATCCTTTATGGACAGGCAAGAGGACAGGCAGACAGTGGCCTATGTCTTGGACGACCAGGGGCGCCTGGTCCCAAAGGAAGAAAAGAGGGGAAAAGGAGAAATGTCCTTGGCGCAGTGGACCAGTGCGTTCCACATTTACATGTCGGTATACCTGGTGGTCCACCCTGAATGTTTGCAGGACATGCTGGCTTATGCGGAATTAATCAGAGGCGCGGCCCGGGATTTCCCGGGCAATGGCTGGTTGCTCTATGACCAGCAATTCCGCACAGTAAAGGAAGCAGACCCAACGCGACCGTGGGGAAACATCGACAACCAGCTGTGGTTGCAGCTGTTCTGTAAGCCACCAAGTGTGACCTCATCCCTTGTTAGGTCACCTCCAGCTCAGTCGGCCCAAGGGGGGGACAGTGCCAAAAGAGGTGGGGGCGCGTGCCATTATTTCAACAGAAAAAGGGGATGCACTCGCGACAACTGCTCATACAGACACGCCTGTTCAAGCTGTGGTAGCTCCTCCCATGGAGAAGTCAGTTGTCGCAAGAAAGGGGAGGCTACCAACACATCATCAGATAGGTTCAGTGATACATTTGACGACAGTAGGTAGTCATCGCCAGGTGTGCCCAGTTCGGTGCATGAGAGCCTACATAAGTGCGAGACCAGCCGGACCAGGTCTTCTGTTTAAGCATTTCAGTGGCGCTCCTTTAACAAGGTACCAATTTCAGGCAGTTTTGAAAAAGGGTGCGGCCACCCTGGGCTGGCAGGTAAACCGATTTTCTTCTCCTTCGTTCCGTATTGGAGCTGCAACTACAGCTGTCATAAGCGGTAGGACAATGGAGGAGATAAAGATATTGGGAAGGTGGAAATCACAAGCCGTACGGGTATACATAAGGGAATAACTTAGGGAACCCAGTGACACAAGATGGCGGATTTTCACAGGTTTCGTAAATTGGGCAAGTTGTTAAAATCAATTCGCAACAATAACAAGTGTTCATCTGAAGGGGGGGGGGGGGGGGGGAAGGTGGTAAGTTAGGCGTATAATAGAATAACTTTTCATTTTAAGTTAATCTAGCAGTTGCTGTAACATAAGCAACGACAGCCGGTGCCTCGCCGCAGATGGTGTACACCTCAGCGAGTGGGGCAACACACTCTTTGTTGCGAACTTAGAGAGACAGCTCATAGGTATAATTAGGGCGGGCAGATGTGGGGTAAATTGCTAGCAATTTGTTGGCATAAGATAGACATGGCCACAGGCGAAAGTAATTCTGCTTGGAAGCACACACTATTCAGTAACTTTAACGATATCTGCAGGATCCTCCCAGGATTGAGCCCTTACAAAAGGCCATGTTGTTGTGGCCTGGTTCAGTGGAGGAGGGTCCTGTGGCTGCACCATTACCGACCTGTATCCATTGCTAGTCTTTCTCACCCTGTGAGAGCCAGGGGTTGGCGTGCTAAACAGAGTGATTTGGTTGGTGGACTCCACCAGATTACTTCTGCAAGTATAGTACGTAATGGGCAAAACAGAGCTGAGACGTCAGCCAGGGGCCTGCTGATTCGCTGGTACAGATGAGGGCAATTGGATACAGAGAAGCGGAGGGGGTGCATTTCTAAATTTTGTGTTTAAAAAAGTGGATAATTGCTGCCTGTGGTTATGTCTATCTCCCCACTCTGCGCCCGATTATGCCAAAAAGTATTAACCTGATTGAACAACAATATGTTTGTTTTGAACTTATGTAATTGTGGCTGAGGAGTAGTGACTCAGAACAGCTAAATGTTTGATTGTGCATGGATAGACTTTTTACCCTGGTCAGGGGGGTTTTTTTGCTTAAAGAGGAATGTACAGCAGCAAGTTTGTTGCTCGTGGAATTTTGAACCCCAGTCAGGGGAGTTTGTGGACGTGTGGATACACATGTGTATATACCAGCTCAATAAATGTTGGAAATGTTACTATCAGGGTGAAGTTTTAGATGGTGCGGTATGAGGATGGAAGTTGTGTGTATATGTGTAAAAATGTGAGAGTGGTGTCGCGACATAAAGACATTTAAGCCTCAATCTTAAATGTTGTTATGTCGGGCGAACGACGTACCCCTGTATGCTGAATTGGTTTTATTCCTATTCAGCAGGCTACTGTGTCAGCATTTTGGGTTATTCTCAAACAGCTTGGTCGGGAGACAAAACACCCTGGATGTTAGACCAGCACCGAAATTGTGGCGCAATTTATAGCTCCAGTTTTCTTCAATTTGTCTAGCTATACTAGTCACCTTGGTTTTGCTCGACCTACAACAGTAGCATAGCAGTTTCAATTTAAAACCACCCACCCACCCTTCTATAAGTTAAGGATAATTTTAATTTTATTTTAGTCAATTAAGTAAAAGGGGTTGAATCTCATTACAACGTGTTTTGGTTTTGTTTTTGCTTGTTGTTTTTGTGAATTTTAATCATTTTATAGCTTGTGTTTTTGCATTACTGTTGTGTTACGGTGCTTTGTGGGGGCATAAGATAGACATGGCCACAGGCGAAAGTAATTCTGCTTGGAAGCACACACTATTCAGTAACTTTAACGATATCTGCAGGATCCTCCCAGGATTGAGCCCTTACAAAAGGCCATGTTGTTGTGGCCTGGTTCAGTGGAGGAGGGTCCTGTGGCTGCACCATTACCGACCTGTATCCATTGCTAGTCTTTCTCACCCTGTGAGAGCCAGGGGTTGGCGTGCTAAACAGAGTGATTTGGTTGGTGGACTCCACCAGATTACTTCTGCAAGTATAGTACGTAATGGGCAAAACAGAGCTGAGACGTCAGCCAGGGGCCTGCTGATTCGCTGGTACAGATGAGGGCAATTGGATACAGAGAAGCGGAGGGGGTGCATTTCTAAATTTTGTGTTTAAAAAAGTGGATAATTGCTGCCTGTGGTTATGTCTATCTCCCCACTCTGCGCCCGATTATGCCAAAAAGTATTAACCTGATTGAACAACAATATGTTTGTTTTGAACTTATGTAATTGTGGCTGAGGAGTAGTGACTCAGAACAGCTAAATGTTTGATTGTGCATGGATAGACTTTTTACCCTGGTCAGGGGGGTTTTTTTGCTTAAAGAGGAATGTACAGCAGCAAGTTTGTTGCTCGTGGAATTTTGAACCCCAGTCAGGGGAGTTTGTGGACGTGTGGATACACATGTGTATATACCAGCTCAATAAATGTTGGAAATGTTACTATCAGGGTGAAGTTTTAGATGGTGCGGTATGAGGATGGAAGTTGTGTGTATATGTGTAAAAATGTGAGAGTGGTGTCGCGACATAACAACACAAGACTGGTAAAAAGTATGGAGCATGTAACAATTTATTGGGAAAAAAAGTATTGAGGATGAACGAGAAAACAAATAATTAGAAAATGGAGACTTCCTAGGTTATGCGTTGCGTGTTGTTCGAAGATTGCAGAAGCAAATGATGTAACAAGGGCAAAAGGAATGATGTAGAAAGAGAGTGACATCAGCATTGAATGTGTGTATGTGCATCGGGAATCTTCACAAGAAAATGCTTTGACCATAATTTTTTGCTCTTTTCCTCAGGCCACTACCTGTACATCGAGACGAGCGCTCCGCGCCACAGCGGCCAAAAGGCTCGACTCCTCAGCGCACCGATCACCCCAACAGGACCACAATGCCTCTCCTTCTACTACAATCTCAATGGCAACCACATCGGGGCCCTCAACATCTACGTGATTACAGGATCGGCCATCAACACCAGCGACACACCCGTGTGGACAAGGGGGGACAACCTCGGTGACAAGTGGGTTCCTGGGCAGACAACTGTGCAGGCTTCGTCTCCCTTCATGGTCAGTTTTCTGTGTGTTTGATGGTGTGAAATATGCACTAGTAGCTAATATTTATTTGTGTGTTCTCTTCAATTTTTAAAAAAATGGTAGTAAAGTTAACTGTACCATCACTGAAGCCTGTAGTTTCTAAAAAATCAGTGATACTGGTTGTCTCTCAGATCACTAGCACTGCATGATCTCCCCTCTTTGACCATTCACCATACACAGCTTTTGAACAAATCTAGCACTTGTTTTATATTTTGTTATTTGCTGATTTATTTGTACATGAAAATCTCAGGGCTTGAAAAACACAAACACATGCATGCATGAATAAAAAGAAAGCATATTACCATACTGTATGATAAAGCAAGCCCAGTTTCCATGAGAGAAATTAACCTCACAGGACTGAATGAAATTACCATATTTGTTCTCTTGCTTGTAGATTGTGATTGAGGGTGTTGTCGGGGCTGGTATCCATGGCGACATCGCCATTGACGACATTGCCATACGCAGCGGCAGCTGCCCCCATCCAGGTTGGTTTTGAGAAATGCAGCAACTGAACTGGAATAAATTAGTTTTGCTATTTGCTTCAAGGGAAACATTTGAATTGAAAAATGTGGGTGGGTGAATTTGCTCACACAGACATGTTACTATATGCATGTGTCATTTAATACTAACATGTGTAAGTGGGTATTTTTTTTTTACAGATGTGCAAACTATTAAAAAAAAACGACAACAAGCAAACAAATCAGAAGGCATGCTAACAAATAGACGAACAAACAAACAAGAAAGCAACAACATAAAATTAAACGCACTAAAACAAAGAAAAAAAGAAAAAAAAAGAGTGAAAGACTTGCAAAAAAACCAACAATCTTTTGAGATACTGACATAACCTCTCTATTCTTTTTTTAATTTTTTATGTTTTGTATTTTTCTACTGCTTGCTATAGGCAACAACGACTTTGAACATGGCTTCGGTGTATGGACCAACCCACGGAAGGGAGACAACTTTGACTGGATCCTCGGTCAGGCAAAGACACAGTCGACATTAACAGGACCCAGCACTGACCACACTCTGGGCAATGCACAAGGTAAGGGGGGTTTCTCTGTCTGTCGGTGGGTGGGTTGGTCGGTCTGTGTTTGTCGGCCTGCGATATTTCTTTGAATGTATATCTATGAGTTCTTGTGAAAATGTAGACCTCGTGCACAGTGCTCAGCAGTGTTCACACGTGGGCAATACATGTGGCGAGGGGAGTTTATAGGTCTGTCTGTCTGTCTGTCTGTCTGTCTCAGTCTGTCTGTCTGTCTGTCTGTCTGTGTTTGTCTGTCTGTGCGACATCTTTGACTGGATCCGAGTTCATGTGAAAATGTAGACCCAATACACTGTGCTCAGTATTATTCACACGCTGGGCAAAGCATGTGGTGAGGGGAGTTTGTAGGTCTGTCTGTCTGTCTGTGTTTGTCTGTCTGTGCGACATCTTTGACTGGATCCGAGTTCATGTGAAAATGTAGACCCAATACACTGTGCTCAGTATTATTCACACGCTGGGCAAAGCATGTGGTGAGAGGAGTTTGTAGGTCTGTCTGTCTGTCTGTGTTTGTCTGTCTGTGCGACATCTTTGACTGGATCCGAGTTCATGTGAAAATGTAGACCCAATACACTGTGCTCAGTATTATTCACACGCTGGGCAAAGCATGTGGTGAGGGGAGTTTGTAGGTCTGTCTGTCTGTGTTTCTGTCCGGCTGTAGGTCTTGTCTCTCTTCTCTTATTAGATAAAGTTCAACAAGAACGACATGCCAGGATTCAGCAGACTCACTCTACTGCTTTCTTTAAAAGTGTCTTAGATCTATTCCAAAAATATCTTAAACAAATAAGGCATATAGCGTCGCTTAGAGATCTGATTTAGCGCTGACTTCTCTCTGTTTATCAGAGGATGCATTTAGAACGCTTGCTACTGGCACGGTTGGCCTAGTGGTAAGGCGTCCGCCCCGTGATCGGGAGGTCGTGGGTTCGAACCCCGGCCGGGTCATACCTAAGACTTTAAAATTGGCAATCTAGTGGCTGCTCCGCCTGGCGTCTGGCATTATGGGGTTAGTGCTAGGACTGGTTGGTCCGGTGTCAGAATAATGTGACTGGGTGAGACATGAAGCCTGTACTGCGACTTCTGTCTTGTGTGTGGCGCACGTTATATGTCAAAGCAGCACCGCCCTGATATGGCCCTTCGTGGTCGGCTGGGCGTTAAGCAAACAAACAAACAAACAAACAAACAAACAAACAAACAACGCTTGCTCCCCTTTGTTCGTCTATGTATTCCACCACAAAGTGTATTTCTAGGGCAGCCTGTGAAGGCAACATTTCACTGACATTTACAGAATACAGAATATTTATTGCCCAAGTTTGAGATTTTGTTTTGACAATTGCTAATTTCGCTATAATCACACCAGTCAAGCACACCCAACATACACAGCTAAAAAATACAATTCAACGACATTCGATTCAATGAATTACCTTCATTCATCGCTCATCAACAACAGGTCACTACGCCTTCATCGAGTCCTCGTCGCCGCGCGTGACTGGCGACCGGGCCTGGCTGCAGAGCCCTGTCATGGCTGCCTCCACGCCGGTGTGTCTGAGTTTCTGGTACACCATGTACGGCGTGGACGTTGGGTACCTCAACATACTGGTGTGGGCCAGTAACTCCTCCGTCAACGCCTCCACAGACGTGTGGTCGCTGCAGGGGAACCAGAGAATTGACTGGCAGCTTGGCCGTGTCAGTGTCTACAACAGTCAGCCCTTCTACGTAAGTTGTGAAAGTTTGGAGGGGGGGATGGAGATTGCAAGGTAACCACAGGGAATTGACTGGCAGCTCGGCCGTGTCAGTGTCTACAACAGTCAGCCCTTCTACGTAAGTTGTGAAAGTTTGGAGGGGGGGATGGAGATTGCAAGGTAACCACAGGGAATTGACTGGCAGCTCGGCCGTGCCAGTGTCTACAACAGTCAGCCCTTCTACGTAAGTTGTGAAAGTTTGGAGGGGGGGATGGAGATTGCAAGGTAACCACAGGGAATTGACTGGCAGCTCGGCCGTGCCAGTGTCTACAACAGTCAGCCCTTCTACGTAAGTTGTGAAAGTTTGGAGGGGGGGATGGAGATTGCAAGGTAACCACAGGGAATTGACTGGCAGCTCGGCCGTGTCAGTGTCTACAACAGTCAGCCCTTCTACGTAAGTTGTGAAAGTTTGGAGGGGGGGATGGAGATTGCAAGGTAACCACAGGGAATTGACTGGCAGCTCGGCCGTGTCAGTGTCTACAACAGTCAGCCCTTCTACGTAAGTTGTGACATTTTGGAGGGGCAGGAGAGGGGCAATGAGGGTTGGAGGGGGTGGAGATTGGGAGGGGGGGGGGGGGGGAGGATGGAGATGGTGGGTGGTGTGAAGTGTGTGTGTGTGTGTGTGTGTGTGTGTGTGAATGGGTTTAGGACATCATTGTTTGTAAAAGCCAGTTGTGATGATAGGGGGGGGGGGGGGGGGCAAGGAGGGGGGTTGAATTTGTGGGGTGTGTGAGAGAGAGAGAGAGAGGGGGGGGTTACGGAGAGATAATAGTTTTGCCGTTGTGGTGATGGAAAGTTTTGGAAGGTGGTAGGGTTTGGATGATGAAGCAGAAACTGGTTTAAATTTAGATTTCGGAGAACATTCGTCATTCTGTATTTTTCTCTGTCTGCAGATTACATTTGAAGCTGTTCGCGGCCAGGGCTACAAGGGTGACATTGCTTTGGACGACATAACAATCGTCGAGTCAAGTTGTGCAGGTAGGCGCAGTGTGTCATGTAGGATACTTTAAGCTGTGTTCTTGTCGTTAACGTTCTTGAGCAGATGAGCCCGAGATCACTGCGAACAGTGGATCTCTCTTCAAGAGGCGGTGACAAATCTGACAAAACCAGGTCTGAAAGGAGAGAAAACAAAAAGAGTTAAATTCAAAAAGTTTATGAACATAAAATGGGGCAGTGCATGGGTCTTAAGAGGGAAGAAGACTAAAACTGGGAGGTCTTACAACTTAAAAGGGGGGTATGACAGTATATGGAGCTTTGATTGCTTATTTAATTCTACATTCCATTGAAATATAAAGCAGGAACTGAACATGATTTTTCTCCATCTTACGTATCATGTCCTTGTTTTTGTTGTTGTTTTAATTGTGCATTTCAAGACAGAATGTATATGACCTGCCAGAATAAAATATTTCAAGGAAAAAGAAAATATTAGCCAGAAGGTCGGATTGTTTTTTTCCAGCATTTTGCGCAGTTTATGTGATAAAACACCTGGGATGTTTAAATAATGCCATCTGTGCATGTGCCTGCATGTTTCAGCATACCCAAATGAAGCAGCGATGAACACACCATCTCCTCTGCCCACACCCACTTCCACTCCATCCACTACTCCAAGTAATATAGATTTGTCTGTCTGTCTGTCTGTCTGTCTGTCTGTCTCTGTCTATTTGTCTATGAATGTGATGGAACGTCTATGCCCTGTGTGTGTCTATGACAGTGAAGCATTCGAGCACATCTATGCCATGTGTGTGTGAGTGTGTGCGTATGTGTGTGCGTGTGTGTATGCACCATGAGTGTGTGTGTAGGTGAGTGCTTGGACAAAAACATATACTTGTTTCTGTGTTCTTGTGTGCCTTCTTGTGTGGATGTCATAACACAGATGTCCTTGTTGAATGTGATCCATGTATTTAGTTTATTTCAAATGGAAATTTGTTTGAACAGCGGCACAGACACTGTATCTTCTAAGTCTCTCAACATTACTCTTTGATTATTTTTGTACTTTGATCTGGTAGCCGGTAGCTCTACTCCGCCCATCCCCGGCCACCACATAGGGCTTGTTGTGGAGAGGTTATTGTACTGGCAGGAGAGACTGACGCATTCTGCTCTCTTTTCGCATTGTCCTAAAAAGGACAGACGGTGCTAGCCAGCGGTGAGGGCTGAAAGCGAGAAGTGACAAGCACAAGACACTTCGCCAACACACTAGACACGTCACACAACCGTTTGGCAGGCGATTATTTTTGTACAAACAGGGAGACAAGTTTGGGAGGGATGAGCCTTCATTGTCTATCTATGTTACATGTATTGACAAACCATCAATTTTTGTGTAACTGACAATCTGTAATTTTGTGTGATGGTGTGTGTTTCAGTTCCCTCGCCCTATGACTGTAACTTTGAAAAAGGCTTGTGCCGGTGGATGCAGGACAACACAACAGACGTCTTTGACTGGACTCTGACCTCTGGTTCCACCAAGACCTCAGGAACCGGTCCTTCCATTGACCACACCCTCGGAAACAGTAGGTTGATAATATGATCTGTGTCTGCCTGCGTGTGTGTTTCTCTTTCTACCAAAGCCTCAGAATTAAGCTGAACCTTCCTTTGGACACATGCTTGGAAACAGTAGGTTGATAATATGATCTGTGTCTGCCTGCGTGTGTGTTTCTCTTTCTACCAAAGCCTCAGAATTAAGCTGAACCTTCCTTTGGACACATGCTTGGAAACAGGAAGTTGATAATATGATCATACCTCAAGAAATTTGTTTGAATAAAGTATTAAGTCACTTGTGTGTCTGTCATCATTTTACAGTCAACGGTCACTACATTTTCATCGAGACTTCCCTCCCTCGTCGCCAAAATGACACGGCACGTATTCTGTCCCCGATTCTCAACTCCAACACGCGTGGCGCCTGCCTGCGATTCTGGTACCACATGTACGGGCCGCACATCAACAGTCTCAATGTGTACACCAACTCCAGCTCTTCGGGCTTCACCAAGATCTGGACCAAGCAAGGCACGCAGGGCAACCAGTGGAAGTTTGCTGAGGTGCAGATCTACTCCTACAGCAATTACCAGGTAAATGTGCTGTTTTGAAAGTGTGTGTGTTTGTGCTTGTGTGTGTGTTTGTGTATGTGTGTTTGTGTGTTTGTGTTTGTGTGTGCATGTGTGTGTGCTTGTGCGTGTGTGTGTGCATGTGTTTGTGCGTGTGTTTGTGTTTTTGTAAGGGGGAGGGTTGTTGGCATGTGTGTGTGTGTGTGTGTTTCTGCATGTGTTTGTGCTTGTGTGTGTGTGTCTTTGTGCTTGTGTGTGTGTGTTTGTGTGTGTGAGTGTGTGCATGTGTGTGTGTTTGTATGTGTGTGTGTGTGTGAGTGTTTGCATGTGTGTGTTTTTGTAAGGGGGAGGGTTGTTGGTGTGGGTGTAAGTATGCGTGTAAAAACAGAACTTTTTATTACAAGGATTAAGATTTGAGGCTTGGACTTTTCTTACAAATGTAAGAGAGATTGTTTGTGTGTGTGTGTGTGTGTGTGTGTGTGTGTGTGTGTGTGTCTGTGTGTGTGTGTGTGTGTTTAAAAGAAAGAAGGTAAGAGGGAGAGAGCTTAAAAAAATCAAAATCAAATTTTAAAAATGGAAAATAGAAATTTGTTAATGAGGGCGGTCAATATAACACTTACCTCGACAGTACTATTCTTGCACATTATCTATTATAGGCCGAAAAAATTGGACAAAACGCTGAGTGGGTACAATTATCTCCCATAACCATGCGCCACCGTGGATCCCAAGCACTGTCCGAGTGCTTCCCCCTTACAGGATGTAGGTGGCGCGTCCTCTTTCTTTTTTCGCGCGTGTCAGACCGGCTGTGTTTCTGCTACGCTCCCGCTGGGACAGGCTGATCTTTCTTAACCCAGTGTGGGATCTTCAGTGGGGCGACCACCCCCAACCCAGCGCGTCCCCGGGTGGCGGATAGGGGAACGGTCTTCAGATATGGAGATCAGCCGCTTGCGGCCGCGGACCAAACTGGCTCCGGGTGGGATCCCGGAAAATCCTCCCCCCTGTGCTCTCAGGGTAGGACGTACGGGCCATGAGCTAAGGGTGAGGTAACCCCGACAGAAAACCCCGAATGCTGAAGACGGAGGACCCGGGCCGCACGGCGCATTCTAACAAACCACGGGTACACGCACTTACGCAAATGATGACACAATCAACCAGCACAGATGGAAATGGCGCTCGCCCATTGAGGACCCCCCAGGGTGGAGCAGCGTCGGGTCCCATGCCTCAAAGGGACCCAGCCCCAACTACTGGAGGTCCCTCCCGTCCGTCTTGTCACGCCAGGGGACGCGGGAGGAAAGTGACTGGCACCACCACAACCAGGAAGAAACCCAGTCAGCAGCGACCTTTTCAGGTCATGCACTGGAACGCAGAAAGTATCCTGAACAAGAAGACAGAGTTGGAGCATATCCTGCATGAGAAGAACATCAACATCTGCTGTATTCAGGAGACGCACCTGACACCCCAAAAGTCCTTCAAAGTGAGAGGCTACCAATGCCTTAGGTCCGACAGAACAGACCGAAGCAAAGGAGGAATCCTGACCCTCATCAGGAACAACATCAATGCCTGTTTGATAGAAACGCACATGGAGGACTCCGAATATCAGGTGATTCGAATCCAGACGAAGACATCAGAATTCCATCTTGTCAACTTCTACTGCCCCAATGATAGACACCTCGCCCTTGACACGATCCCCGCAAAGGCCTCCAACTTCATCGTGGTGGGTGACTTCAACAGTCATTCACAGAGTTGGGGATATGACCACCTGGATCGGAGAGGAGAAGAGGTGGAGAACTGGCAGGACGACAAAGGTCTCATCCTTTTGAACAGTCCCTTTGACTGCCCTACATTCTATTCCAGAAGATGGCACACTACATCAACTCCTGACCTAGCCTTCTGCACGGAAGACATGCACCAGCTAACCAGCAGAGAGGTCGGAGAACAGCTAGGTGGAAGTGACCATCGGCCAGTCTTTTTGACCCTGGGCATGGAGTCCTGCACTGAAGCTTCCTTCCCACGGTGGAACTACAAAAGAGCGAACTGGTTCCTCTTTAGACACCGCACCAGCGAACTCACCAAAGACATCAGAGTCGAGGGTCGAGACATCAACATGGTGGCGAAGGACTTCAACATGAGCATCCTCAGAGCAGCGCGTGAGTCCATTCCCAGGGGTGCCAGGAGAGACTATAAGCCCTACTGGAGCAATGAATTGCAGGAACTGGATGATGATCTGGCAGACGCCAGAAGGGAAGCAGAAGTCAACCCGTCACAAAACAACAACATCCGCCTCCAGGAAGCCAAAGCCAAATTTCTCAAAAAGAAGCTACAGGCAAGACGGAGAAGCTGGCAAGAGAAGACAAGCTCTCTGAACCTTGAGAAGGATGGCAGAAAGCTCTGGAGGCTCACCAAGCAGTTGAATGATGAGAACACCAGCAGAGGAAAGATCACATTAGAAGAGAACGGGAAGGTGCTAACTGGAAAGCATGCTGCCAACCAATTTGCTGAAAGCTATGCAGCTGAGAGCAACCTCCATGTTAGCCCCGAGAAACAGAGAGAAACAAGAAGAGAGAAAAGAGAGAGACCTGCCAGACAGTCGACAGTGGACGCCATGAGTCAACCACTCACACTCCACGAGCTGCACTCAGCTCTGAAAAAGTCAAAGGCGAAGAAGTCCCCTGGCCCAGACGGCATCACCAACGAGATGCTAACCCACCTTGGTAGTGCAGCAGAGAACAAGCTACTCGAGGTCTTCAACAGCAGCTGGCAAGAAGGATCGCTACCACAACTCTGGCGAGAAGCGATCATGATCCCCATCTTAAAAAAAGGGAAGGATCCAAAGAAGGCCACCAGCTATCGCCCAATCAGCCTCACCAGCTGTGTTGTGAAGACCCTGGAGAGAATTGTGAACGAGCGCCTCAGATGGTACCTGGAATCCAGGAACCTCCTCGCCCCTGAACAAGCTGGATTCCGACAGTTCCGCAGCACTGAAGATCAGGTCACTTACCTGGCGCAAGAAGTTGAAGATGCCTTTCAGGAACAGAAGCTGGTCTTCGTCACCTGGATAGATCTTCAGAAGGCCTTTGACAAGGTCTGGAAAGATGGACTCCTTGTAAAACTGCTGAGGAAAGGCGTGTCCAGCAACATGTACCAGTGGATTCGCTCTTACCTCTATAACCGCAGGGCAAGAGTTAACGTCGACCAGACCAAAAGCAAGAAGTTCCTCCTTCGTCATGGCGTCCCTCAGGGCGGAGTCCTCTCCCCAACACTCTTCCTTCTCTTCATCGACGATCTGGTGTCTGAGATGCCCAAGGGGATCAAAGCTGCTCTCTACGCAGACGACCTTGTGATCTGGTGCAAGGAGGAGCACGCAAGTACTGCCACCTACAGAATGCAGCAAGCGGCAGATAGGCTGAACGCATGGGCAGAAGATTGGTGCGTCTCCATCAACAAGGAGAAATCCTCCACCACCCTATTCACACTGTCGCCAAAGCAGAAAGCCGGAACCATTAGGCTTGGTGGAACTCCTCTGAGAGAGGATGAAGAAGCAACGTACCTTGGTGTCACCTTTGATAGACGGCAGACCTGGAAAGCACACATTGCACAGGCAGAGACGAAGGCCCGGCGCAAGCTAGCCATACTCAGGAAGCTGGCAGGTACCACCTGGGGAGCGAACGAGAAGATACTGAAGACAGTATACCAGGGAACAATCAGACCCCACCTCGAGTACGGCTCCACAGCGTGGTCAACCTCAGCCAAGACAAACCTGCAGACCCTTGACCGTGTGCAAAACCAGGCCCTCCGACTCATCACCGGTGCAATGAAATCCACGCCCATCAAGGAAATGGAGAAGCTTACCACCATCCAACCCCTCTGTCAGAGAAGAGAAGCCAAGACTATGGTACAGGCCGAGAAGCTCAAGTGCCTACCCGACCACCCCATGAAGCACAGACTGAGCAACCTCACCAAGAACCGGCTTAAGCGGAGCAGTTTTGTACACGAGAGCAAGAGACTTTCTCGACAGTACAGGGAAGTCCTTCCACAGAACACTCTACCTCTGACTCAAGAAGAAGAGGAAACCCCCAAGGCAACAGAGAAACCAGGCATCCAGATCTGCACCAGTGTTCCACATGTTACCTCAGGAGAAGATCAGAATGACACAGCTCGACAGGCACTCACCTTAGCCCTGATCGACGAACAGTACCCAAAAGAGGCGTGGATCCATGTATACACCGATGGATCAGCAACTAACGCCGTGCTCAATGGAGGTGCAGGCATTCTGATCCAGTTCCCTGGGGGACATACAGCTACATCCAGCGTTGCCACTGGCAAACACTGCACAAACTATAAAGCAGAAGCAGAAGCTCTCATGCAGGCCGCCTCCTTCGTTCAGGACTCCGCAGACCCTTGCTACCAAGTTGTCTTCCTCTCGGACGCCCTTTCAGTCCTTCAGGCCCTAGAGAACGACAAACTCCCACAGCTGGCCAAAGCATTACAGATGGTCAGACAAACCAGAAGAGTTGTCCTCCAGTGGATACCAGCACACTGTGGGATACCAGGAAATGAAAGGGCAGATGAGCTGGCAAAAGAAGGAGCCGCGGAAGACCAACCTGAAAACAGTGTCAGCTTTAGTGAGCAGAAGACAATCATCAAGGCATTGATGAGGCCAAGGACAAACAGAGATGACTACCACACAATGTCCAGAGAGCAGCAAGTCAACCTCATCAGGCTGCGTACTGGCCACAACAGGCTCAATGCTCACATGAACCGAAAGTTCAAGCTGGCGCCATCACCAACCTGTGCCTGCGGTCAAGAGGACCAAACAGCGGAACACATCTGACAGCGATGTCCCTTACTAGATGAGGAACGAAAAGAAGTGTGGCCGTCACCAACTCCCTTGCAGACCAAACTATACGGCAGTCGACAGGAGTTGGAGAAAACGACAACATTTATCACCAGTGCTGGACTGATTGTGTAACCTCTGCGAACGCCAAGAAGAAGAAGAAGAAGAAGCTACGCTCCCGGATTATTTTGGACTAAGAGGCTTCTTTTCTGTGTGGACTATCACCTGTTGGATTATTGTGTGTTATTCCACTTCTGGCTTGAGGCTACGTTGTGTTTCCTTCAACTTGTGCCTCCGTTTTTGTGTGGCGGACTCGGCGTGCCTCCCGTCCTACTTCGTGGTGACCGGTCGTCTGCTTCTCGTTTCGCCGCATTCACTTGAGTATTGACCTAAATTTTCTTTGAATTTTGTTAATTCTCGGTCTTTAAGGGTACGTACAGGGCGAGGTAGGATGTCTCGTCCTGTTTTGGGCTCTGGTTCTACGGAACCAGAGTCTGCCGGGGGCAACCCTTCTCCGGGCGCCCAGCGTCATGTTTTACGCACGGAGAAGGGGATCTTTCGGCGCTCCGACTCTCCCTCCCCAAACGCTTTGCGTTTGCGGCGAGGGAGGGCGGAGAAAGCCTGTTTGAGCAAGCTCAATGCGAGCTTGCTCAAACAGGCTGGGCTTGAACCTGGGACTTCGGGCGGGGCTGCGCCGTCGAAGTTTCGGGGAAGGTTGAGGGGAAAGAAAAAGCTTCTTTCTCCTTCTTCAGTGGAATAGGCTTCCCCCCCTTCGACGCCGTTGTCCGGCCCTCAGTCTCAGGCTTCAGCTCCTCCCGGTTTCAAGCCTGGGGGGAAGGTTTCCTTCTCCTCCCTGGCTCGAATCCGGGGGCAGGTCGATTCCCAACCCTCTTTGGGGGTTGGTGAATCCGATCTAGGGGCTACTGGAGAGACTCAGGTTTTGACAGCCAACGGCCATACCACGTTGTAAACACCGGTTCTCGTCCGACCACCGAAGTTAAGCAACGTCGGGCCCGGTTAGTACTTGGATGGGTGACCGCCTGGGAACACCGGGTGCAGTTGGCATTAAAATCTTCCTTTTCCGGTGCCTCTCCTGTGCCCTCCTCGGTTTTCACCGCTGTGGAAGCCAGGAGGGACACGGGTCCTCCTCTGAACTCCCTCGCTGGGTCGTCTGCTGCTGTTTCGACAGTAGTTTCGGCCTCCTGGGGGGGGAGATCGGAGGAGATGACGGGGTCTCTGAATTCCCTCCCCGCTGGGGTTGGGATGCGAATTGACCCCGTTCAGGGCGGTCCTGTGGGGGCAGGGGTTTCAGGCTTCGTGCCTACGACCACTGCTACTACGGTTCCCTCTGACGTCCGTGTGACTGGTGGCTGTCCCTCTTGATAAGACGCTCCGGCCGACTAGTTACTGGACGTGGAGGTGTTCGACAGAACGTGGTACTTCTGTCGAATGGTCAGGGCGACGGGAACATTGTTTCTGTTGCTCAGACCGACACCTCCGACCGGACCGTCTTGACCCCACGCCATTCCTTAGCGTCTGGTGTTCGGGTGACGGATGGTCCGGACCAAGGGTCCGGAACGTTCCAGGCTTACGGGTCGGGATCGAACCGGACCCACGGGTCCCGACTGGACTTGACCTCCGGGTTTGGTCCGGACGGGACCCATGGTACGGGACCGTACCGGACCTTAGGGTCCGGTGCGGGACAGTACCTCTGGCCCTTGACGGACCCCCAGACCTACGGGTCCGGATGGTACAGTACGGGACCAGTGGTTCGGTCGGGACCGGACCACCCGACCACCTCTGTTGGTCTGGGTGGTCTGGCACCGAACCGGAACACACCGGACCACCGGACCTACGGGTCCGGATGGTACGGTACCGGACCAGTGGTCCGGTCGGGGCCGGACCACTCGACCACCTCTGTTGGTCCGGGTGGTCTGGCACCGAACCGGACCATGCCGGACCTACGGGTCCGGATGGTACGGTATGTCCACGTCCGACCGAGCCACCCGAACACTTCTGTGGGTACGGATGGTTCGGTACCGAACGGGACCTCCGGATGCTACGGGACCGGACCGAACCTACGGGTTCGGATGGTCCGGTACCGGACCAGTGGTCCGGTCCGAACCGGACCACCCGACCACCTCTGTTGGTCCGGATGGTCTGTCACCGAACCGGACCATACCGGACCACCGGACCTACGGGTCCGGATGGTACGGTAGGTCCACGTCCGGACCGAACCACCCGAACACTTCTGTGGGTACGGATGGTTCGGTGCCGTACGGGACCCCCGGATGGTACGGGACCGGACCACAGGACCGGAACACCGGACCACCCTATCGGATCGGTCCGGACCACCCGACCACCTCTGTTGGTCCGGATGGTCTGGCACCAAACCGGACCTACGGGTCCGGATGGTACGGTATGTCCACGTCCGGACCGAGCCACCCGAACACTTCTGTGGGTACGGGTGGTGGTTCGGTGCCGAACGGGACCTCCGGATGGTGCGGGACCGGACCTACGGGTCCGGATGGTCCGGTACTGGACCGGTGGTCCGGTCCGGACCGGACCACCCGACCACCTCTGTTGGTCCGGATGGTCTGGCACCGGACCATACCGGACCACCGGACTTACGGGTCCGGATGGTACGGTGTGTCCACGTCCGGACCGAACCACGTCCGGACCGAACCACCCGAACACTTCTGTGGGTACGGATGGTTCGGTGCCGAACGGGACCTCCGGATGGTACGGGACCGGACCGGAACACCGGACCGGAACACCGGACCGGAACACCGGACCACCCTACCGGACCGGTCCGGACCACCCGACCACCTCTGTTGGTCCGGATGGTCTGGCACGGAACCGGACCTACGGGTCCGGATGGTACGGTACGTCCACGCCCGGACCGAGCCACCCGAACACTTCTGTGCGTACGGATGGTTCGGTGCCGAACAGGACCTTCGGATGGTACCGGACCTACGGGTCCGGACCTACGGGTCCGGACCTACGGGTCCGGACCTACGGGTCCGGATGGCCCGGTGCCGGACCACCCGACCACCTCTGTTGGTCTGGATGGTCTGGCACCGGACCACCGGACTTACGGGTCCGGATGGGACTTACGGGTCCGGATGGTGCGGTGTGTCCACGTCCGGACCGAACCACCCGAACACTTCTGTGGGTACAGATGGTTCGGTGCCGAACGGGACCTCCGGATGGTACGGGACCGGATGGTACGGTATGTCCACGTCCGGACCGAGCCACCCGAACACTTCTGTGGGTACGGGTGGTTCGGTGCCGAACGGGACCTCCGGATGGTGCGGGACCGGACCGGACCTACGGGTCCGGATGGTCCGGTACTGGACCGGTGGTCCGGTCCGGACCGGACCACCCGACCACCTCTGTTGGTCCGGATGGTCTGGCACCGGACCACCGGACTTACGGGTCCGGATGGTGCGGTGTGTCCACGTCCGGACCGAACCACCCGAACACTTCTGTGGGTACGGATGGTTCGGTGCCGAACGGGACCTCCGGATGGTACGGGACCGGACCGGAACACCGGACCGGAACACCGGACCACCCTACCGGACCGGTCCGGACCACCCGACCACCTCTGTTGGTCCGGATGGTCTGGCACCGAACCGGACCTACGGGTCCGGATGGTACGGTACGTCCACGCCCGGACCGAGCCACCCGAACACTTCTGTGCGTACGGATGGTTCGGTGCCGAACAGGACCTCCGGATGGTACCGGACCTACGGGTCCGGACCTACGGGTCCGGATGGCCCGGTGCCGGACCACCCGACCACCTCTGTTGGTCTGGATGGTCTGGCACCGAACCGGACCATACCGGACCACGGGTCCGGATGGTACGGTATGTCCACGTCCGGACCTAACCACCCGAACACTTCTGTGGGTACGATGGTTCGGTGCCGAACGGGACCTCCGGATGGTCCGGCACCGGACCGGACCACCCTACCGGACCGGATCGGCACCCCCGACCGGACCGGACCATTTCTTTTCTGATCAGACCCGATGGGTTCCTGTTCAGTCTATAAATGGCGGGTGTTCGTTGGCTGGGCTGACCCAACAGTCGCAGGGTTGTTGTTTTTCTCCCCCTTCGGCTGCTGGAGACGTTTCGTCTTTGGGGCAGGGGTCTTCGCGGCCTCTTGCTTCTGTGGGCGTTTCTTCACAGCCTGCTTCATCGCTTTCGGCTCTTCCCCCTCAAGCTCCCTACACTCCTGCTTTTGAGGAGTTGTCGGGAAGTGAAGAGGAGAGTGAGTCGGAGGACGATAGGGAGGAGGATCAGGGTCGCCCTGAGGTTAACACTGATCCTCTACCCTTGCCGGTTTCTGATGGAACTTCCGAAGCTATGCTTCGTACTTTCCAACAGTACATGACAGACATCACGCGGCGTCTTGACGTCACGGATGCCTCTCTTAAGCGTCTGTCGTCTAGTGTTGACACACAGGACCTGGACCCGGGGTCTGAGGACGAGAGGCAGGAGGCTCGTCCTCGCACAGCTAGAAGGACGTTTGAACAGTTTCAGGACGTCCTTCCCTGAGACGCCCTCTCGTCCTTTGAGTCCGCTTCGGCCCGGGCGCGGGAGGCTCACGCCGCGTCTGCCGGCGGCTCGTTTTATGAACGATCCGTCCGCCGGCAATTCGCGTTCCACCCTAGTCTTAGTGCCACGGTGGAAGCGGCAGCACATCGCCTGAGGAGTACAGATTCACGTGCAAACGCGACCTATGTTCCTCGGGAGGACGCGGGTTCAGTGCCATGCTTTCCTTCGGGAGGCGCACCTCCACTGTTTCCTCGTGTCCAATCTGTTTCGTCCCTCCCTTTTTCCTTTGACTCTCGAACTCTCCCTTTCCAGACTTCGAGTGTTTAGGGTGGGGCTGACGGTCATGTGTTCGTTGGGGAGGTGCCTTCGGTCAAGAAGGTGGAACTGAGCTCTGCTTCGTTCCACAATCTTGAGGCCACCGTTTCTTCCACAGTCGAGGCCCAATCACAGGCCTTGACATGGATGAGCACGCTGTCCACACTGTTGGACCCTCCCGATCGGGCAGAGTCTGATTCCACTCGGGTCCTTGACACGGTTCGAGTGGATCGGGCTTTGCATGCCGTGCGATCGTGCGTGACGTCTGCGGCAGAATTGGCCATTGGAACACGGGTCCACTTTATTGGCCCTGTTCCGTGATCATTTTCTGCCTACTTCTATAGTGCCTCCGGATATGAGGAAGAGTCTGAGGAACACGTTTCCTCAGCCTTCTTCCCTCTTTCATCCGGACACTGTTCGTTCTGTGGTGGAGTCCACACGCCAGAGGAACACTGATTCTCTGATGGTTGGCCTCGCTGCTTCGGCGACGGCGGCGGGGAGTAAGAGAAGTGCTACAGTCACCTCCAGCTCCCAGCCTCAGAAGAAGAAGAAGAGGAAGAAGCCAGTTTCACTGCCTCCTTCTTCCTCCTCTTAGGCGCCTGTTGCGTTCCCAAGCAAGACGAAGGGTGCTCAGACAGGTAAGGGGAAGCAGCACCACCAGGGGGGGTGGTCGCAAGCCTGCGCCTGCCTGCCAGCAGAATTTTCAGTGAGTCCCGGCCCTACGTTGACGCCCCCTCAAGTTGCCCCTCTTTCGTCCGTCGGTTCCCTTTTTCGGGCCCGCGGCATGTGGGGCAGACTGGTCTCCAACCAGTTTTTCTTGAGGGTGGTGTGGTCGGGGTTTTCTCTACCGCTGTCGTCACAACCTCCATTGTCCGCTCTACCCTGGACGTTCCCCCCTCCTCGAGACCCTGCCAGATGGCAGGCTCTTCAGGACGAGGTGAACTCGTTGGTCGAGAAGAAGGCGGTCTACCCCCTTTCTCAGCCTTCTCCGGGGTTCTGCTCCCGCCTGTTCACCGTCCCCAAAAAGGACGGCCGGTTCAGGCCGGTGTTGGACCTCTCCACCTTGAACTTGTACCTTCACAGGTGCAAGTTCAAGATGGAAACCCCTTCGTCGGTCCGGTTGGCCATCCGGCCAAACGATTGGGCCATGTCTGGGACCTCCAGGATGCTTACTTCCACATCCTGGTGGCCCCGGGGTACCGACATCTGCTCCGGTTCGTTTGGGAGGGCACAGTGTTCGAGTTTCGGGCCCTCCCATTCGGCCTGTCCTTGGCCCCTCTGATTTTCAACGGGGACAACAACACCACATGCTTAGCTTACCTTCGCCACCAGGGGGGCACCAATTCTCGGTCCCTCTCCCTGTTGGCGGAGGAGATTCTGCTCTGGTGCCAGACCAATCAGGTCCGGATGTCAGTCCAGTTCGTTCCGGGGAAACTGAACGCCCTGGCCGACATTCTCAGTCGGGGCGATCAGGTTCTCTCCACAGAATGGACCATCGCTCACAACGTTCTACAGCGTCTGTGGGCAAGGTGGGACCGTCCTCTGATCGATCGGTTCGCAACTCGATTCAGCGCTCGGCTTCCCAGGTACGTCAGCCCCTTTCGAGACATGAATGCGTTCCACTTGGACGCATTCACTCTCTTGTGGAGGCTCCTCGATGCTTACGCCTATCCCCCGACATCTCTGATTCCGAGGGTGCTGGCAAAATATCTGCAGGAACGACCAAGACTGATTTTGGTCGCGCCTTACTGGCCAACAGCTCCGTGGTTTCCAGATCTTCGCGGTCTCACCCACGTAGACCCTCTACCTCTGGATCTGGACGGGGGAGGTCTGCTCCAGCCTCGATCATGCCTCCCTCATCCACGTCCAGAGAGTCTGTGCTTGACCGCATGGCTCTTGTGCGCTCCAAACTGCTTGCACTAGGATTGCACAAGAGTTCAGTAGAGTTTTCCTTGAACGCTAAGAGGCGATCAACTAATCAGCTCTACGACTTACGCTGGAGAGCTTGGGCCACCTTCGCCTTGTCCAAGGGGATAAAGCCGCTTTATCCCTCAACACAGGACTTGGCCAACTTCCTGGTGGAAGTGTATCAAAAGAAGAGTCTTTCTTCTAAGACTCTTCTTGGATACAGATCTGCCATCGCTTCCACGATTGCGGCCGCTACTGGTCGCAGACCTGAACACTTGATCAGGTCCTCCCTCATCGCTAATGTCCTTTCGGGTATTAGCAATGCAGCGGTGTCTAAACCTCGGGTTTCATTTCCCAAGGGGGATGTCTTTCTGGTCCTCAAACTCCTGCGTAGCAATGAGTTTGAACCCCTGGCAGGCATCAGTATCAAGTTGCTGATTTTTAAGACTAATTGTTCCTCATCGCTTTAGCCACTTGCCGTAGACTCAGTGGTATTCAAGCTTTGAGTGGCCTGGACTTTGACATTGAGTTCACCACACAGCAGTGGTTGCCAGCATGGTCACGTCAGTCTAAGGTATGTTTCTTGGGTATATTTTCTTTTACGGTAGTACTGTTCGAAAATTGCCTGGGTATCTTAATCCTTGGATTTAAGTGATTTTGATTAAGGAGTTTAATACTCTACATATCACCCTCACACCACTCTGGTATTCTGTGCAAGAATAGTACTGTCGAGGTAAGTGTTATATTGACTGTAAGGCTTCTTTTTAAGCCTACTGTCTATATGATACTTACCGAGACAGTACTATTAGAGTTTCCCTCCCGCCTCCCCTCTTGATATGTTATGGGCTTTTTGAGGGTCTGCAGCTCATAAAGAAAGAGGACGCGCCACCTACATCCTGTAAGGGGGAAGCACTCGGACAGTGCTTGGGATCCACGGTGGCGCATGGTTATGGGAGATAATTGTACCCACTCAGCGTTTTGTCCAATTTTTTCGGCCTATAATAGATAATGTGCAAGAATAGTACTGTCTCGGTAAGTATCATATAGACAGTAGGCTTAAAAAGAAGCCTTACATTATAAATAATTGTTAAGGAAAAATTGAATAGATAAGAAATAATTATTAAGGAAAAATAAAATATATAAGAAATAATTTTTGATAAATTAGGTGTTTATTTAGGTTAAAGTTTGATTTAATTTTCAGGCATTTTTTTCTCCAATAAACTGATTGATTGTTTTATATTTTAAACAACATAGATATATAATGAATAAGTTGCTGTTGATATTATTAAGACTGTAAAATACGACATCTCCGTTTGTAAGCCCTAATATCTCAGTAAAAAAGCCGATTAAAAAAAAGCCCAAAAAACCAAAGAAACAAAAAAAAGAGGGAGAGAGCTACTGTCCATGCAAATGCGCATGAGTCTGCGGGAAATAGAAAACGTGTGGGTGCCTCTGTCTATCTGCCTGTCTTGTATGTCTGTCTGTGTTTGAATGTACACTTTGCATTATTTTCCTATATAATGAACAAAAACCATACACATCAAAATTTTCTTTTCTTTGGGCAGATTGTGATCGAAGGCACACGAGGACCAAGCTACCTGGGTGACATTGGGATTGATGACATAGGATTCTCCAACTTCCCATGCAAAGCACAAACCAGTTAGTATTTTACTCTCCTTATTTTTCCGGCACAGCAAATATCAAATGTGCGATCAGCAGAGGGACTCATTCTACTTGGGAAGGATTAAGTCAAAACTTTTCTGGAAATGTCACAGGCTTGAAAGTCTTCATTTGTTTGGTCCATATATGTCTTGAACCTCACACAAATGTCTAACTTTGTTTTTCTTTGTTTGTTTCTTTCTTTCTTTCTTACATATTTTTTATTGACTATTAATGGATCTATCTCTCACTCTCTTTCTCTCTTTTTCCCTCACTCCCTCTCACCCTCCCTCCCTCCCCCCAACCCAGGTATCTCCCTACCTCCCTTCCTCACTTTCTCTTTCTCTCTCTCTCTTTTTCTCTGTCTCTCTGTTTGTACTCCCCATGAATTGGGCCGACGCCCTTTTATCAATAAATTCTCATTTAATTTTATTTAAGTTCCTGTCTCCCTTTGTCTCTGTCTCTGTTTCTCTCCATCCATCCCTCTCTCTCCCCCTCCCTCTATTTTCTTTCTCTCTCTACTATAAACTATCTCCCTCATTCCCTCCCTCCTGCTCTCTCCCTGTCCTGTCTCTTTCTCTGTCTCTCTCTCTGTCTCTGTGTCTCTCTGTCTGTCTCTCTCTCTCTCTCTCTCTCTCTCTCTGTCTCTCTCTCTCTCTCTGTCTCTCTCTCTCTCTGTGTCTCTCTCTCTCTCTCTCTCTCTCTTCCTTCATCCATCCATCCCCATATCTATCTCTTTATTTCTTCTTTTCTTGCAGGCCAAAATTGTGACTTTGAGGATCAACACCTGTGTGGTTTCACCAACGACAATCACGACAACTTTGACTGGACATGGAAGGTGGGGCACACCTCCACCTCCTTCACTGGTCCCAGAACTGACCACACCGTTGGTACCAAAACAGGTGGGTTTTTTTTTTTCTTGTCTTTCACTTTTTATTTCATTTTCGCTTGCATTACTATGAAACCCCCCTTTTAAGACCTCCTGAAATCATAGAAAATCAGGTCTTAAAAAGGAGGGAGTCTTTAAATGGGGGTAGATTTAGAGGTTATGAACACAAAAACCTGAAAAAGCAAGATCTGAAAATGGGGGAAGTCTTAAATTGGGGGTCTTAAAATGTTGGTTCTACGGTACTGTATTTTTCCATTGCTGGGAAGTCGGGTTGCTGCAATTCCTCCTGGAAGAAAGTGAGCTGCAACAAGAGTGAGGCTATACCCAGGTGTGTGCTTGTAATCAGCCACCTGCGTTTCTGGTAGAATGGTTCAGGTCTTTAGTATGCCACAGTGGTTCCATAGGGATGGGACATGGATACCATCTCTGAGTCTGCACATAAAGTTGTTTTGGTAAAACGACTTTGCAGAGTCAACTTTTGGCTCAATTATGGAACTAGGCCTCTATATTACCTAAATGTAAATCATTGTAACACACAGAGTCAACTTTTGGCTCAATTATGGAAGGCCTCTATACCTAAATGTAAATCATTGTAACACACAGAGACTGCTGTACTGTGAACAGAACAAAAAGCTTGCATTGGTCCTGCAAAGCCAACTTTTGGCTCAATTATGGAAGGCCTCTATACCTAAATGTAAATCATTGTAACACACAGAGTCAACTTTTGGCTCAATTATGGAAGGCCTCTGTACCTAAATGTAAATCATTGTAACACACAGAGTCAACTTTTGGCTCAATTATGGAAGGCCTCTATACCTAAATGTAAATCATTGTAACACACAGAGACTGCTGTACTGTGAACAGAACAAAAAGCTTGCATTGGTCCTGCAAAGCCAACTTTTGGCTCAATTATGGAAGGCCTCTATACCTAAATGTAAATCATTGTAACACACAGAGTCAACTTTTGGCTCAATTATGGAAGGCCTCTATACCTAAATGTAAATCATTGTAACACACAGAGTCAACTTTTGGCTCAATTATGGAAGGCCTCTATACCTAAATGTAAATCATAGTAACACACAGAGACTGCTGTGTGAACAGAACAAAAAGCTTGCATTGGTCCTGCAAAGCCATATCTGTTGAAGGGGCGTTAAAACATGACATCCAACAAACCATACTGTACGTTTGATGGAAATTCCTTTTAGTGTGATGGAACATCTAAGACAGCTAGTACTCCTCCTGTGTAAAAAACAAAAACCACACACTTTCTTCTTCTTAGGTCATGATCGATATCAAAGTTGAACTAAATAATCTGAATCTGTGAGCTTTATACGATTCGAGATGCACTGCCTTCTCATGCCTGGAGGATGAAAGTCACTTCCCATTCTTTCCAAAGCTTTTTAATTCTTTCAGGTGGCAGAAGATTGGTTCCGTACAACGCTTATTTACTCTTGTTGCCGTATGCATTTTAAACGCTTACAGCCCTTTGTTGCTCAGATCACACTCATGCGCAGGCTTTATTTCTCCACAGGGCACTACATGTACATTGAATCTAGCAGACCCAGGAAGCAAGGCGACCGGGCTCGACTGGTCAGTCCCACCTACCCCAAAACGGTCACGTCTTGTCTGCGATTCTACTACCACATGTACGGCCGGACCATCGGCACGCTCAAAGTCTACCAAGCCATCGTCGGACCACCTGCCGTCACCAAGCTCCTCTTTTCTGCACAAGGGGACCAGGTACAGTGTGTGTGTGTGTGTGTATTTAGACTCGAACAAGTATAATGCGACTCGTCTTCGACTCGTCGGCATTATACTTGTCTCGTCTAAATATCGGGCCCTATTGCTACGCTGAAAACACAATAGCTGTTACTAAGTTCATCAGTATTGACTCCTGATATTATGTATTCTTCTTCTTCTGCGTTCATGAAACTCCCATGTTCACCCATGGTTTTTGGGGGTGCATGCTTGATATTTTCGTGTTAGACTATAACCCACCGAACTCGGACATGGAGTATATAATCTTTTTCCTGCGTACTTGGTCTTGTGCTTGCGTGTACACACGAGGAGTATGGGGGATAAGGCACTAGCAGGTCTTCACATAAGGTGACCTCAGAGATAGGAAAAATCTCCACCCTTAACCCACCAGGCACGGTCCAGATTCGATTAATTCAACCTTCCTCGTGGGAGCTAGGCCGGATCCGAGTCTTATCATCTAGGCCATTGCGCCTGTCAAATAGAATAAGAAAATGTTCACCTTGGTCTGTCAAATAGAATAAGAAAATGTTCACCTTGGTCTGTCAAATAGAATAAGAAAATGTTCACCTTGGTCTGAGAGGGACAAAAATCCCTCGTGTATCAGGTAGGAACCAATGAGGATAGTTGGCCTGTATAGGGATTTCCTTAGTACCTTGAAGGAAGAAGAAGAAGAAGGAGAAGGAGGAGAAAAAGGAGAAGAGAAGGAGGACGTAGGAGGAGGATGATTGGAAGAAGAAGAAGAACCATATTCCAGCAGTGTTCTGAGAAAAAAAACAGACTTTTATGAACTGGTTCTATACATGTGTTTTTGTTTCTCTTCTCTCTCAGGGCAACACCTGGCTGCTGGCCGAGACACCGGTGTCCAGCAACGGCAACTACAGCATCTACTTTGATGGCACCATCAACTCTTACCTGGGGGATATCGCCATTGACGACTTCAGTCTCAAGCCTGGGGCCTGCCAGGGACAGGGTAAACTCGAGTTTTGGATAAAAAAAAATAGAGAGAGAAGAAATGTATTGGAAATTGACCTCGTGTGCAAAGCATTATGTCTTGAAACATTTTTTGGTCACAGCATCATTTGTCTCGCTATCCGGGTCATGTGGGGTCTTTTTAATTAAACAGGGGTTCCACTGTGCTGAGGAAGGTATCTTTAAAGGTGGTCGTCTACATTTTTGCTTTTTTTCAATAATCTTACGGTTAGATTTCGCTAAAAAGTTATGTCAGATGATAAATGAACCGTGGGAAAAAAGTTATAGAAAAAAAAATATGTAAAATTTGTTTTATTTTTGGGTAGCGTGACTCACGCTTCCAATATTTTGTTTTCTGTTTGCTGAGAACATGTGCTTTGCCTAAAAATACTGACCAATCAAATTCATGTCACTATGCTTATAGCCACGCCCAAACAAGTACAGCAACAGTTTGACACTGGAGCGCTGTCCACGCTTTTTTTTAAACGCACGAAATGCACGGGATTTGAGAGGAGTTTTGCGCTTGGCATTTTCCAAATAAGGATATCCTACTATGAGTACTACGCTGGAATACTACAATGAATTTTCAAACGGCTACACTGGCTTCGTCTTTCCAGATCGAAAGGGGGTGTATTGTTAATATTTGTAGATAATAGACTCTGCATTTTAATGGTCAAATGGCGATTTCGGTATAAAAATGTAGACAAGGACCTTTAATGCTGAGTGAGTGTTTGTTGAAACTTTTGTTTTACACAGAAAACACATGTTTTGTTTCAGGTGGCTGTGATTTTGAAAATGGGCTGTGCACATGGGTGAACGCCAAGACGGGTGACCAGTTTGACTGGCTGATCGGAAAGGGGCAGACAAACAGCAAGTTCACAGGGCCAACCTATGATCACACTTTGCAAACTGCGTATGGTAAGGTGTCAAGTTTTAATTCAGCTTGGTGTGCTAAAGCAAAGAAAACAGCTTGGCAATTAATGCGGCAATCACTTGTACTCCAATCTTTTTTCTCAAATTCAATCATTCTCCGTCGTAATTAACATGCTAAAACAATAGAAGAATTACAACCCCCCGCGGGTTAGGGAGTCCCATATTGGTTGGGACTAGAAAGAATTTACCCGATGCTACCCAGCATGTCGTAAGAGGCGACTAACGGTTCTGTTTCTTCTCTTCTTTTGTCTTATTTCTGCCTTACCAGTCCTTTCACCTATATTTCCTTCCAAGAAAACTCTCCCTACTATTCCCTGCAGTTTTCCAATTCTTTTCTTGTTGTCTTATTTCTACCTGACTGGATCCATCACCTTTATTTCACTTACCAAAAGTCTTCTTTTCCACATCCTTATTTCTCTGCACCCCGCATGTCGTATGAGGCGACTAACGGATTCTGTTTCTCCTTTAACCCTTGTTGAGTGGTTCTTGTATAGAATATAGTCAATGTTTGTAAAGATTTTAGTCAAGCAGTATGTAAGAAATGTTTAGTCCTTTGTACTGGAAACTTGCATTCTCCCAGTAAGGTCATATATTGTACTACGTTGCAAGCCCCTGGAGCAATTTTTTGATTAGTGCTTTTGTGAACAAGAAACACTTAACAAGTGGCTCTATCCCATCTCCCCCCTTTCCCCTATCCCATCTCCCCCTTTCCCTCGTCGCGATATAACCTTCGTGGTTGAAAACGACGTTAAACACCAAATAAAGAAAGAAAGAAAGAAAGAAGAATTACAATAGAATATTTTTGTTGAGAGCGCTAACCGCCTTTTGTTTCTCTGACAAAATAATGGCAAAGTTTCCAGCAGTTTGAAATAAATTAAGTTCTTTTGCTGACTCCCAATGTCAAAAAGATATCCCTGCGCTGTATAAATGCATCATTGTTCTCCCTTCAATTCAACAAGCCACTAACTGTTCATTGAGTATTGTTAAAGTCCCGACGGCCCTTTGTTTCCAGCAGTTTGAAATAAGTGATCCCTGCACTTTATAAATGCATTGTTATTCTCCCTTCCCTTCTACAGGCCACTACCTGTTCATCGAAGCCAGCCGGCCGCAGCAGCCAGGCTACAAGGCTATTCTGCAGAGTCAGAGGTTTGCCGCCAGCGCCGCTAAATGCATGACCTTCTGGTACCACATGCTGGGCACCGGCGTCGGCACGCTCTCTGTTTCCATGGTGACCATGACCTCCAACACCACCACGACCTTGTGGTCGCTGTCGGGCAACCAGCTGGATCAGTGGCAGTATGCCACAGTGCCGCTCAACAGCAATGGAGAGCAGTACCATATTCAGCTGCAGGCAACAGTGAGCAGCAACTACCTCGGGGACATCGCCGTTGATGACGTAGCCTTCACCACCAGCTCTTGTTTTCGTGAGTTTTACTGTTTGATGCTTGATTGTAGTTTTGTTTTGCTGAATCTACCAGGCAGAGTGACATACAGTGGAGCCTTTCCATGACGACCACCGGAGGGACCAACCAAAAGTGGTCGGTAAAGACAGGTGGTCGTCATGGAAAGGTGAATTGTATTGGAAAGAACCTCGTTGGAGACCCTTTGGACTGGTGGTGATATGCAGGTGGTCGTTATGGAATGGTGAATTATATTGGAAAGAACCTCGTTGGAGACCCTTTGGACTGGTGGTAATATGCAGGTGGTCGTTATGGAATGGTGAATTATATTGGAAAGAACTTCATTGGAGACCCTTTGGACTGGTGGTAATATGCAGGTGGTCGTTATGGAAAGGTGAATTGTATTGGAAAGAACCCCGTTGGAGACCCTTTGGACTGGTGGTAATATGCAGGTGGTCGTTATGGAATGGTGAATTATATTGGAAAGAACCTCGTTGGAGACCCTTTGGACTGGTCGTAATATGCAGGTGGTCGTTATGGAATGGTGAATTATATTGGAAAGAACCTCATTGGAGACCCTTTGGACTGGTGGTAATATGCAGGTGGTCGTTATGGAAAGGTGAATTATATTGGAAAGAACCTCATTGGAGACCCTTTGGACTGGTGGTAATATGCAGGTGGTCGTTATGGAAAGGTGAATTGTATTGGAAAGAACCCCGTTGGAGACCCTTTGGACTGGTGGTAATATGCAGGTGGTGGTTATCAAGAGGTGGTCACCAGGGCAGGTTCCACTGTATCAGAAGGCAAATTAGACATATCTGTGAAAAGAAGGCATACATTGAGGATGGCTGAAGGGGGTAGGTGGCGTGGAGGGGGGGGGGGGGGGGGGCTGTTGAATGAACATAAGGAGTTTGTTTTCAAACAAAATCTTGAACAAAAGATCAACATTTTGCTTGTATGCTGAATTTGGAAAGTCTTGCTCATTCCAAACATGAAGTACAACCTATTGAAATGAGCAATTTGCATGTTGGAACCGATCTGACTCCTCTCTTGCCAGATATTTCAGTGTGTTGTGTGTTTGAACTGCAGTGACTCCGCCAGTAGCAAACAAGACCATGCAGACGACAACACCATCCACACCGGCATCTAGCACCACACCTGCCGTCACTGCAGGTATGATTATCTTTCTCTTGTTCTTTCCCATTTATACCACAGTAAAAGGACTTGAAGGCTTGGAAAATGAACTGGCTAACAGTGCTGAGTTGCAGGAGAGAGTGCCCAGGTGGGTGGGAACAAGTCCAATTGAAAATAACATTTGTTTGTGATTTCAACCAAACTGACCCAGCAGCAGGATCCCCACCCTGTTGGGCACTTTCTTATGCATACCAGCAAAGGTTATAGCTGATAACTTGCTTTTTGTAAGTGTTGGCTGGTTTGGTGCATTTAAATACTTTGGATTTTTTTGTCGCCCACCAGGTGGGCAATGAGATACAGACTGTATAGCCACTATGTTTTTCATGTCAATTTCTAAAAGGAACAGACAGGTTTATGATTTTTGACTCCCACAGAGCCATTTTGTTTAAAATCATAAGATGAGAGAAGTTAAATGATTTTATTGGGATGCTTTGCAGCCCCTACCCAGTACGACTGCAACTTCGAGACAGGATTTTGCCAGTGGCAGCAGGCGCTCGATGACAAGTTCAACTGGACTCGAACCCAAGGCCCCACCGGGTCTCAGTCCACTGGGCCCACAAATGACCACACACTGGGCACAGGTTGGTTTAGGAGTAATGTGTGTGTGTGTGTGTGTGTGTGTGTGTGTGTGTGTGTGGGGGGGGGAATGCATAGTAAAAGAGAGAATGACTATGTGTGTGTGTGTGTGAGAGAGAGAGAGAGAGAGAGAGAGAGAGAGAGAGAGAGAGAGAGAGAGAGAGAGAGAGAGAGAGAGAGAGAGAGAGAGAGAGAGAGTATGCATGTGAGAGTAAGAGAGAGAGAGAATGTGTGTATCTGTGCCTCAGTGTGAGCAAGAGAATGGGTGTGTGTGTGTGTGTGTTCAAGAGTTTGCATGGTTCTGGTGTACCTCTGTGTGTGCATTTCAAGTATATGTTTAAGTGTGTGTTCAATTGAGAGATAGAGAAAAGAAGGAGGGAGAGAGAACTTTGAACTTTGTGTGCATGTTCAAGTATGTGTTGAAGTGTGTGTTCAAGAGAGAGAGAAAGAGAGAAAGAGAGAAGAAGGAGAAAGAGAAGTTTGAGCTCAAAAGCGCTAACATTGTCTTTCAGTCACACTGTATTTCATTCATACCTAAGTGTAACTGGTAAGCAAATTTACTCTGACGCAGGCCAAGGTTGGTACGTCTTCATGGAGGCCTCCACCCCTCGTCGACCCAATGACACCGCTCGTCTGGTCAGCCCCCAGATAACGGACAACCCTCAGCGCTGTCTGTCCTTCTACTACCACATGTACGGCCTGCACATTTACCTGCTGAACGTCTACCTGAAGACACCTGGCCAGAGCGGCCAAGGTAACCTCATCTGGAGCAAGCAGGGAACGCAAGGCAACCAGTGGAAGCAGGCCACTGTGAACGTGGCACTCAACGGGCCTTACCAGGTAAGTACAGTGGAACCCATTTTTTAAGACCTCGAAAAATTTGTAAAAAATCAGGTCTTTCTGAAGGAGGGAGTCTTCTTCTTCTTGGCGTTCGCATGAAGGAGGGAGTCTTAATATGGGGTGAATTGACAAAGGTTGGGAACTGAAAATCTGAAAAACTGAATTTCTTAAAATTGAGTCTTACATTGAGTGGTCTTAAATAAGCAGGGAAGGGTGGGGGGGGGGGGGTTGTGGTTCTACTGTAGTGCTTTAATGCTTGTATTCTTTATTGGATTGGACAGGGTATCAGTACTGGAACATCCCTTGTAGGACTTCCTCTTTTCAGACCCTGTACTTATTTAGTTTTTCTCTTCATGAGATAACCGGCACGGTTGGCCTAGTGGTAAGGCGTCCGCCCCGTGATCGGGAGGTCGTGGGTTCGAACCCCGGCCGGGTCATACCTAAGACTTTAAAATTGGCAATCTAGTGGCTGCGCCGCCTGGCGTCTGGCATTATGGGGTTAGTGCTAGGACTGGTTGGTCCGGTGTCAGAATAATGTGACTGGGTGAGACATGAAGCCTGTGCTGCGACTTATGTCTTGTGTGTGGCGCACGTTATATGTCAAAGCAGCACCGCCCTGATATGGCCCTTCGTGGTTGGCTGGGCGTTTAAGCAAACAAACAAAATGTTCATGAGATCAGCAGGTGTTCTGCCATTTTAAGACGCCCCTTCTTTTATATTTCGAGGCAAATGGTACATTGCATGCTTGCCAATAGTTAAGATTGTTTTTTTGTGTGTGCTTGGTTTCTTTGTTTGTAGCATATTTTTAAAAGTTTTCTTGAACCATCTTTGAGTTGTGAAGGTGTTTGCATTTGGTTGGTTATTGTTTTGTGTATCTGGTTTTCAGGTCATCTTTGAAGGAGTGAGGGGAATTTCCTATGCGGGAGACATCGGACTTGATGACATCACGCTTCCTCTTGGCGCCTGCAACCAACTACAACCCACGTGTAAGTTTGTAACTTTTTCTTCATTTCTTGTAAGGTTTTGCTTCGACTGTCTCTCGTTGATTTACCTTGAAGATACAGTATCTTCTTCTTCTTCAGCGTTCCTAGATCAGGCCTCAGATTTCCAGTCTAATATTGGTTAGGCCCACAAAAAAAAGTTGTATGTTTCTGGTCACCCGACCCTACCTAGTTTTTTCCCGCCGACCTTAGACTTTTTTTTATTGCATTTGTAAAAAAAAAGAAGAAAAAAAAGCGTCAAAACGAAAGTAACAGACGGCAGACGACACAAGGGGGATAACCCCGCATCCCTTTTGTCTCATTTGTTTTGTAATGTGTTGTCTTTC